>NC_088371.1:35508264-35525764 GCF_034508935.2 Berghia stephanieae | reverse complement strand
TCTCTCTCTCTCTCTCTCTCTCTCTCTCTCCCTCTCTCTCTCTCTCACACACACACACACACACAGACACTCAATTGATCACTTAGAAGCTTCAACAATAAATGAAGGAATAAAGTAGAGGGAAAGGGAGAAAGAAGAGGAAAGTAGGATTCGTGTTATTTAATTTTATGGTTAAGCGTCCGTCTATGACCACAAAAGAAAATAAATCGGGAGTTGTATTCAATAGTTCAACCAATGAAATAGCTTGTTTCCTTGAGCTCTATTAACGACAATTCACAAGAGGTTACACAAACCTTTAAAAAAATGACGTCAAACTATAAGTCTTAGAGGGTTCTAGCGTAGCCATCGTTAACATATAGATAGTATGCAGATGACGTCACTCAGGCCTTTGTTATTGTTTTTGCCATCCGCGTTTGTGAGTTGTTCTCACTAAACTGTATTAACCAGACTATAAAAGGTCATGGTTACACAGAATTTGTGTGTTGGTCCGTTATACTTCCGGATGGCAATGTTGTGAACTCCTTGGCCAAGCGCATTCTATCTATAGATAGTATGCGCTTAGCTAAGAAGCTCATAACATTGACATCCGGAAGTATAACGGACCAACACACAAAACTGTGTGTAGCCATGAACGTTTATAGTCAGGTTAATGCTACTAACTGCACCGCCTAGTGAGTTGTCGTTAGTAGTGCTCATGGAAACAAGTGATCCCATTGGTTGAACTATTGAATACAACTCACGATTTGTTTTCTTTTGTGGCAAAAGACTGGCATTTTGACGTCATTATTTGGTCAGTATCAGTTAACGATGGCTACGGTGTCAGACTATAAGTTAACGATGGCTACGGTGTCAGGCTATAGATAGTATGCGCTTGGCGAAGAAGCTCATAACATTGCCATCCGGAAGTATAACGGACCAACACACAAAACTGTGTGTATCGTGAACGTTTATAGTCGGGTAAATACAGATCAGTGAGCATTACTCATAAACGCGGATGGCAAAAAACAACAACAAAGACCTGAGTGACGTCATCTTCAAACTATCTATAGCGCATTCTATCTATAAGTTAACGATGACTACGCTTCGACCCGCTTTTCTCTTCGGACGTGTTTCCCTAGTGTTAAGTCATCCAAGTAGTTGTAGATTTTGCCTCAAGCTTGGCGATTTTCATGTTTTGTTTTTGTTTCCTAGCAACGCTAATCATGACACGCTGCCCAGGATTCAAATCTGTATTTTGGAGCACGTTTAGTGAGTATTACTCATAAAAGTGGATGGCAAAAACAATAACAAAGACCAGGGTGACGTCAACTTCATTCTATCTATAGATAGTATGCGCTTGGCAAAGAAGCTCAAAACATTGCCATCCGGAAGTATAACGGACCAACACATCAAATTCGTGTGTATCCATGAACGTTTATAGTCAGGTTAATACAGTTCAGTGAGTATTACTCATAAACGCGGATGGCAAAACACAATAACAAAGACCCGAGTGACGTCATCTTCGAACTATCTATAGATAGTATGCGCTGGCTAAGAAGCTCAAAACATTGTCATCCGGAAGTATAACGGACCAACATACAAAACCGTGTGTAACCATGAACGTTTATAGTCCGGTTAATACAGTTTAGTTTAGTGAGAATTACTCATGAACACGGATGGCAAAAAACAATAACAAAGGCCTGAATGACGTCATCTTCGATCTATCTCATCTCTACAGAACTGAACCCCGTGCAGCTTGTCATGATAAGGATGACGAGTAGGAAACAATAACAAAACACGAAAATCGCCAAGCTTGAGACACCATCTACAGCACTAAGCGGTGCCAGACTAAATGAATAGCGTAAGCCTGCCTTGTGAGTGAGCTCCTTTTTAAAAAAAAATTTTTTTAGCTGGCGGCCTCAATGTCAGGGCTTAAAAGTCCGCGCCTCAAGGGAAACCTGTGTCGCCTCAAGGGAAACCTGTGTCGCCTCAAGGGAAACCTGCGTCGCCTCAAGGGAAACCTGTGTCGCCTCAAGGGAAACCTGTGTCGCCTCAAGGGAAACCTGTGTCGCCTCAAGGGAAACCTGTGTCGCCTCAAGGGAAACCTGCGTCGCCTCAAGGGAAACCTGCGTCGCCCCAAGGGAAACCTGCGTCGCCCCAAGGGAAACCTGCGTCGCCCCAAGGGAAACCTGCGTCGCCCCAAGGGAAACCTGCGTCGCCTCAAGGGAAACCTGCGTCGTGGATGCCCCACAGATATCTTTAATTCAGTTGTCATTTTTTGTATATGTAACCCAGCAATGTTATATGGACTAGAAACAAGATAAAGAAGTTGGGGTGGCAGAAATGGGGATGTTGAAATGGTCACTTGGCTGGACAAGAAAAGATAAAGTGAGAAATGAACGAATTCGAAGGTTGACCGAAGCGAAGAATGTATCAGTAAAGATGAGAGAAGATAGATTGAAATGTGACTCCTCGTCTCAAAACGGTATTATGTCGGGATGATTAAGGCGCTTAAAATGGAATTTGTAGCCAGAAATGTCATGCTTAAGTTGAGTCTATATGCTTTATAGAGGAGAAGGAATATCATATTTTACTGTGCTAAATACCGACGTTTCATATTTCTGACCAGTTTAACTATAATTTGACTTTTTAGCATCTGGTCCATTCCGAATAATACCATTTTGAGACGAAAGGTCACATAAAACCTCCGACATATTACTGTCAAGAAGCGGTGGGTCACGTATTTCACCGTGAACCGTTGACTCTAAAATTCCGTGCAGCACCAGCGGGTCACGACATTCCACGATAGCTGCTGTGACGGGCAGACGACTGGCATTGCCTCCGATAACAATTATAATATTGACAAATTATGGGGTTTTAACTCACTCAACCCTAACACCGACTAAATCCGTAGATTACCCGGGTTACTTTTACACCCCATGCCCTATTTATTACGTTTTTCTGAGACAAATTATAGGTGTAGTACAAAAGCTATTTTTTCTTTTTTTTTTTTTTTTAAGTTTTTGCATGTTAATGGTAGTTGAATAAAACTACCCATGTACACGCTCATTTTAATACATTTTTTTTTCCAATTTTGAAAAGTAGAAAAATCTCTAGGATTGAGTGAGTTAACGAGATATCTGTAAACGATGTCATCACTGAATAGGCTAGCTTATTTTGCTTTGCGAATTGTTGTTGATGTTGTTTGGTTTTATTTTTCCTTTTCAAATCGCTGTTAACATGCAGTGTCCGTGTAGGTACTTCTTGTTGCTGTGCGTCATGTGTACCTTGTAACAACCGTGTGCGAGAGAGAGAGAGAGAGAGAGAGAGAGATGAGGGAATATCTCTCTCTGTCTGAATACGCTTCAACAGTCACTTCCTTCCTAATGACGCATGGTAACTTCGTAACACTGGCTCTAAACTATCCGAACAATGGCGGACGCCGTATGAAATATTTCTCCGGCGAGCATAAAAGCGTATCCAGAGGAAAAAAAACACATAAATTTGATCATGTTTTGACTTTTACACATTCTGATCACAAGACATATGAAAAGTTCTAGCCAGCATGAAGAATAAAAGTAATGATTTTCTTTTGTTTAGAACCAAGATGGCCGCCGTTGCCGGGCGGCGTGAAATCAGACTATTGAATCCAATTGAGGAAGTAATTAAAGCGGAGCAGATAGGAGTGACATTGCAGAAAAATGCTCTTTAAAAATAAAACCGAATCAAATTCAAGAGACAAAAGAAACAAATCCAACACTTCCATTGAATATCTCTCATGCAAACCCACAGATTACACATGTCTCGTCTGTGTGCAAACCTAAAGAACGTGGGGAACAAAAACAAACAAAAGTCAAGAAAGATTCATCCCAGATCGGTGTATATTCTATTCTAGCACATTCCGATTATTTGCTAAGCTGACCCAGACAAAATAAATGTGGTGTTATATTTCTCTCCATAATATTATAACCGCTCCGCTAAAACACACATTCTGTTTAATGGGCAGAGTTATCAAATCAAAATGCGAGAGGGTGGGGGGAGGATTATTACGTGTAGGTAGTGGTATAGTGAAGCATATAGAGCATTACCTATAAAACTAATGAATAGAGGTGCCTAAACGAGTCAATAAAATGGAGATAAAGATATAGGGAGTAAATTTGACTCATGAATGAACAACACAAAACAAACGACGTTTCGGCCTTTGTCCTTTATCAAGAAAACACAGAATACATATAAATTTATATTAGATTGTCATAATAATATAGGCGAAAATTTGTAAATGTGTGTATGCGTGTGTGTGTGCAATGGAAGAGAGAGAGAGAGAGAGAGAGAGAGAGAGAGAGAGAGAGAGAGAGAGAGAGAGAGAGAGAGAGAGAGAGAGAGAGAGAGAGAGAGAGAGAGAGAGAGAGAGAGAGAGAGAGAGAGAGAGAGAGAGAGAGAGATGAAAAAAGTATATATATATTTCAAAAATAAGGTAGGGGGATGGGGGAGGGTGGTAATTGAAGAATACTAGACAGCAATAGTGTTATTAGTGGTCCCCTACATCCGTTGTTAACAACGTGTTGGGAACAAACCCTTCGTCAGCAAAACAAAAAAAAGAATGTTGAAAACCAATCAATCAAAACAAAATGTAGTAAAAGTGAAAAGTGAGAATTGTAGCGTCTGTATGAGGAAGAAATTAAGAAAAAGGAGAAAACTGGAGGGAAAAAATTATAGAAAAAAAAAAAAAAAAACAATCCAAGAAAAGCCCAATGTGTAATGATAAAAGGTTGTCTTTTAGAGCAATATTACAGTTTCTGTAGCCTTAAAATGTTAGAAATCACCCTTTGGATAGAATGCCGATTCATCCCAAATTACTATCAATAAAACCGAACAGATCCAGCTTCTCAATGACTGCTGGGTAAACAAAGCGGTGAGAAAAAAATTCGAATTCATCTGGGATGGATACCAGCCAGCACCATCTATAATAGGTTGTCATAGATGCCCGCCCAATTCATCTTTGAGATTAGTGACCTGCCAACCCTAGCCACCAGGATCTCCAAGCGATAGAAAAAAAAATACAGACCTGCCTACTGTTATAAAAAACTCGCAAAATTACGAAATTTTGTCTCCATTTTCAGAAGTTAAGGAGCAACTCTTAAGTCATTTAAACCTATTGGAAATTAAAGTTGATGCCAGACTACATTATAATAAATAATTGAGCTTTATATAGCTCAATATCCACTAAATGTGCTCAAAGCGCTTTACAAGGGGTCCCTGGTCAATAGCAACATTTAACATGTAGAACGTGACTTGACACCTGTTAGGCAATATTACAATTTTTCGGATAAAGACAACAGCCAGGTACTCATTTTACATCTGAGTACGGTGAGAGAATGTGAGTAAAGAGCCTTTTCCAAGGACTCAACTATGCGCCGAGCACGAGGCTCGAACCCAGGACCTTCCAATCCGAAAGCGAGTATCATACCACTAGACCACATAGCCGCACAAATAATGTAAAGGAATTTTGAAGTGTTACTTAATCTTTGAGAGGGTAAATTGTTGATTTTAAATTTTAAAGTTAACCATAGCGACTACAATTTTTATCTCCTAAAAATTACGAATTTTTAGATTTTCAAGTAGGCAGATCTAGAGGTACATTTAAAAAAATGGAAATGGACTTACGCTTTCATAACTTGTAGTCAAGTCAGCATTGATAGACATGTCTGGAACCGACATCAGTCCGGGTTCCCCTTGAGTCATCCGTCGCCTTTAGACGTCAGCAACACTTTTTCAGTGTCTGTTTTCCTAGCTCTTTTAGTTTTTATCCTTTCCTTTTTTTCTTAATCCTCATGGATAGACATCATTGGTACTCCACGCAAACATTTCTGTAAAACGAAAATAAACACATGACATCAGATTAACAGCACAGGTGAGTAATGGTTACCAGTGCTGATGGTGACAAAAAGTGAAAAAGTAGGAAAATGTTGAACGATTGCCTTTAAGCCCCATTTCTACTGCACTAAACCCCACTTTTAGAGCAATTGAGATGATAAACTATTATTGATACTCTAGCTAACTTCTGGAGAGTGGGAAACTGCACCTGTGTGTTCCACCAAACATCAACTCTCTCATTGCTAGCACATTGTTTCGAGAAAATGTAATTTTAAAAAGGAGGAAATTCCTCCTCTGGACTCCAAAATCGCTGATTTCCGTGGATCCGAGGAAAACCATCAGCACTGGGTTATAGCACAAACCAGACTGGCACATGTGATTTTTTAAATCAGTGTATTATTTGACACCCGAATGATTTGGGTGTATGACGTCATCAGATTAATAGAGACCTGAGTCCTGCATGCACATATTGAGAATAAACTATCCACACCAACTTCTGTCATGTGAATATTATGAGTAACAGTTGGAGGAAGGGTGAAGGGGGTTGTCTTAAAAACCTAACGAAAAGGTGACAATGAAAAGGCAGTCATGTCAATAGCTTGCCAGGCATAGCAACAAAAGTCATGAAAGAACCATCACAATTGCATGATATGTGATGTAATAGGGATGACTGAGATGTGGAATAAACTTAGAACCAAAGCTGGATTACAAGAAAATTTGAAGGAAATTAAATATATATATAAGTACGAGTGCATACATTTTTATTTTTAAAAAACAGATTATCAAACTTTGTCTTAGGAGTGGGACATTAGAGGGGTATTCTTTAAATTTAAATACAGTAAAAATCATAAATGAGGGGGCAGCAGAAGGTGAGTTATTTACTAAGCAGTGATCCTACATTTGCCTTTTCAGGTATATATTGTTGACATCATGAAGATATATTCACTGCGTGAACACCAGGATCCAAGGACATGCCCGATTAAATGGGCTAAAGACTACTATACTGTTATTTAAAAATTAAGAGACGAATTGTCTATAATAACCACAATGAATAGAAATGACTACTTTCAGTTACCCCCCCCCCCTCTCTCTCTCTCTCTCTCTCTCTCTTAAGCACAAGAGAATAAATCACACACCATGATTAAAACAACGAGGGCAATAAATGAAATGTTCGGGTAGACCAGATACTCAACAGACATAAATAAGCAGTCATTAACCCTCCTGAATTTCGCATCAGAAATCCCATTGCTTGAGGCTTTTGCATAAAATCAAATGACTTACTTAATCAAATGAAATGGCTTATATAAATAAATAGCCAACCTAACCCTAGGGCAAGGAATTTACCCAATGGAAACCGTACGGTGCTCTTATTGGCTAACCAACCAGCGGCCTCGATGAGAAAAATATCCGCCATTTTGATGTTGGCTGGGAATCGCGTTACTATAGTAAACAAGCGCTGATCGGCCGTTCATGAAAACAAGTTGCTGCTCGCTCGTTTAACTCAAAATTATTCAAAACGATTTCTCTAAAATGATATAAATGTGACTTCTTAAGGTTTTCTTCACGGTCAAAACCACACAACATTCTATTAATGATTACGTCCGAGGCAAAAAGGAATATTGACAGGTCGACCGAGAGTTGAACTCGTGAGACGACAAACATCAATGCGAAGTGTAGCGAGAGTCAAGCTATTGTTTGTCTTGTCCTATTCTATATAGAGAAAAGGATAAATAGTATAGCCTCGTGTGTGAGTGGTTGCGTGTCATAGTCTTGTTTTTAAATTGTTTCTGTTGTTTATGTGTGTAGTGATGACTCTCTCACACTCAATTTCAATGCCGAAAGAGGAATTCCCGCACACAAGAAAGGGGAATTGGGGTGGTATTTGGCATACATAGTATCTAGTTCTAAATAGATAACTGATTAGAATTATATTATGATATATAAACACAATGCCAAATACAATTCCGAAGTTTCCTTATTTCAAATGAAGTAAAGCTCCAAAACCTAATGGTAGTGATTGTAGCACTGAGTGTTAGTGAGGTGATGTGGTGTTGGTGGTGGTTGTAGTTGTAGTAGTAATAGTGATGATGATGTGGTGGTGGTGATGATTGTAGTTGTAGTAGTAGTGGTAGTGATGATGATGTGGTGGTGGTTGTAGTAGTAGTGGTAATGGTAATGATATGGTGGTGGTGGTGGTTGTAGTAGTAGTGGTCGTGATGATGATGTGGTGGTGGTGTTTGTAGTAGTAGTGGTAATGATGCGGCAATGTGGTCTAGTAGTATGACACTCGCTTCCGGATCAGAAGGTCCTGGGTTCGAGCCTCGCGCTCGGCGCATAGTTGAGTCCTTGGAAAAGGCTCTTTACTCACATTCTCTCACCGTACTCAGGTGTAAAATGAGTACCTGGCCGTTAACAGAGTTGTCTTTGTCCGAAAAATTGTAATATCGCCTAACAGGCGTCATGTCCCGTCCTACATGTTAAATGTTGACCAGGGACCCCTTGTAAAGCGCTTTGAGCACATTTAGTAGATATTGCACTATATAAAGCTCAATTTTAAAAAAAAATATTTCAATGATGATGATATGGTGGTGGTGGTTGCAGTAGTAGTAGTGGTAGTGATGATAATGTGGTGGTGGTTGTAGTTGTAGTAGTAGTGATAGTGATGATGATGTGGTGGTGGTTGTAGTAGTAGTTGTAATGGTGATGATATGGTGGTAGTGGTGGTTGCAGTAGTAGTGGTAATGGTAATGATATGGTGGTAGTGGTGGTTGTAGTAGTAGTGGTAATGGTAATGATATGGTGGTGGTTGTAGTAGTAGTGGTCGTGATGACGATGTGGTTGTGGTGGTTGTAGTAGTAGTGGTAGTGATGCTATTGTGGTAGTGGTTGTAGTAGTTGAGGTAGTGATGTGGTGGTGGTTGTAGTAGTAGTGGTGGTGGTGGTTGTGGTAGTAGTGGTAATGATGATGATATGGTGGTGGTGGTTGCAGTAATAGTGGTAGTGATGACGATGTGGTTGTGGTGATTGTAGTAGTGGTAGTGATGATGATGTGCTGGTGGTGGTGTAGTAGTAGTGGTAGTGATAATGATGTGGGGCTGGTGGTTGTAGTAGTAGTGTTAGTGATGATATTGTGGTGGTGGTTGTAGTAGTAGATGATGTGGTGGTTGGAAAACACATTACAGGTTATTATAATACATGATTACACACATTCTCTAACTTCATTTTTTGACAGCTTCGTTGTGCCATAAATATACGCAACAGTTCGGAAACATTTTATTGTGGATTTTGATATTGTTTGTTGTTTTTCTTGTGTCGTTATGTTGACATAGATACCGAATGAATGGTAATTACTACATTCTCAGCCAACAACAAAATGGCGCTGAATGCTTTCATTGGTGGACACTTTTTAGGCTTCGTACGTATTCTCATTCGTTTAATTCTATGCCCTAGGGTCATATTTGTTAAAAATTCATTTTAAGAAAAATGCAAGATGTTTTATTTCTTACTTAATGGATTTTAAAAAAATAAAATTGCATTCAAAACTTCACTGTTGAAAAACAATCTAACACTAACACAGACATCAGTGATGATACTCACAAAAAGTCAAAAAGGAGGAAAAGTCTCGGAAAAACGGAAAACTCACCTAGAACATTCTTGCACCACAGGAAAGTAGGCAGGATGACTTCTTTTGAGTACAATTTTAAAACGCCCGAGTCCAGTAAAAGGAGGAAATTTTTTATATATATATTTTTTTTTTTAAAAGGAGGTATTTTTTAAAGATTTATTATATTAAAAAAAAGGAAAAGGAGGAAATGAAGGAAATATCCGCGGATCGAGGATCTGAGGAGGAAAACCGAGGAAAGGAAAGAAAACCGCGGATTTCCGCGGAAAAGTATCATCACTGAGACATGGACCTGGCCTGAGAAATTGTTTCCCACTTTGAGCAAAAAAAAACTAAAGAAAAAATGTAGTGAAAATACTTTAACAAGGTTTTAGTTTTATGTCCAAGTGATCACTAGAAGTTTAGGTTAAATCATAAAACAATAGAAAAGTTCATAGTTTTCTTTAAATACAATTAATAAATTTAATTGTTAAATGATAAATGATGACTATAATCTAAATTTAGACCAATTGGTGCACTGGAATATGGTTAAGTTTAAGCTTATCAATGTTATCAATATAATATTAATATCAAGGGGCTCTTTTCGAAAAGAATAACGAGTCATTGTTCTCAATAATATTCAGTCACAGCATGGTCAGCAAGAGAATGACCTACTGTCGGTTCAACTTTCTACTAAGTTCAATCCGAGTCCCGAGTGAGAGTGGAATAGATACCTAGAGATAGAACATGACAATAGTAGGTATCGAGAAGCGGGGGGGGGGGGGGGGGGGGGGTAGAAATAACTTGACGGAGGTTAAAAACTCATTACTCTCTCAGAATAATGGACCAATTAAGAAAAGTGAGGTGAGACGGAATCGGCATCAGCAGAGTGAGCGTGGTCAAGCATGACAAGACGAGTAAAAGTAAAAGTTAAGAGCAATTAAAAATAAAGAAAATAAGAAGATATTCAAAGAATTTCATTGCAAACAACGCATTTTGAGATCGATTTTCTCCTTAGATGTACAATTAATTTTTTGCCACTTGGCACTCTTTCTCATTATTCATTCTGTTGTTCCAGTGCCAGTGCCAGTGTTTCCAGTTCACATTCCTCGTGACGGCGTCGTGTGAGTGAATGATGAAAACAATGAACTAAGAATAATGAACCAAAAATTACTTCGGACCCATCACGTATTACTAGAACACTTACCTCATCGAGTAAATTGATTCCTCAAAATATTAATTTAAAATCTGGAACATCATTTTATTATTTCCAAGGATTCAATTTTCGCTTCAGTGCTAACTCAACACAATATTCATGACACTCGACACACTCATTGCAACAAACTGCCGACTACACACCTCTCCGAGTCGAGTCGTAGCAAACAATCTCGTCACACCGATCACAGTCACAATCACAGCAGTTTTTCTAATTCATTTCCGTTTCCAACGGGTTTCCCCGTGTCTAAAAATAGAACTCTTCTCCGAAAGCTGCACCTTGTGAATCGGTTTCTAAGGATTTTGCAAATATAATGTGTGATCTAGATGTATCGTTTTGTGACCTAGATCGGTCCTACTAAAAGCCGTCCGGCAGCCCAGGAGAGCCGTCCGGAGGTCATCTAAAGCATTCTCAAGCCATCCGGAGGCCCTCAGACCTGTACGAACCTTTCCAGAAGTCTTTCGCCTTCCGAAAGCTCCTCAAATTACGCCGGATGGTATTAGTAGTAATATTATTTTGTTGTCGTTGTCTTCATCATCATCATCATCATCATCATCATTCATCATCATCATCATCATCATCATCATTATTATTATTTTATTGTTATTTTATTATTATTATTTTATTATTATTATTATATTATTATTATTATTATTATTATTATTATTATTATTTATTATCATCATTATTATTATTATTATTATCATTATTATCATTATTATCATTATTATCTCATTATCATTATTATTTCATCATCATCATCATCATCATCATCATCATCATCATCATCATCTCATACTTTATATTATTATTATTATTATTATTATTATTATTATTATTATTATTATTATTATTATTATTATTATTATTATTATTATTATATTATTATTATTATTATTATTATTATTATTATTATATTATTATTTATTATTATTATTATTATCATCATCATCATTATCATTATTATTATTATTATCATCATCATCATCATCATCATCATCATCAGAATTATTATTATTATTATTATTATTATTATTATTATTATTATTATTATTATTTATTATTATTATTATTATTATTATTATTATGAATTGGAGGGATGGGGCGGGATGGGGGAAAGGAAGGGTGGCAGCAGCAGCAGCATCAACTTTTTCTATACATTGTTTAATTTCTTCTTCAATCTTTATTACTTTATAAGGAGGCAGAGATCACCATGTGGGTGTTAATTCAGCATAGGATACACAGCAGCAGACAAATAGTAGTGAGGAAAGCCCATTAGCGTTAAGCCCCTTTCCTCCTATCAATCCCCACCAATGTGAATTTTTAGGTAATAAAGCATCCATTAGTAGTAAATTAAATTCCTGGAGGAAAATGTTAGAGTGTGATAAAGATAAAGATTTCATTTTAGACGGAGTAGAGCATGGATTTCGAATTATTGAAAAAGATAGTCAACTAAAAAATGTGATAGAAAATAACCATTATTCTTCCTTTCGTTTTAAAACATTAGTGGAGAAAGAATTAAAGAATCAAATAGCTCAAGGTCATTATGTTGTAGCATCTAAACAGCCAACAGTTACTAGTGCTCTTGCTGCAATCCCGAAAGAGGATGGAAATATTCGACTAATTCATGACGGCAGTAGACCAGTAGGAGAAGCTATGAATGATTATTCTCTACCAGAAAGCACCAAATTTCAAACCGTTCGTGATGCATGCAAATTAGCCAAACCATTTTTCTACTGTGCAAAAATCGACCTCCAAGCAGCTTATAGATCAGTGCCTATCCATCCAGAAAATTACGTAGCCACTGGTATTCATTGGACGTTTGAGGGTGACAGTCACCCACCTTCCTATTTGATTCTAGGTTACCATTTGGTAGCAATAAAGGTCCAGGACATTTTCACCGCTTATCGCAAGCTATTAAACGAATCATGAATCGTAAAGGATGCAATGGGGTTATAGCTTATTTAGATGATTTCTTTATCACTACCCCAACGTATGAGGAATGTAAATATTGGATGCTTACACTTATGCAGCTACTTCGTGAACTTGGATTTTATATTAGTTATAATAAAGTTGTGGGACCGACCCAAAACATTCAGTTTCTTGGATTAACAATCAATACTTCTAACAGCACTGTCGAATTAGGCGAGGAAAAATAATTCGTTTAAAGCAGCAGCTCAATGCATTCAAAAAGAAAAAACGTGCCAGCAAACAGCAGCTACAGAGTCTCGCAGGCTCATTGAACTACGCATGCCAGGCAATTCGTGGAGGGGATTTTTCCTACGTCGTGTCCTGGACATAATTAAGCCTCTAAAGCAGCAGCAGCATAAAATAATTTTGTCATATTCATTTCATCTTGAATTACAATGGTGGATTTCATTTTTAAGTGTGTTTAATGGGATAGTATATTATAATGATTCAGCGCCTGAGCACGTCCATGTGGATGCAAGCAATATCGCCGCCGGTGCCTTTTGGTCTGGCTCTTGGCGTTATTTAGTATTTGATTGCGACCAGCCTGCGGCATCATTGCTTCACATTAATTACAAGGAGATTTGTGCAGTAGTTAACTCATTTGACACATGGGCGCATTTATGGGCTGGTAAAACAGTAGTGGTGCATACAGATAGCATGGTTACAAAATGTGTCTTAAACAGAGGCTGGTGTAGAAATAGTTATATTAATTCTTTACTTAGAAAATATGCCTTCAAATGTGCACGACTCAATATAACGGTTAGAGCAATACATGTATCTGGGAGTCTGAACCAAATACCTGATACAATATCTAGATTGCATGAACATGGTAAATGTTTGTTGTTATGTAAATTACTAAGTAACTGGCATCATGGTTTAACCCCTCCTTTTGTTATCACAAATCATATGTCATGGAATGCCTTCTTTTTTCTTTTGTCTAGGTGCCTGTGCCTTAACCAATGAATTAACAAGTGAAGTTGACATGTACCGCGGACAGGCCTTTACAGCCAACACAAAGAAGACCTATCAAACACATTTACGGTCTTATATTTCTTTTTGTGAAAAAAAATGAGAATAGCGCCTGCACCTATTTCGCAAATAAATATTGCCAAATATGAACGGTGAACCGTTGCAGGTGAAGCGGACAGTCCTCGGGGACTTCCCGCATAGCCAGCACAGGCCGGTTCTTGTCACAGCTGGGGTGACAATACCGAGGGTGCAGTCTCTCCCACTTTGCAGATGGAATTTCAGGAAGGCTGACTGGGAGGAATTCAGTTCCTATATCGAGCAGGTCTGCCCTGCCATTCCTCCCAAGTCCAAGAATATAACCAGATTTAGTAGGCTACTGGTTAAGAGCGCTCAACGCTCTATTCCACGGGGCAAACGGAAATTCTACACCCCTTGCTGGACAGCAGAGTCGGAAGAGCTGTACCGAGAGTACCAGCAGACCCAGTCCCAGGACACAGCCGATAGACTACTCCAGTCTCTGGCAGAGGGAAGGAAGCAACGGTGGCAGGAGACCGTGGAAAGTCTCGACTTTACACACTCCAGCCGCCACGCTTGGCGTTTGATAAAGAAATTGGACCCAGATCGGAATTTCGCGAAGGCTGCACCGGAATGCGAGGCAGACACAATTGCCAAGAATATTAAGAACCGTAGCAAGCGGGTCCCTAATCAGGCTTTTGAGCGCGGTGTCCGCAAGGCGTACCGTACGATTTTGGACTCGCTACCTGCGGAGGAGTCGGACTGGACGGCCCCGTTCAGTCCCCGAGAAGTGGGTGCAGCCATTAGCGAAGTGAAGAACGGCAAAGCAGCTGGGATAGATGGTGTATATCCCGATATGGTGACGCATCTGGGCCCCAGGGCACGGGCCTGGCTAGCAGAGGCAATGTCTGACATCCTTGCAAACGGAAAGCTTCCACAAGTGTGGAAGCATGCGAAGATAGTTGCCATCCTGAAGCCAGGGAAGCCGGCGAAGGAGGCAGACAGTTACAGACCCATATCGCTGCTGAGCTGTCTTTACAAACTGTTGGAGCGTGTTCTATTAAACCGATGGGGGCCGGTCCTAGACGCTGCCCTGCCACCTGAGCAGGCAGGCTTCAGGGAAGGGAGGTGCACCACGGAGCAGGTCATTGCCCTTACAGAGCATATTGAGCACGGGTTCGAGAGAAAACAGCAAACAGGTGCTGTGTTTATAGACCTATCAGCGGCGTACGATACGGTCTGGTGCGATGGGTTAATGCTCAAACTTGCAAAAATCATAAGGTGCAAAAAGACCTTGAAGTTGTTCTCTTCGATCTTAGGGAAAGGCAATTCCACGTCGCGCTGGGAGACGCCACGAGCAAAGTTAGGAAATTGAAGAATGGGGTCCCTCAGGGGTCGGTACTTGCGCCAATGTTGTTTAACGTTTACATTAGCGATATGCCGAACACTTCCTCCCTGAGGCTGGGATACGCAGACGACTGGGCACTCGTTACTCAGAGTAAAGTGTGGACCCGTCTCGAGAGCGTACTCAGCGAGGACGTCACCAGACTCAAATCCTACTTTGACAAGTGGTACCTGAAGATGAACACTTCAAAAACCGTGGCCACTGCATTTCACTTATGCAGTGGTTGGCACACCCGTAAACTGAATGTCCTAGTCGGGGACCAGCCACTCCCATATGAGCCGCGTCCAAAATACCTAGGGGTGACGCTGGATCGCAGCCTTACCTATCGGGTTCATCTCGAAGGGGTTGCCCGGAAGATAGAGAAGCGGAATAGTCTTCTGAGGAAGCTGGCGGGATCGACTTGGGGCGCTAGCCAAGCGCTCCTGAGAACATCCGCCCTGGCACTATGCTATTCCACCGCGGAGTATTGCGCTCCAGTGTGGGGTAGAAGCAGAAACGTTGAGAAGGTGGATGTAAAACTTCGCAAGTCGATGCACATAGTGTCGGGAACGCTAGCAACAACCCCTAGAGAATGGGGCCCGGTGATGGCAGCGATCCAGCCCCCCGATGTCCGGAGGGAGACCATTACGGGAAACTGGCTGAGTAAGATCAAAGAGAGAGGGAATGGGGATACCCCTCTCATGCGCATAATGAACGGTGCCCCCGTTTCGAGCCGAAATAAGTCCCGGCAACCCTTGTACGCAGAATCCCTGACTACGGACAGAGCTGCACATACGAGATGGAAGTCGGTTTGGACGAATTCAATCCCTCGTGGGGGCGGGGACCTACACTCCTCTAAGCTTGGTGAGAAGTTGCCAGGCTTTGATACCAGTAAGAGGAGACACTGGGTAGCTGCGAATCGGCTTCGGTCGAGGAGCTGCCTAACGGCCGGTGCGTTACATCAGTGGGGTCTAACTTCCTGTCCTTTATGTCCACGCTGTGGGCAAGAACCCGAAACGGCAGAGCATCTAGTCGAAAGGTGTGTTGTGACGATGCTACCGGGCGGGTTCGCGACGGTGCACGAATGCGGACCGGACTTTGCTGATTGGGTCGATCGTCATAACATAATAGTGTGAACCATAAGAAGCTGCTGCCAAATATGCAGCTTATTTGGCGCGGAAATTAAAACCTAGTTCTGTTAAGCAATATATGAATATTATCCGTATTATCCATTTAGAATGTAATCTTCCCAATCCATGTGATGACTCATGGTATATTAAAACAACAATTAAGGGCATTGAGAAAGTTAAAGGAACTGATGTTCAGAGCAAGCCTCCGGTGACGCCTGAAATATTGTTAAAGTTAAAAAAAAACAACTTAAATTCTCTCATTTAGATGACTATGTATTCTGGGCATCATGCCTTACTATGTTTTTTGGCTTGTTAAGAAAATCCAACTTGTTTGGGACGGATGCAGGAGGTTTTGATAACAAAAAACTATTGACAAGGAATTGTGTATCTATGTCAGGGGGCTGTTCACAAATAACAATTAAAGTTGGTTGGTCAAAAAATAACCAAACGAAAGGTCGTATACAAGAAATTGCATTACATAGGTTAGCAAACCACCCACTATGTCCTGTTTCAGCGATGTACGATATGTTATGCATGACTGCACCTGTATTGCCAGACTCCCAGGCGTTCCCTATGACTGGGTCTTTGTTTAACAAAAAATTGCGCTCTCTTTCCGCAGCATGTGGTTGTAATACTATATCCAGCCACAGTTTTCGTCGTGGTGGGGCTACTTGGGCCCTGTCTTCTGGCATACCAGGTGAAATAGTTAAGGCGATGGGAGACTGGCAGAGCACGTGTTATTTATTATACCTCGACCAAATTCCCCAATATGTCATTAACCATTACCGAAATAAGATGGGAGAATGTCTACCCCCCACATCACTGTAACTCAACACAAACCAATGTTAATGTGAACACAAGGTCGTTTGGGCAGGACGGTCTTTCAGACCTTTCCTTTGGGATTATGTGATATGAGTGTATGTATCGTTTTTCATTATTTTGTGAAATATCGTAATAAAATGATACCACTCCTTAAGGTTTCTGCCCAAACTTACAACTATTGTTCACGTTTTTTAATATCATTATATTTATATTGGTTGAAAGATGCGAGAATGGGAGTTTAAGTGAGGCTTAGACGACAGAATGAGGATAAGGTTAATTTAAACGGCAATGTAAGCTGGTGTAGGTGGGTGGGTGGGCGAGGATTAGGGGGAATGAATGAGATACTTGATACATACTATGATAATAATACTGTCATTCATCTTGGATGGGTACAGGGTGGGTAGGGGGCAAATATGTGTGTGTATGTGTGTGTGTGAGTATGTGTGTGTGTGTGTGTGTGCGTATGTGTGTGTCGGTATGTGTGAAGGATGGGGGTTGAAAGTGAGGACAATGACTACAGTGTTGAATTGGAGGGATGGG
>NC_088371.1:35495764-35500764 GCF_034508935.2 Berghia stephanieae | reverse complement strand
TCTGCTCTAGGCCTTGGCTAATTTAATTTGTTCACTAGATACCTCGTCTAACAAAATTCTCATTCATTTCATTTTCATTTGCCCCTTGAACTCGCATTCATCCATTCATTGGTCATTTCCATTACACTAGCACTGGCCAGTAGCAGCAACAGAGACAAATAAAATGCATCTGTCGCCTCAATTTTCTCTCACAAAAACCCAGGGAGAAATTCATGTTATTATCGAAGAAGACAAGAGATAGATAAATTACATTACAACGACACTTTCACTTCACTGGGCGGCCTTCCGAAAGCTTCTCGTGCTAAGGGAAACAACCCAGATTTTCATAAGGAAAAATAAAACCTATCTAGTACCTTTACGTAACCTTAATAGGAAAAACAAACACCCTAGCACTTTACTAAGATTTATGACTAACCCTGCCTAAATGAAAAAAAATCCTCCTACCTCGTGCTAACCCTATTACTATTAGAAAAAAAAAAAAACAACCTAGGAGCCACTAGGACTAGGACTGCTTTAAATACTTCACAAAACAAAATGTCAGTGGTAAACCAAAACAATGGTCGTATTAGGAAAGCTTCAACTTTCTCTAATCTAGCAAGGTTTTTTCTAGAGTTTTTAAAATGTTACTTTTTATTTATATTTATATTGACTAATTGAATTGAATAAATAAACGCATGACAAAATATCCATGGTGAAAATACAAATTGAAAGAAATGCTAGTGCGAGGAGCTTTCGGAAGGCCTCCCGTTAATTGACCTATTTGCAGGTCTGATGATAACCCAAATGAAATGATTATGGTCTTGAATTAACGCGAAATAACACAACAATATTAAAACGTGTCCATTAACTGTGTTGGTTATCGGACCTGCAAATATTGACTTTGTCAGGTCAATAGTTACCTTTCGGATCGGAAGGTCCTGAGTTCGAGTTCGAGTCTCGCACTCGGCGCATAGTCGAGTCCTTGGAAAAGGCTCTTTACTCACATTCTCTCACCGTACTCAGGTGTAAAATGAGTACCTGGCCGTTAACAGTGTTGTCTTTGTCCAAAAAATTGTAATACCGCCTAACAGGCATTATGTCCTGTCCTACATGTTAAATGTTGCTGTTTACTAGGGACCTCTTGTAAAGCGCTTTGAGCACGTTTAGTGGATATTGCGCTATATAAAAGCTCAATTTATTATTTATTATTACATCTATATTTAAACAGTAACTTAGTAACAGTAACAGTAACAGGCCATCATAAACAGGACTGGCTGTAATATGCAGACACGTGAGATAAGGACATTTGAAATGACCCCACGATGACATGGGTAAATCATAGGCCTGGAATCATTTAGATATGTCTTCAGAAGGAGTATTTTCAGGACGTTGTGATTATTGCCAGACATGTCTGTCAATAACGATAACGATGTGGACAATTATTGACAGGCAATGTCTGGCAATAACGATGGACGATTATACACAGATGCTTTTTTGAAACTCTGCTCTTTTAAACATTTATCCACATTCCAGAATATGGAAACTTTCGTAACGCACATAGAAATAAGAAAAGTTAATAAAAACTATCAATAAAAAAGTATAAAACTCTCCAACCTGTCTGTGCATAATAAAAAACCCAGCCTTTTCTTATTGCCAGACACTGTCTGTGTAAAATAAAAAGCCTGGCCTTATCTTATTGCCAGACACTGTCTGTGTAAAATAAAAAGCCCAGCCTTTTCTTATTGCCAGACACTGTCTGTGCATAATAAAAAGCCTGGCCTTTTCTTATTGCCAGACACTGTCTGTGTAAAATAAAAAGCCTGGCCTTTTCTTATTGCCAGACACTGTCTGTGTAAAATAATAAGCCCAGCCTTTTCTTATTGCCAGACACTGTCTGTGTAAAATAAAAACCTGGCCTTTTCTTATTGCCAGACACTGTCTGTGTAAAATAATAAGCCCAGCCTTTTCTTATTGCCAGACACTGTCTGTGTAAAATAAAAACCTGGCCTTTTCTTATTGCCAGACACTGTCTGTGTAAAATAATAAGCCTGGCCTTTTCTTATTGCCAGACAGTGTCTGACAATCATCGTTCATCGTTATTGACAGACATATCTGGCAATAACGACAGCCTGTCCAGGACAATTACAATGACTACAGTGGAAGTTGGCCTCAGTCTCAATGTAGCCTGTGGTTATAGCCTTATCATTATATATGTCGTAATAGTGCATAAAAAAGGGACTTTGGAAGATTTGAAAATCAGAATAATCAAATTGTTATGTATCATATTATTATTATCTATGTATGGATGACCCCTCGCCTCAAAACAGTATATTATGTCGGGATGATAAAGGTACTGAAAATTCAATTTATAGACAGAAATTTCAGACTTGGGTTGAGATTATAAGCTATTTTTTTTTAGGAGAATGAGTATAATATTTTAGAGCGTTCAATACCAATAATTCATATTTTTTATTAGTTCAACATTAATTTTGACGTATTAGTATCTGGTTCATCCTGACGTAATACCATGTTTTGAAAACATATTTTTATTCATAATTCGTTTCACACTATGCTGATTGTAATGTTTTTATACTATTATTTTAGCAATATATGTTCTTTGTTTTCATGTTAAACTTGACTATCTGTATCTATAATGCAATTCATTATTTGTAAAGTTGCTTTGAGATGTTTGGTTCATGGAAAACGCTCAGCAAGTAATTAATATCAAGAGTGTCAGATGAGTATTCTTTCAGAGCCATTATATATCATATGGTGCTTGGAGCTTTTTGAAAGAACAGTAGAAATTGCTTGCTACTCCCTGCACAGGATGTTATACACTAGTCTATCACAAAGTACTTTTCACCAGAAATCCAACAATCCAATCTCTGCTAAATGGACAGGGTGATTTTTTTTTTTTTAATGTGTTCTTTACCTGGTATTATCACATTCCCAATGCCAGCTGAATTGTCAGGACCCCCGGTTCAATGGTAATGATGCAGACATGTTACCATTTATTTGAGGGGTCAGAAGATTGCTGTTCCATTAATGGGGCTTGTTTTGCTACTTGTCTTCTTCTTCTTCTTCTTCTTCTCTTCTTCTTCTTCTTCTTTTCTTCTTCTTCTTCTTCTTCTTCTTCTTCTTCTTCTTCTTCTTCTTCTTCTTCTTCTTCTTCTTCTTCTTCTTCTTCTTCTTCTTCTTCTTCTTCTTCTTTCTCTCATTAAAAAACAAACAAACCTCAACTAACTCAGTCAGAGTGTAACTATCAATTTGTAAAAAATGTTAATTTTGATATTTTTTGGATAGTCTGTAGCGCATTTTTAAACATTTCAATAATCCTTAAAATCTTGCCATTTTGGAACAGGGGAAAAGACTCGTTACCGTTAATGTTAGGTATTTTAGTGCGGCTATGTGGTCTAGTAATATGACACTCGCTTTCGGATCGGAAGGTCCTGGGTTCAAGCCTTGTGCTCGGCGCATAGTTGAGTCCTTGGAAAAGGCTCTTTACTCACATTCTCTCACCGTACTCGGGTGTAAAATGAGTACCTGGCCTTTAACAGCGTTGTCGTTGTCCGAAAAATTGTAATATCACTTAACAGGCTTCATGTCCCATCCTACATGTTAAATGTTGCTGTTGACCAGGGACCCCTTGTAAAGCGCTTTGAGCACATTTATTGGATATTGTGCTATATAAAGCTCAATTATTATTATTTATTTTTTTAGAAGAAGAATATAAAAAGTTTTCAGAATTCTACATTTGTTATGTCGATACCATTGATGCGTTCTAATACTTAATGATTCTGTGTTGGGTTCCTTACCTCCCATAGTGGGCAGGGAGGTACTGACTGTGTCTTCTACTTACCTTTATCTGTTTTCCAACAATCTTCTGTCTTTGTCTTGGAATGAGATTACTTGGTTTTGTCCAAATGTTTAGTTAGAGTTTTGGGAGATGATATTTTTTCCTTGTAAATCATCTCTCTGTTATGCACTGTATTATGTTTCTTTATATTATGTATGATTTATAAAACATTTTAGTGTATTCCTCTTAGTCTTAGCGGGGACCTGTGCTTGTGTCTGGATGAGACTTTTAGTGATCTCAAACTAAGTACTTTGATAGTGTGCTCTTGGAATCTACATCTGTTTCTTATTTGAACCAATTCCCCTTTGTCTTCCCTTTTCTTGGATGCTTTATTGTAATTCGAGAACTTTTTACTATCCCATTTTCTTCCTTTTTACTGGTGCTGATATGACCTTAATGTGTTTCAAGTGCCATAAAACCCTTAAAAACAAAACAATACTTAATAATTGGCCTCGCCATCGTACTTACCTGCTATGACCTTATGTTTTGTTGCTTTTTGTGAACGAACGCCTGAAATTGGAATGACATTGGGATGGAATAGAATAGGTGCTGAAAATTTAATTTTTATAATTACATTCTCTTATTGAATTGAATTATATATTATATGGTTTATTGTGGATTATGTCTTCTTAACCCTTTCCTTACCAGCCATTTTCAGAATTTTCCCCAAAATTTCACAACGACCCAACACAAAAATATGTTTTTCTTACTCAAACAGAAATGAAACAAATACATTCTATGCATAATATTGATCATCAAAATTAACTCTACAACACAGTGTCACGTTTTTATAGCTATAATAAAACTTTTTTCTTTAAGTTGTGTGATTTACAAAAGAAATCTTAACGATAATAGTGTTGGTTGGATCGTAACGAATGTGATGATTTTCCTATGGTTGGTAAGGAGAGGGTTAATCTACAAAAACAAAACAAAAAATGTTTAAAAGAAAAATGCATATTTAAAAACGTTAAAGATAAAGATAACAAAAAGATTATGAGAATTTTATCTGATCATTTTAACATTAAATTCTCTATTTTTGGTGTCAGTATCACCCTTTCACTCTTTCATAATAATATTTATATGGGTTATGCATTGTTGTCACAATTTGTATGAATGCTACTAAACAAAGGCAAAAAAAACAAAAAACACACACACACACACACAC
>NC_088371.1:35455764-35493264 GCF_034508935.2 Berghia stephanieae | reverse complement strand
ACTTGGTGTAGTCTCCTTCGCTCCTCCTCATCTATTAATGATTGGACCAATTTTTATAATTGAACTTGTTTCCTAGGGTGTTGCTTATCTCCAACTCTGCTTTGAATTTATTCAAATTTTTTGCTGATACTGTGGTTTCTTGTAGTTTATTCCAGTTATTTACAATTCTAGATGAAAAAAAGTTCCTTCTTTCATTTGTTTTAAAACGTTCTTTTTTCAGTTTCTTGCTGTTTCCTCGTGTCTGAATGTTCTTGTTTGGTTTAAGGAATCCTGCCTCTACCCTGTCTATTCCCTTTACTATTTTATATGTTTGGATCATATCTCCCCTTCTTCTCCTGTAATCTAAGGTTGGGAGATTTAATTCTTTCAATCTCTCACAGTATGTTTTGTCTTTCAGGTGTGTGATAAGTTTTGTTGCTCTCCTTTGCACTCTTTCCAAACAGTCTTTGTCTCCCTCAAACTTCGGATACCATATGCAGTTAGCATATTCCAGCTTTGATCTAACCATAGTCTTGTAGATGGTAGTCATGTGTTTTGTTTTCAGATTCTTGAAATTTCTTTTCACTATTCCGAGTGTTTTACTAGCCTTAGATTGAACATCTTTAATTTGCTTCTTGAAGTTTAGCTTCCTATCAATAAATACTCCTAGGTCTTTTTCCCCATTGGATTTCTGCAGGGGTTTTTCTTTCATTATATAGTTTGCTTCTCTGTTGTTTTTTCCTAGGTGAAGAACTGCACATTTATCTACATTGAACTCCATCTGCCATATTTCGGACCATTCTTCAAGCTTTTTCAAATCTTGTTGTAAGGTGTTTCTTTCTTCTTCTGTATTAGCTACTCCATAGAGCTTAGTATCATCGGCAAAGATTTTACATTTAGATGATAGATTGTCTGGCAAGTCATTGATATAAATCAGGAAGAGAACTGGTCCCAGTACACTTCCTTGTGGAACTCCACTTGTTACCAGTCTCTCTGTTGATGCTGTTCCATTCACTATCACTTTTTGTCTTCTATCTTTGAGGAAATCTCGGACCCATTTGACTGTCTGATCATTAATTTGATACTGTTCCAATTTCCTGATTAGGCGCCAGTGTGGAACTTTGTCAAATGCCTTTCTGAAGTCGAGGTATATGACATCTAAATTGTTGCCTAATTCCAGGTCTCTCGTCCAGTCATCCATTGTTTCAAGTAGGTTTGTTACTGTAGACCTTCCCGCCATGAAACCATGTTGATCTTTGCTGAATAGTTTGTTCTTGGTCATATGATCAACCATTTCTTCTCTAATCAGCTGTTCCATGAGCTTGCAGACGACAGATGTCAGGCTCACTGGTCTGTAGTTTTCTGGATTTTTTCTGTCTCCCTTCTTGAATATGGCTGTGATGTTAGCTTCTTTCCATTCCCTTGGTAGTCTTCCTTCTTTCATCGACTGGTTAAATATCTTGGTTAGGGGTTCTACTAGCTGCTCTGCTAAGTTTTTTAGGATGTAAGGATGAAGTTTGTCAGGTCCAGGTGATTTACTCTCCTTTAGGTTTTGTAGTCTCTTCATTACTCTCTCTTCAGTAATCGGCCATTGTGTAGTATCTATATTACTTGTTTTAGCAATATCTGGCAAGTTTTTCTGGTTCTCCACTGTAAAGACACTTGCAAAGAAGAGATTTAGCACCTCTGCCTTGTCTTCATCTTCAGATGCCCAAGTGCCATCTTCTTTTTTTATGTCACAGGTTCCCTGTCTTGTCTTCATTTTACTGTTTACATAACTCCAGAATACTTTAGGATTTTCTTTCGTTTCCTCTGCTATCTTGTTCTCATACTTTTGATGCGCTTGTCGGACTATTTTAGTAGTTGCGTTTCTCACTCTTTTGTATTTGTCCCAATCCTCTTCCTTTTTGCTTCTAGAGTATCTTCTATTTACTGCCTTCTTCTTCCGTAATGCCCCTCTCACTTCCTGCGTCATCCAAGGTTGATTTCTTCTCCCAACCCGGTTCCCTCTGCTTTTCGGGATGTTTTTCTCGAAGCATTGGTTAAGTACTCTGGTAAATCTACTCCAGTTGTTTCCTACGGTGTCCTCGATTAGTATTTCCTCCCATTTTATATGCCCCAGTTCCTCTTTCATACTCTCTAGATCAGCCTTCCTATATCTGAGTGTCAGTTTTTCATCTACAGTCTCTGATGTCGCCCTCAGTTTTAGGAATATGGTCGCATGGTCGCTTTTTCCCAGTGGGTGGCTCAGTCTTAAGTCGATTATGTCATTTTCTTCCTCCATCAATATCAAGTCCAATACGTTGGGCTTTTGGTTTTTTCTCTGTCTCGTGGGTTCTTTTATTATCTGTTGTAGGTAGCAATCTTCAATGGTTTCTATGAAACTTTCCTCCAGGCTTCCCTCTTTTGGTTCGTCCATCCCTTTCCACTCCAGTTCCGGCATGTTGAAGTCTCCCATAATAATTATCTCTGAATGCTTTTTTTGTGATGCTCTCCTTATCATCTCCAACATTCTCTCATTATTTTCTCCTGTGCTATTTGGGCTCCGATAAATCACTCCTACTAGTATCTGACTTTGTCCAGTTACTCCAATCGAGCACCAAGCGCTCTCCCTAAAGTCGTGATCTGTGAGTTCCTCTATGGGGTTAACCTTGAGGTTCTCTCTCACCAATAAGTATACTCCTCTGCCGGAAGTTTCAAAATCTCTGCTAGCTATTATAGTGTATCCCTCAATACCTAACTCTGCTATGGTTGGGTGTGTTGTTGCATTCTTTGGCTTAGCTTCTGTTATTGCTATTACATCTGGATCTTCTTCTTCTGCCATAGCCTTTAGCTCCTCTCTCTTATTCATCACACTGTCTGCGTTCGTGTACATGAACTTCAGGGTATTTTTCATATTCACGTGCTGCCCCTCCTTATCATTTACTGGTACTTCTCTTTTTTGAATTTTCTTGTTGTCTTCGAGTCCTTGCTCAGAAACATTTTGGGCAATTGGACTGACACGTTTCCAATATAGTCATTCCTCATCCCAATCCCAGTCATTTCCTCCAACATCGCTGTCTCTCTTTCTTATTTGTTCACTAAACTTCTCCCTGAAAATGACCCTTTTCTTATATATGACTACATCTTCCCCTGCTTCTCGTCTTCTCTTCAGCTCCTCTCTTAACTCCTTGGCCTGCTCTCTTTGCATAATTGTTTGGTCTGCTCCAATATACACCTTTTGTAAGCATTCCCGTTTATGGTCTTTCAACTGTTTGCTGTTCCTAAGAGCAGTGTTACGCTGATCCGTTGACATCAGACTTATTTTCATGGGTCTTGGTCTATCTTCTCTTCTGCCCAATCTGATCACTTGCTCTATAGGGTTGAGGCTGTCTTTGTTTCCATGAACCTGCAACTCTTTGAGTACCATTTGGGCTTTTCTTATATCTTCCTTGTTGTCGCCATCTTTAGCTTCTGTTTCTATTTATGTTTTCATTTTTTTTTTTGTTGACTGAAGAAGGGTTTTGAGTCTGAAATGTTCCTTGTTTGTTTGTTTTTTTTTGTTTTTTTTGTTGTTGTTTTTTTTTTTGTTTTGTTTTTTTTTTTGTTTTTTTTTTAAGCTGTTATATTCATTTTTTGTTTATTACTTTTTACATTATTTTTTTACAGTCTACAGATTCTAGTCTTACATACAGCTTGGTATTGCCTTTCAGTAACAAATAATTATAGAATCCAGTAGACAATTTTAAGTGGCGTGCTGGATATCGACATAAACGAGAGAACAGGAATACTCGTGTGTTAGACTAGACTCTAGTAAAACTCTGTTGTAAGTTCCATCAATTTATTTATTTATTTATTTATTTATTTATTTATTTATTTATTTATTTATTTTTATGAAACAAGTCTATTTCAATTTATGTGTGCAATATCATAAAGTATTACTACTATTTTGTGGAGGAATGTGTTTAAATTATATTTACTGTTTTACTGGTTTATCCTGCATTGAGCTGATGGGTCACAAATAAATGATTTGTTCTTGTTTTCGTTTATTTTGGCGTTTTTTCTTCTTCTTTGTTTGGGTTTTATCTTGCTTGTTTCGTTTTTTTGTTTGTTTGTTTGTTTTTTTTGTTGTTGTTTTTATGTTTCTTCTTTTGTTCTTGTTTCCTGTTCCCGTAGACACTTACAATCTTTTTTAAAATGTTTTTTTTTCCCCTCCAGTCTAATCTAAAAAAGAAAAAAAATGTCAGCCCCAGGATACGATGGCTATGGCAGGAATGACGGGGCACAAGGTAAGAATTTTTAAAAAATATATAAATATTATGATATGATATGCTATGATATGATATGATATGATATAAGTCCTGATTTATGTAGGCTTTTACAGCCTTTTATCTGCTCTTGTGCATTCGTGAACGTATTTAATTCAAGTCTCTCAAAACTGGGCATGCCACATAGTGGAAGGAGGTGTAGGAATTTAACTTTACAAACAGTATTTTTCTGTTTCACAATGAGCATCAAGACGGCACTTGAATGCCTGCAATGAAGGGGCGTCGACAACTGTTGCAGGCAGGCGGTTCCCTTATGGTTGGGAGGGCTTTTTTGATATCTCAGCTTTAGCACAAAACTGCTAGAAGCTATGGACAAAATATTAACTCACTCAATCCTAGAGATGATTGCTTCTTTTCAAGATTTGAAAAAAATTGTATTAAAAATAAGGCATGTACATAGTTAGTTTTATTCAACTACCAATAGCTTTGATACTAGATACGTCTATAATTTGTCTCATAAAAATGTAATAAATTTTATAGGCATGGGGTAAAAGTAACCCAGGTAAACAACGGATATTGTCGGTGTTAGGGTTGAGTGAGTTAAAAAACACTTGAGAGTGTTAGTTCAAAGGTCATCCTCCTCGGGAATTGTGTATTATTTAAAACTGAATTTAGCACGGAACCACAAATATGATTGAAAAAAAAAAAAAATAATGATGTTATTTAATACTACACATACACACTCACACACGCACGCACACACACACACACACACGCACGCACTCACATATATATATATATATATATATATATATATTATATATATATATATATTATATATATATAATTTGATATGAATATGGCTATAGTTTGATAGTATTTAATACAAATATTTGTTTTGGATCGTATAGAACTTCTAGTGAATATGTTTGTGATCTTCTGTTTCAGTTCCCCCACCACAACCGGCCTACTACCCTCAGGGCCATCCACAACCACAACCACAATACGGCATCGCAAACCAAGGCTATGGGTACAATCAACAACCTCCACCACCAGCATATGGCTACGGCCAACCACAGCAGCCAGCAGCACCACCAAAGTATGACGGGGGGTATGGCGAACCAGTCGGCCAGAATTTGTCAAATGTAGCCGCGCCGAAACCTTATGAGGATGATTCAGAATTTGGCGCATCTTTCTCTGATGCTGCCATTCGTCGAGGCTTCATTAAAAAGGTGTGGTATTTTTGTTTTTCTATAAGGTGATTCTTGATCATGTGACCAACCGTCTCAAAATACTATTACATAGGGTTGAGTTGGACATTTAAAATTTAATTTTAAGCTTTAAACTTGGAAAATTCAGTAAAATAAATAAATAGATAAACTTTTCTCATCAAAAAAAAAAAAGAATAAAGATTGGGTTTAAAAACATTTATTACAAGAATGAATAAATAAGCATTATAAGATATATTTACATAATTTTGAAAAGCAAGTGTAGTTAATAAGATAAAAATAAAAGTTGTAGTAAAAATGCATCTATAACATTGATATATAAATACATAAGAATATATGATATATTTGTATTATTTGTATATATTATCTATCGCTATAGCTCGTTAATAATAATAATAATCTATCATCATTATTATACTAATTTTTAATGTTATTAGTATTAGTCTATTCGTTTTTGAGCTTTTATCTTTTGAAAAATGGACATACTCCAAAATGGCGCCAAACACAGTCAATTTCCATGGCAATGAGTGAATAGATTTTAACGTCTGTTCAATTTTTATCTTTTTGACTCGCTATCTATTTAGTGAATTGGATTATATTATCGTTATTTTAGCAATTAAAAGAAAAGAAAAAAAAAAGGATTACTACCATATGTCCCCCTTCAGGTGATTAAGTATGAAATTTTTCATTTGTGACTCACTGTCTTAAAGCCGTAACTATGTCAGAATAAACTAGGTGTTGGACATATGTGCGGCTATGTGGTCTAGTGGTGTGACACTCGCTTTCGGATTGGAAGATCCTTGGTTCGAGCCTCGTTCGGCGCTTAGTTGAGTCCTTGGAGAAGGCTGTTTACTCACATTCTCTCACCGTACTCGGGTGTAAAATGAGTACCTGGCCATTAACAGCGTTGTCTATGTCTGAAAAAATTGTAATATCGCCTGACAGGCATCATGTCCCGTCCTTCATGTTAAATGTTGCTGTTGACCAGGCTATATAAAAGGTCAATTATAAAAAAATTATTTTAAAAAAAATTTTTTTTTCTTTTGACATTGAATTTATAGCCACAAATAAGACAGTCACATATAACTAGAATTGAGGTGATTAGAGAAATCCCAGAAGGCAATAGAGAATAAAAACTTTGTTGCGACATGCAATGTGGAGTTGAGCCTAGGACTCTACTCTCATGGCACCCTCCATCTGGTTACGAGAGAGGGACGCTCTTTAATCGACGTTATCCACCACTCATGGATAGCGTTGATTATAGAGCAACCCCTCTGAATGTTGAAAATGCGACTTTGGCAGATTTTGAATGTCATCTCCTCAAATTATGCAGCTATGTGGTCTAGTGGTATGACACTCGCTTTCGGATAGGAAGATCCTGGGTTTGAGCCTCGTTTGGCGCATAGTTGAGTCCTTGGAAAAGGCTCTCTACTCAAATTCTCTCACCATACTCAGGTGGAAAATGAGTACCTGGCCGTTAACAGTGTTGTCTCTGTCCGAAAAAAAAATAATTATAATATAGCCTCACAGGCGTCATGTCATGTCTTGTCCTAAATGTTTAATGTTGCTGTTGGACAGGGATCCCTTGTAAAGCTCTTTGAGCACGTTTAGTGGATATTGCGCTATTTTTAAAAAAGCTCAATAGTTTATATTTTATTTATTTATTTATTTATTTATTTATTTATTTATTTATTTCACCCGTCTTCTGATTTGTTTTTATCATACAATTACCGGATTCAAATTTCTTTCAGGTGTACCTGATCCTCTTCACCCAACTACTCTTCACCTTTGGGCTGGTGGCAATTTTCATTTTTACGTGAGTTCTTTTGAAAGTTGTTGTTTTTTTTAAAGTTTTTTATGAGAAAAAAAACCTAACAATGATTAATTAATTCATGGGACAATGATTATTATTATTATTATTATTATTATTATTATTATTATTATTATTATTATTATTATTATTTAATAGTGGGACAGCGTGGCTCAGCGGTACAGTCTTTGCTTCGTACCCAAAAGGTACCGAGTTCGACTACCCGCCGTGTTGTGTGGCCTTGAGCAAGTCTTGAGCTAGCCTTAGCCCACTTTGCGGCGCTGCACTGCGGCTGACACCTGGGTTATTCCAGTCTTCCCTTGGGATAGACCCTAAAGAAAAATTTCCCCTTTGGGATGAATAAAGGGAATTTATTTATTATTTTTAAAAATATTAATAGAAGCCTTTAAAAACATAAAAACAAAAACAATGTCGGGGAATTTCCAGTACCAGTATTTGCAATCTTGAGCCTTTAGGACCAGTATTTATTTTTCAGTACCAGGCAATGCTGGTACTGCCCGGGTCGTCTATTGAATAGGATTGAGTTTGAGATGTCTGTTAATTTCTTTGTGTGTTACAGTTCATCCTTTTCTAACCCTCTCAATTTGATTGAAATATGGGGCTGTGCCAAACGGTCGTTTTTGTGACCTTTGCCACACACAAAAATAGAATTTAAAAAAAAAAAAGTACTCCACTGATAAGTTATTGTGAAAAACTACGGAAAAAATAATTTGTTTTCATCCATTTATATCAGTTAAAAATATGTATTAAAAAAAAAAATGAATACCGACTATATAGCTCCAATAGAATTACAGAAATAGTTTCTAAAAAAAAGTTTTATAAAAGTGTGGACATATTGTCAACATTGTCCATACGTTCTCAACACTTTAAAAAGCTATAACTGCTATAATTTGATGCTAGATTGTCAGTTTTATGGGTTTATTTATCATTGCTTAACCCAGAGATATTGATTAAAGCGAATTTCTTATCTTATCTTTACCTTATCTTACTAAAGGCGTAATAGGAATTATCCTTTAAATGCCTTATACAATAGTTTATAATTACAGAATCTCATATAGCTTGTATTGTATCATTCACAGACAGTTTTACACAACTTTGAATGTCAGGAAAAATGTATCAATCGAAAAATACAATCATAGAATACTGATAATTGAAATCTGGTCAAGATCGAATGAATCATAAATGTACAAAGTTCATAGTACAATGAAATATTAATGACAAAAATAATCACGAAAGCAACAACGATAATAAAGCATACATTAGTCTCTGATAAATTATGATTTTACATTGTTTCAGATGTCATGCATTTTACTGGTCAACATTTACAAATAGACCTGTAAATTCTCAGTCAATTAACTGAAATCCGTCAATTCGTCAAATTCATATATTTTTAAAAAGGGAAGAAAGAAATGAATAAAGAAAGAATTCATGAATCGTAGTCGATTGACTGTAAAGTTAACTAGGAATGTTCCACAGCCCCACGCATACTCATGGGCCGTTTATATTAATGATGGATATATATTGCCAAGGCTAAGCGACGCTTTTTAGAATTGCCGTGTCTGAACACACCCCAGTGTATTTTCACACAGCCTTCGTGAAATTATTTTTTCACTTTCGAAACCTGTCGTAGCCAATTTTAACTGAGCCGCCGAGCGATAAATTTCACTGTTTCGTCTAAGCCAAAATTGACCACATTTACTTGAAGGACAGGAAAAGTATGAGAAAGAAAAATTCGAAACACCGGAAGCTCGTTATGTAGACACCTTCAAATCGAAAGTTAAATGATTGCTACAAGCACATCTCGATTACCTCATGTTGTAACAAACTGGTTGACCGTTTCAAAGTTTCTTCACTGATTGGGTACCTAATTACAAGGAACAATGGTAAGTAGCCTAATTAATTCCCTCGCAATTTAGTTTTCTGCCATTGCTTTGCTCAAGTGAGCTTGCTGTTTACCTTTCATTTTGATTCTTTGGATTTTACCGCGACGACGAATTACGAAGAGTTTCAGGTTCAGTCAATTTTTATAGAGCTCATTTACAGGTCTATACAAACCAGTCTACAAAATCATGAAATTAATGGAAACAGTTATATCCACATCACAATTTAAAGTTTAAAAGATAAATAAATAATAAATAAATAAATTTCCCCCCTAATTTTTCCAAATAACTCAGTATTGGGGTATTTTATGGCGAACGTCACAAGAACGACCCTTTGACACAATCCCATATACATGAAACCCTTGAAATAGGTTTCAGTAATCTAAAATAATAATAACATGACCATTTTTTGCAAAGCACTTGTCTATGAATTTTCCATGCTTTTTTGAGTTTTCAATGCGTTTCATTTTTATCCCCCAGCAGGCCATATCATATGGAAAATATTTGCATTTTATTTTGCGTTTTATGGGGCAGCGCGGCTCAGTGGTACGGTATTTTCTTCCTACCCAAAAGGTACCGAGTTCAATCACCCGGCGCTGCGTTGTGTGGCCTTGAGCAAGTCACCTCACCCTAGCTCACTTTGCGGCGCTGCTCTGCGGCAAATTTCCCCTTGGGGATGAATAAAGGGAATTTTATTCTATTTATTATTTTATCAAAGCTTTTTTTTTTGTCATCTGACTTTTTCAGAGATTCGGTCAGGGAATGGGCTCAAACAGACACCGGGCTTTATTTTTATATCGCCGCATAGTAAGTATAGTTTTTGTTTTGTTTTTCTATGTGGTCCAGTGGTATGACACTCGCTTTTGGATCGGAAAGGTCCTGGGTTCAAGCCTCTCTCAGCGCATAGTTGAGTCCTCAGGAAAAAGCTCTTTACTCACATACTCTCACTGTACTCAGGAGGTGTAAAATGAGTACCTGGTCTTTAACAACGTTGTCTCTGTCGGAAAAAAAAGTGTAATATCGCCTAACAGACATCATGTCTCGTCCTACATGTTAAGTGGACCCCTTGTACAGAGCTGCCAACCTACTGCAAAAAATGCGGAATTGTACGCATTTTCAGTGATTGTACGCTTGTACACATTTCCCCCAATATTGTACCCATTTTTAGTGTACAGAGTCACTTCAGTTTTCTTTAGTTGTAATTCATATTATTACTAGCCAATTGAGAAACCTTGGTGACCAAGTGGATGTTCATATATTTTTTGACCAATTATGATCTTCATGCTGGGAGGTAGAATTCTTATAGGATTGGATTATAGTCTTGGGAACATCATTGTTGCTGCAATTGAGCTTGTGTGGTGTGACTTTATGTAATTATACCTTCCTCTTACTTTCACAATGGTTATTTTCCGTCGATTTCAGGATTGTACCCATTTTTATGAAATCTCCCCCATTTTGAGGTCCCATTGTACACATTCTCATCAGATGGGGTTGGCAGCTCTGCTTGTAAACACTTTGAGCACATTTAGTGGATATTGCGCTATATAAAAAAAAGCTCATTTTCTCATGTTATTACATGTTACACTTGTATGTCTTGTTTGGTGACGAGAAGTCAAGGCGATTCAGACCTGCCTTTTATGCAGGTTTAATAAATGTATCTTCCTTAACCCTTTCCATTCCATACCAACTATAGGAAAATCGTCACATTCGTTACGAAACAACCAACATTTTTCTCATTCAAATTTCTTATGTACATCACAACATTTAAAGAAAATGAACAGTGTTTTGTAGAGCATGTTTTGCTAAAGAAATTATGATGCATCGGAAGAACTTGACTGCTATTGTTTTTGAGTGATAATAATTATATTTTTTTGTGTTGGTCGGGTGTGAAGTTTTTGAGAAAATCCTGAAAATAGCTGGTAAGGAGAGCTAGTTAAGTCTGATCCCTGTTGGATGTAGCCTCACAAGTAGCCAGACGGACTCCTATTTGGCCATATTTGTTTTTATTTATTTAAACGTGCATAATTTATATATCATTGAGAATTGAGAATTTCCATCATTTCTACCCCCCCCCCCCCCCCCCCCCCCCCCCCACCAGTTTGTTGTTCATCATCCTCTACATTGTCCTGGTGTGCATCAAAAGTGTCAGGTGAGTCTTGGGTTTTAGCAAATAACCATAACAATATAATAATATCCCTAATTGGGTTACCACCCTTAATAAGTGCAAACCCCCCACCCCACGGTGCTGCCCTTCCAGTCCTGAGTTCTATTAATATCTTCACAAATTTGAATTTGACACATATACACACATACTCACTCACACACACACACACACACACACACACACACACACACACACCTCCAATCAGTCAATGATGTCTTGATATCAAGTCTGGTTTACCCTTGGCTGAGAGGGATACAGTCAGAAGTATAGTATTTAGGGAGACAATGTGGCCTGGTGGTATGACACTCGCTTTCAGATCAGAATGTCCTGGGTTTGAGCCTTGCTAAGCGCATAGTTGAGTCCCTGGAAAAGGCTTTTTACACACATTCTCTCACCATACGCGAGTGTAATATGAGTGTCTGGCTGTTCACAAAGTTGTCTCTGTTGGGGAAAAAATTATAATCTCGTCTAACAGGCGTCATGTCTCATTCTACATGTTACGTGTTGCTGTTGGTCAAGGTACCCTTTGTAAAGTGCTTTGAGCACATTTAGTGAATATTGCTTTATACAAAAGTTCAATTATCATTTTTATAACAGCTCAAGCTGAAGTAAATCATCTCTCTGTTATGTACCTTTATAGCTTTTGTTTTGAGTTTAATGTTGTGTAAATATTAAACATTTTAGCTTATTCCTTTTAATGGGAAGATTCTGTACTTGTGTCTGGATGGGACTTTAGATGATTTCAAAATAAAAACATCGAAAGTTTTTCTTTGAATTTACTTTTGTTCCCTATTTGAACTAGACTTACTTTTATTTGCCTTTTCTGTGAAAATGACTTGATAATAATACTTAAGAATAACGTAAGAATATAATATATTCAGAAAATATTATGCATTGTGACATTATTTCGCAGTATTTAAATGCTATTCAGTGTGTTCTTCATGCAGACATAATATTGGTAGTAAAACCACCAAGGGCAATAACTCTGTAATGAAAATACAACACAATGAGATTGACTTCTTGATGGGAAATTTTATGATTAGATTTCCGTTACTTACTGCTATAGAGAAGAAAAGTCGTGACGTCACACCTTCTACTTTCGGAGGACCATTAATGAAAAGGTTACATATTGAATCATAAGGGGGACAGCGTGGCTCAGCAGTACGGTCTTTGCTTCGTACCCAAAAGGTACTGAGTTTGACTACCCGCCTCCTTGTGTGGTCTTGAGCAAATCACCTTACCCTAGCTCACTTTGCGGTGCTGCACTGCGGCTGATGCCTGGGTTATTCCAGTGTTCCCTTGAAATAGACCATACGTTCGGCATAAAAGGAATTGCCCTTAAATGGTTTACATCATATTTACAGGATCGATGGCAGACTGTCATGGTGAATGGTATTCAGTCAGAACAAGTTTTACTAAATTTTGGAGTGCCACAAGGCTCTGTTCTTGGCCCTGTCCTTTTTACTGTATATATGCAGCCCCTTTCTAGTGTGATATCCAGATTCAATCTGAGTTATCATTTTTATGCAGATGATACGCAAATATATGATTCAGCACCCCTTAGTAATTTACAGTTCTTAATACAACGAATTACGAGCTGTTTTAATGAGATTAAATCTTGGATGTACCACAATAAGTTAAAATTAAATGATAGTAAAACTGAGATTTTAATGTGTGGAAGGCCGAGTATCCTTAAACAGGCAAATAAATCACCTATTACTCTCGGAAATAGCACAATAGAATTTTCAAATAAAGCAAAAAACCTTGGCGTCATCATTGATAAAGATCTTTCCATGACAAGCCACGTGAATAACACCATACAATCTATGTACATAGAAATGAAAAAAATAAGCAAAATTCGTAATTTAATACTGAAGCATATAACAGAACTTTTAATTAATTCCCTGGTTTTATCTAAATTGGACTATTGTAACTCCCTTTGGGCGAATTTAGCTAAAGACAAAATTAGCAAACTTCAGGTTGCTCAAAATAACGCAGCCAAGCTCATTGTACGCAATAACAAAAAATCCCCGTCAGCAACTCTTCTTCTCCGTGAGTTACATTGGCTTCCTGTGGAAAAAAGAGTTGCCTATAAGATTTGTACTGTTGTCTACAAATCCCTGAGCACGAACAGTCCCTCCTATATTAAAGACCTTCTAAACATATATGTCCCCAATAGAAACTTGAGGTCAAGCAGTGACCAATCAATCCTTGTCAAACCTAAGCCATTGCGTAAAATAGGTGAACAGTCTTTTCAATTTTCGGCCCCCCATTTTTGGAACTCTATCCCGTCACACGTGAGATGCTCGGATTCGTTGACAACGTTCAAATCTCACTTAAAGTTTTATCTTTTTACGTCATAATGTTGCAATATTATTTTCATATTTTGTTGTTGTTAAATTGAATTCGTATCACGTTTCCTTCACACTTGTCTCACTGTAATATGTTTTGTTTTATATCACTGTAAAGCGCTTAGAGCCTGTGACAACGGGGTAAAGCGCTATATAAATGCCATTTATTATTATTATGATTATTATAGAGACACATTTCCTCTTGGGGATTAATAAAGGGAATTTATTTTATTTAATTATTTTTTAAGATGATATAACTATTTTAGTAGCAGGATGTATTAGCAGATTCTAAGGACCACAGACTGTAAAAGAACGAGGATGGATGATCTTTATTGACAACCAGCGTATATTTAGACTAGAAAATACAAAACCATCACTCTGAAATCAGAAGATCATTTACACAAGGCACGTATCCAGTCCTTCGGAAGATTAGTTTTACACTTCTAGTGAGATTGGAACCCGTTTTATTTTTTTAAAATTTTTTTTACATCGCACATTTGTTCCCTATTGTTGAGACAACAACTTGCTTTAAAAAAACTGATCAGAATTGTATGTTTTGTATGTTTATTTCTGATCAGAATTGTATGTTTTGTATGTTTATTTCTGATCAGAATTGTATGTTTTGTATGTTTATTTCTGATCAGAATTGTATGTTTTGTATGTTTATTTCTGATCAGAATTGTATGTTTTGTATGTTTATTTCTGATCAGAATTGTATGTTTTGTATGTTTATTTCTGATCAGAATTGTATGTTTTGTATGTTTATTTCTGATCAGAATTGTATGGTTTGTATGTTTATTTCTGATCAGAATTGTATGTTTTGTATGTTTATTTCTGATCAGAATTGTATGTTTTGTATGTTTATTTCTGATCAGAATGGTATGTTTTGTATGTTTATTTCTGATCAGAATTGTATGTTTTGTATGTTTATTTCTGATCAGAATTGTATGTTTTGTATGTTTATTTCTGATCAGAATTGTATGGTTTGTATGTTTATTTCTGATCAGAATTGTATGTTTTGTATGTTTATTTCTGATCAGAATTGTATGGTTTGTATGTTTATTTCTGATCAGAATTGTATGTTTTGTATGTTTATTTCTGATCAGAATTGTATGTTTTGTATGTTTATTTCTGATCAGAATTGTATGTTTTGTATGTTTATTTCTGATCAGAATTGTATGTTTTGTATGTTTATTTCTGATCAGAATTGTATGTTTTGTATGTTTATTTCTGATCAGAATTGTATGTTTTGTATGTTTATTTCTGATCAGAATTGTATGGTTTGTATGTTTGTATGTTTTGTATGTTTATTTCTGATCAGAATTGTTGTGTTTTGTATGTTTATTTCTTCTCCACTTTTCTTTACACAACAGGAGAAAGTCCCCTGGGAACTACATCTGTCTGGGAGCTTTTGTAAGTACACTGTTGAATAGAACAGGCCAAAACTTTTGATCTGGTTGTAGACAATAATATTAGTATTCGACTTTTTATTGTTGCTGTTGTTATGATTGTCATCATCGTTATTATCATTATCATCATCATCATCTTCATCACCTTCGTCATCACCTTCACCTTCCATTATCTTTCTCCTCCCCATTGATATTCTTCTTCTTCATCACCATTATTTTCTTCTTCTTCTCCTCCTCCTCCTCCTCCTCCTCCTCCTCCTCCTCCTTCTCCTCCTCCTCCTCCTCCTCCTCCTCCTCCTCCTCCTCCTCCTCCTCCTTTTTCTTCTTCTTCTTCTTCTTCTTCTTCTTCTTCTTCTTCTTCTTCTTCTTCTTCTTCTTCTTCTTCTTCTTCTTCTTCTTCTTCTTCTTCTTCTTCTTCTTCTTCTTCTTCTTCTTCTTCTTCTTCTTCTTCTTCTTCTTCTTCTTCTTCTTCTTCTTCTTCTTCTTCTTCTTCTTCTTCTTCTTCTTCTTCTTTTTCATCCTCTTCTAGTGCATTTTAATATTCTTGTTTTAAGCTTCCATTTAATTTTGTTGTTTTGTATTTTTATCATATCCATTTATTTGTTTCATCTCCAGACTCTCTGTTTCTCATACATGGCTGCAATGATCAGCAGGTAATTTTGATTTTCCATTTTAAAAAAAAAAGATTTCTTAAAAATAATCCGATTTCTGTTCCTTGAAAAACGGATTTAGCCCAAAAAAAATTATTTTTTTTAAATTTCCTCTTGAAAAAAGGGTTTTGCACAAAGATATAGAGACATTTTTTTCCCTTGAAAAGGGGATTTTTGCCTAAAATTATGCAGATTTTCCCAATGGAAAAACAGACTTTTGCCTCAACATAAACAGATTATTTTTTTATTATTGTTGCTTGCTTGTAACATGTCTGTTGTAAAATTGTCTTACAATATGTACAGTACAGCAGTTTTTGTTTTGTTTTGTTTGTTGAACACAGCTTCCACGACACGAACATTGTGCTGATTGCCATGGGTATCACAGCTCTCGTATGCCTCTCCATCTCTATTTTTGCCATCCAGACTAAGGTAAGTTGGCACAGATTTGATTTCTGCCTGGGGTCTTTTGACCTGTCATGGTGGACATGTCTTTTTGACTTCCCATAGTGGGCGGGGTCTTTTGACTTCCCATTGTGGGCGGGGTCTTTTGACTTCCCATAGTGGGCGGGGTCTTTTGACTTCCCATTGTGGGTGGGATCTTTTGACCTCCCATGGTTGAAACACTGGGGGGGGGGGGGGGGGGATTACTTTACAAAAGTGTAGCATCCAATTGTGGGCGAGGTCTTTTGACTTCCCATTGTGGGCGGGGTCTATTGACTTCCCATTGTGGGCGGGGTCTTTTGACTTCCCATTGTGGGCGGGGTCTTTTGACTTCCCATTGTGGGCGGGGTCTTTTGACTTCCCATTGTGGGCGGGGTCTGTTGACTTCCCTTTGTGGGCGGGATCTTTTGACTTCCCATTGTGGGCGGGATCTTTTGACTTCCCTTTGTGGGCGGGATCTTTTGACCTCCCATGGATGAGAGGGGGAAAAGGGGGGGGGGGGGGAGTCCTTTACAAAAGTGTAGCATCCAATTCAAAGGGTAGCAAGCAATTGCTATTCTCCATTTCACGCAATAGAAACTCAAATAAACTCTGCTGCATGGGCCTTATGGCTCTAAAGGACTGTTTTGCGTGCCCTACGATTCTAACAACATGACCATCTTCCTCTTTGACTTTGTGCGACTATGTGGTCTAGCGGTATGACACTCGCTCTTGGATCGGAAGGTCCTGAGTTCGAGCCTAGTTCAGCGTATATTTGAGTGTTGGAAAAGGCTCTTTACTCACATTCTCTCACCATACTCAGGTGTAAAATGAGTACGAAAAAAATTGTAATATCGCCTAACTGGCGTCATGTTTCGTTCTACATGTTAGGGACCATTTGTAAAGCACTTTGTTTGAGCACCTTAAGTGGATATCACGCTATATAAAAGCTCAATTTTAAAAAAAAATAATTTTTCTTTTGACTTCTCAGATTGACTTCACCTTGTGCTCCGGATTCCTGTTTGTCCTGTGCATGGTCGTCTTCCTGTTTGGCTGGTCGTCCCTCATCACCTACTACACCTGGGGAGGAAGTCGGGTAAGTTTCAAACCGATTTTAGCCGTGTGGCTGTCAATCTTGTGCGGCTATGTGGTCTAGTGGTATGACACTCACTTTCGGATCAGAAGGTCTGGGTTCGAGCCTCGTGCTCGGCGCATAACAGCGTTGTCTTTGTCCGAAAAATTGTAATAGGTACTCCAAACCAGCCACTATCGGGTAAAATTGTGATGAAAATCGGGAAAATTCATCACTTTCACACTGCTACTCTCAAATAATGTGTAAAATGTATGCATTACACTTGGTGTCATTGTAAAGATCATCCTTTTTTCTTTATGATAGGGAAAAAAGAAAATGGTTTTGTTCAATAAGTAATATTAATAGATTTGAATAAAAATGTGTAGAAAACGGTTGGTCGGAATGCTCACGGTCAGTTTTTATGACCTCATCTTTTTCAACCGGATGTCTTGCGAGCGCCGTTTATGAGATCGGGAAATGAATGGTGTTATTTGAAGCAGAATTGAATTCTCTTTCGTTTGGTATATAATTTTATATTGTATAAAATCATATTCCTCTCTAAAAATCGATTTTTTTGAAGTTTTTGACAAAAAAAATGCCGAAATATGAGAACATTGAAACGAAACTTACATGAAATGAAAAAGTATTCAATTTTCTATTCATGGTAAAAATTCGAAACTATTTTATGGAACAGCGTCCGCAAGCTGGCTATTTAAAAAGAACGACCATGCCCGGCGAAGTCATTCAAACGAAGGAGCCGAGTTGACGTTAGTCGACTCGCGACTAGTTGTAAACAAGGTGTGATTGATTGATTGATTTCATTCAAGAATGGATTCAAAGCTCATTATAGGTAAGTTATATGTTTGAAATCTACTTTCTGATCATTGAAAATATTGCATTTTTTATATTAGTTAGTTTTTTTTTGTCAAAATCGTAAACGCAGTGTCTTTTAAAATTCTTTCACTTGCGGTATTCCCTCGTATCCAGCAACTGGGAACTTTGTGGCACTTTGTATTTTTTTATGTTATATTTTCCCCTAAACAAATACCAGTAAGACTTTAATCAGTTATCTAATTTTATATGACACCAATCTAAATTTTATTTTAATGAATAATACAGCTGTATTTTGTCATCTTAATACACTAGACTTTTGTGGCGATGAAATCTTGATTTCAAAATGGCGGACACTCAATTCAGGTTTCGGACGAGTCCATTGCGGACAACTTATCGAGATTCACATTAGTTTTGTTTTAGTTCGAATGCGTTCTAAGGTTATTGGTTAAGAAATTATCATTAATTATTATTATTATAGAGGCGTATGTGACTTTACAGCAATAGTAAGCTTTTTTTAAAAAAAATTATGTTATGAAACTTTGCTTTGGATGGGCTCAGACCCCTGTCAATAATTTGGATGTGGACTGATTTGTTTATAAAGTTATATGACTATTGTGATCCTTCAATATAATTTCAGTAGATCAAATATTAATTGTGCGCTACCAGACTGCCTGGTACTTATTATTACTAGCTATTACTAGCTACTCCAAACCGGTGCTTATCGGCTGTCAGCGCCGTAAATTTAAACGAAAATAAGGCTTTTGTATCAATTCAGTCTTATCCTCGTACAAAAGTTATTGCATTTTCGTTGATATCATTCTAAAGGTCAATTCTTGCTCTTTTTAAGGGTATCAAATTTGTATCAAAATACATTGAGGAAAATAAATTGTGACTGTTTGTTTGTAGGTCACTTTTAGCGAAAAACTACGGGCTCGAGCGGTCATTTGATACCCATGTCTTTTTATTTTTCAAAGCCAGGTCGCGCCGTGAAACGCAATGATTCAAAAGTTACTTATTCGAAAAGAAAATTGTACGACGTTTAATTCGATATAACTTTAAGTGGTATCGATCCCATTTTTCAACTTTTAATAGCAGTTTTTTAAAGATAAGTCGGAAAAAAAGTCATTTAATTTTATCAGAACATACTTAAAGTGGTATCAAAATAAAGAGCAACCTTTTTTCTTTACATTTATGGGAACTACAACCCAATAAATTGTATGGCGTTAGCTGGGTATTCGATTATAAAAACCATACAACGCGCCCGTTTCTGCCCATCTTTCACTTGCTCCTCTCTCAAAGTCGGTGCTAACGGGTCGCGGGATTTTCGTCAGTGATTGGGAATCACAAACAGTTTTCATGGATTTGAAGTCTAAAGTCGGTAAGTAAAATGATAATTAAGAATATTAGTGGAAATAAATATGTTTGTTGTTGTAAAAAAGTCTGTAAAAGTGTTTAAATTTCATGTTGGATTGGACCTGTGTCAACTGAGTAACGATGAACCGTCCAGTTTCATTATCTCCTCCAGCTACCTGTACTTTACATGCCTTTGTAATTTTCATGCTTTGTCTTTTGTATAACATTTTTATTTCTTTGTTTAGGTCAATATCTTGTTAACATATTTCATTTGTTTAAGTTTATGTTTTGATTATCTTTTATCTGTTTACTGTTATTATTTAAGGTATGGGGTACAGGTCTGTACGAATTCATAATTTAAAATGGCGGCCATGAAAGTTAATCTCATTGACCTGCCGAGTCCATTGTTGGTTTATGAATCTCAAAGTTTAAGTGGGCTTGAATAGTTGTGGGAACATTAATTTCAAATTCAGTTACAAGTGACATGGATACTGGTTTTATTTCTTTTTTTTTTCTTTTCCGATTCCAGTGGCATTTAGAGTAATAGTTGATTGACAAATGTTTGCCTTTTACTTATTACTTGTACTACAGCTTCAACCCCTTACAACATGGACTGGTCGGATTGATGTGATGTATTAGTATTTTACCTTCTTGTGCTCATTAAGTAAAACAATTCATTTTAATTTCAGTTGACGAAGTTTACAATGGCCTTAGAAGTTCATTCCTGGCTGTTGGAAAGGGAAGACGTCCCAATGTTCCGACCATCAATGTCATTACGAGGCGTCTTCTGGTTCAGTTGTATTTCCTGAAAGAGGAGGGACGGCGACCATGGAGAGAGGTATGTTGTGTGATATTTGTTTTTGTTTGTGGAGTTGTAGTAGTGTGCCGATGGAGTTGTGGCCTTATAAAAAATATGCAGATCTGGAGGCAATTTTTTTTTATAATGATGCATGATCATCAAAGATGTCATTTTGTAGTCAGGCGATATTTAACTAATACACAAGTTTTGTCCGCAGCTGGTGTCAAGAATCGTATTAGTACTGTAGTTCTATATGGCTATTAACCTTTTTTTTTTTCTTTTTCATTTATGCTTCTCTAGGTGGAGGACTGGATCCTGAAATTGAAACCTGACCTGGGGCATCATGTAAGAGGACGCGTTCGTGCAATCGTGGAATACTCGTACAAGTGGTGTCACAGTGAGGATTGTTGTTTGGATGTATTCCTTGAGGAACGTGTGAATTTTTTAGCTTTGTCACCTTATTTGTCCTCTATTGGAATTAATCGACAGACATTCAGCGATCCTGAGAATTTTGATGTTACTGATATTGTTGTTTGTAATGAATTAATTGTTGAGCTTCATAAGGCTAAGGCTATCATGAAATCTTCAAAAAACCATTTTCACTTGTGGGTTGCTAAATTTGTTAAGTGTCCAGTCACTTCAAAACTTGCTCGCCATGGGGACAAAATTGTTACAGATTATTTTAATCTTAAGAATAATAGATCTCCCATGCAGGACTTTCTTCATAAAGCTTTCACTTTTAATGTAGATTTACAATCAGATCTTCAGATTCCTGCACCCCAGCCCATTCTTTCTCCGACTGTAAAAAAACATTGTACAGATTGTCTTCATTTAAAGGAGGAAGTTAAAAGTTTAAAAGATTTGATTCTTCTACTGCAGTCGGAGAAACATACTTTAAATACTGAACTCCAGAGTTTGAAATCAAATAGTGAACTTTTGCGTGTGCAGCACGACGCAGATCTTTGTCTGGCTAAGGATAAGGTTGATGTTTTAAAATTGAAAGTTAAATGTGCCAAAAACAAATCAAAATCTGAAGTAAAATGTATTAAAGACAGTATGTCAAAAAATGAAATTTCTTTGAAAAACGACATTTCTAATTTAGAAAAAAAACTCAGCAAAGCTAAGTCAAAGAGCAAAGAATTGAAAAAACAGCTTACATCTTCTGAGGAGGAAATTGTTGCTTTAAATAACAAATTATTCTTAAACATGAATGATTTCAATGTTGCTGTTAAGGGTACAAAAAATAATGTCTATAGTGATGCCATACGTACGACTGCTATAGGCCTTGTGTGTGAAACTGGTGTATCAGCTGCCAATGTTAGCAAAGTAATTGAAATTGTTGCTAATAATTTATTCCAATATTCCTTTATTGAAAAATTACCCTGCATGCAGACTGTATTAAATATTGTTGATGAAGGCTATGCCCTTTCTCAGTTTCAAATAGTTGAAAGCATTTTGAAAGTTGATGATGTCACTCTTCATAGCGATGGTACCAGTCGTGACCAAAAAAAAATTGTTGGCCATCAGTTGTCACTAAGTAATGGGGATACTTTTTATTTAGGCTATGCTCCTGTTGCCACTGAAAATTCTAATACTTTGTTAGATTTGGCTTTGAGTGTTCTGTCACAAATTTCTGTAACATATGCTCAATTTGCTTCTGTAGATAATGAAGGGATATTACGTATTATCTTGTCTAAAATTACCAGTCTCATGACTGACAGAGCAAGTGCCATGAAGTCGTATGGAAATTTATTCTTTGACCATGTCAAGGCTGAGTTGGGCCAAGATGTTTTGATACATTTTCTACATTGCAATGCGCACTATCTTTTGGGCCTTGTCAGTGCATTTGAAAAGGCCATTGCCAATGTAGAGAATGCCTATGTCGCTGATCATGGTCCTCTCGGCCGAGATAATCAAAGTAAATTTGCAAAATTTTCAGATACGAAAGAGTCTGCTACTTTTCGTATTCTGAGAATGGCGTCTGGTATTTTAGGTCCAAATGGTGACCAGAAGAATGGCTGTAGAATAGAGTGGACAACGTTTTGTGAAAAGTCTTATTTTCCGAGCTTTAAAAGTAACCGTTTTAATTGCCATTTTGAAGCAGCTGCTGCTCTCATTTTTCATTTGTCAACAATGAAGTTATTTTTCACCTCTGGTGTTTTGAATGACAACACTAACATGAAAATTGAATCTGTTGCTGTTGATATTCAAGACAATGCATTGATGTCCTGTGTTTGTTGTCTTGCTTTGTTTTATATCAAGGTCACTGGTCCTTACTGGAAACTGGTGAACAGCTCTGTTAAGTATTCAGAATTTCATACCTATGCTAAAATGCTTAGGGATGCTTTTCAGAGGTGGTCTGAGGATCCCAGTGACCTTTTTAATGAAACTTGTACATCTGTCTTTGATAATACAATGAATATTTCTTCTGCTTTGTCCATTTCTATTCATGAATTTATTGCCATTTGTGATGAACAGTTTATGGTGGACATGCTTAGATCTCTTTGCAAGGAGGCATTGATTCTAACAGAAAGACAGCTTGCAGAATTTATGGATGGGGGTTACTTTTGTAATTTAGACCCTGCTGTTCAAAATCAACTTCGTCATTGTCCTTTAACCAATTTGATTGGAGAAAGTTCTTTTGGCGATTTTGATTTTGATATTTCTAAAAGAAGAAATGCCTCCTTGCATAACAGATCTGCTGTCCACTGTATTAAGCGAAATAAAACTTTTCATTATCTTAAACACAGCAATCAACTCAAAGCACACAAGCTTCTAAAATCAGCTCGCAAAAGATCAGCACAGTTAAGGCAGGCCAACATTGAATTAGAAAAAAAAATGAGGAATGACAAAAAACAGATTTTTGCAGACAATCAAGATAAAAAGATTGCAAAAGAGCTTAAATCGATCACGCAAAGAGGCGTCTACACGGCAAAAGTTAAAATTCATGGTGGGCCCTGCAGATCCTCATCCGAAGTGGATGACTTGATTCTTAAACTTAATTCAATGGGCAAGTCCTCACGACATATTTGTGAGTGTTTAAAACATGAGATACGGTTCTGCAAAGCTGTATTGGGTCACAAGCATTTGAAATTAAGCGGTACATTTCATGATCTTGTAGAACGGTTAAAATCAGTTTTGGTCTAGATTGCATGGTCAAAAGTATTAAAATATTTTTTTTTTCTAGTCATGCCTTGTGTCGCATATCAACTCTAATGGTTAGGGTTAAGTTTAAAGTTGATATAGTATATAGTTATTTATAAATATTTTTCTTTACCGAGTTACTTCTTGCAGAATCGTCTATTACAATTGTGTTGACTGTAGTATCTAATATTTCATTTTTTCAATATATTTTTTTACATATCTCATTGTATGGCCTGCATTATAGTTATTAATAATGTTTACTGCAAGTTTTAAATATTGTTTTGACACCAATTTTACTGTGTGACATCATATCCTGAATATTATTTTTGAACCATTTTCTTATCTGCTGGTCTGTGAGGGTTTGCATATTTTGCCAGTTCAACTGCTCTTGTGAGGTTGTAGTATTAATTGTTTTGTATTATTTATGTTTTGATTTGCATAGACTATTTGTTTGGACTTTATTTTATGGAATTTTGTGGATTTACATTATTACGAAAACATCTCATTTTTTAAACTTTTTCGTGACATTGTCCTGTTTGAAGACATGGCCCTCTTAGACATTAATAATAAGGCTAGATGCTTGTTGTTTACACTTAGGAGCAGTTCTTTACCTTTTTATTGATGTTTAAACTGTATTTCTATCACCAAAATTACATTTGTTACAATTTTTTTTTAAATCCTAAATTTTGCATTTTTTACCTCCCCTTTCGATTTTGTCATTTTTGGCCTTGGTGCGATTTTTGTTGCAATAAATGATGGTTTTTCCATCCAACTAGAACCCTGAAAAAAATTGAGCTTGTTCCCTATGTGGTAGAGTGTTGATTTACTGATTTTTGAATGTGTGGGTCGGTAACTTATAAAAATATTGCGCTCCGAAATCGGTCCATCCGCTCATTCGGAAATTATGCGTAAAACCCCAAAATTTGAAATGCTGTAACTTTTGAAATTGAAGAGCTACAGCATTGATTTTGGTATCAAAATTCTTAGAATCAAAAGTTCTATCAAGGAAAACAATTTTATTTGATGTGTTTTCCATATGAAAAATCAGTTTGGAGTAGCTACTATTACCATGGCAAATGACTTTTTTTTTTTTCATATTCATGTTGTAATTATTGCCTATTCATCAGATTCAGATTATTGTTTGGTATTTTTTATTTATTGGGGATAATAATAACGTGTATCTATTTCAATGTTTGTGTAAGGAAGATTTTGATTTTAATGATAAAATTAGTAATTTTCATTTTGATATATTTCCTCAGAAGATGATGTTTACCAAGGGTTAAAAAATACCTTTTTGGTATCTGGGAGAGGTAGACGACCAGATTTGCCACCAATAAAAGTGAACCAGAAGTTACTTGTACAGCTTTATTTTTTGAAGCAGGAATCGGAGAACTGCTCATCAAAAAAATCTTGGAAGGAGGTGACTATATTTTTATTTCGTCATTTATATGTAATCACGTTTTTTTCAGAGAAGTTTCCCAAAGCTACCATGTGATCATCCATTGTCAAGAAGTGAGCAAAGTCAAGACAGTTGTTCTCTGACCGCTTTTTTTTATTTTTTTTTTGCTGGCTAAGATTAAGATGTTTTGTTACAGGAAGAAATCGGTGAGGATCATATGAAGGGGTATTGGTGCATTTCAGTGCCTAGTGGGATTCACTGTACATATGAGTAAGCATTGCTAACGAGAAAGGTACAGAGTTAGGTAACAATTGACAATGTAAAATTGTGTTGTATTGCCATTGTCTCATCTTTTCAAATAATTTGATTTCAGATTGAAGACTGTCTTCTACGGATATCCCCAGACCTTGCATCACACAGATCACGGATAAGGCATGCAGTGGAGCGTGCTTACCAGAGATTCTGCATGCAACGGCATGATCTGTCGTTCCTGGAATGTGGGGTTGACTTCAACTTTATTTCGGATAAGTTGTCGAGTTTTGGCATCACCCGTGCTTCATTGCCCTTTCCGCCTGCATCTTCACTGGATTTGAAACACATCGATAACGGATTAGTTATTGATATTGAACTTTCCAGGAGGGATATGGGATTAAGTTCAAACACAACGGCTCAATGGGTTTGTCATTTATCTGGACTGAGCATAGGTATCCCAAACTAAAATTTCAACTGCAGAAAACTGCTGTTATTTTGAATTGAACATCAAATACAGATTGTCAAACCATGAACAACAGTCTTTAAATGATTAAAATCGGACAACAAATAAAAAAGTTACGAATTTTTTATTTATTTAATAACTTGTAATTTTCGTACTCCAACAGAACATGCTACCAAACAGCAAGTTTAAGGTGCATCAAAACAAACAAAATAATAACAAAATTGAATAATTTGCAAGCAATCGCAAGCCATGGACATAGAGAATAAGAAAAGTACTCAAACAAATATTCACCTAGTATAATTCAGTTGCTATACAGCATCAAAATCAAGAAAAAACATGACGCGCGTAAAAATAATTTCACCGAAATCGCCAGATGTACCATCTTCGGCACTTTGCAGACTCGTCAGTAATCTAAATTAAGGCATGAAACTTATCTGAGCCTTAGAACTGGCACCATACAGTAAGCCCAATTTTTTTCAGAGAGATAGAGGCAATAATTACTGAGATTTTACGTCTCAAAATTCGAAAAAAGGCCGAAATCGCCAAAGGAAGACATTTTGAGAAAAAAACAGTGTTTCCGCTACAAAAAATTTAAATGATGAGATATAGCTATGAAACTTCACATACAAATGATTTGAGGGATGGGGAATCCAAATTTTACGTCCTTTTCACAATAAGAATGACAAAAACAGAGTTATGAAAAGAAATCAAGATTTAAACTCTCGAAAATCAACAGAAATATATGTCAAAAAGGGGGGAAAAGTCAAAAATTCATACCACGATCTAACACAATAATGGAAGTTAATGCTGCACCTACTGGTGGTGCACAGTCGATCAAATAAAATAAATAAATAAAAAAATTAGACAAAAAAGTCAGTACACAAAAGCATACAATATCCAATGCAACCCATGAACATGAAAAATTTATACCTATCCATACGTACATATTCTGAGACAATCAGCCTAAAATTCAACGCCCTGCCCTAACACATATTAGTTTATATATCTAAGGCAACGGTATAAGGACACGCTTTAATGCATATAAATGCACAGACGCCGGGCAAACCTATCTTAGCGCTCTTGTTACTCATCATGTTGCGAGCAAGCAAGATGGCTTTCTATTATTTCAACATTTTTAACACGCCTGAGTGTACTTAAACACTTTAATATGTTTTTTTTACCCGGAAGTTCGTATTCACACAGGGAGTCCAATATAATATCGAATAACAGATTATACATACGCGGACTCTGGAAGCTGATCATATCCACATAGCCTATAAATTATAAAGATTAATTTAAACACGGACTATAATATTGCTCTTATGGTCGAATAGCCCAACATCAGTATGAGTATAAGGGTTATCATTGGCTCTCCACTATACACATTTTAAATGCATTTATAAAATGTTTAAATAGAAATAGATATTATATTGGACTCCCTGTATGAATATGAACTTCCAGGTAAAAAAAACATATTAAAGTGTTTAAGTACACTCAGACGTGTTAAAAATGTTGAAATAATAGAGAAAGCCGTCTTGCTTGACGCTAAACATGGTGAGTAAATAAAACAAATGTAATAATCAGAAAAGCTACATGATAGGTACATAATTATGAGAAACAACAATGGTTTAAACAAAGCATGTCACTGATCAAATGTAAAGTGATGGAAATAGATACATAATTTCATGAATCAATATAATGTAAATGTTGCTACTCGAAGCGATAAACAACAATGTGAAATTGAATGTAAGCTTCAATTTAATTATAAAAACAGATAGAAGAATGGATGTTTCGTGTTTCCCCTTTACCAACAAACACATTCAACTTAACGGCACTACCACATCATCTCATTCATCATCTATAGTGTTTGGTTCATCCTGTTTGTTGACAAATGAGAAACCTGAAACGTCCATTCTATCTGTTTTTGTAATTAAACTGAAGCTTGAATTTAATCTCATAGTGTTATTTAATCAACATCTGAAACCCTACTTCGTTTGACAGCAGTTGACAAAAAAGATGCATCTGCTTCATCATCATTAATCAACCTTAACAAAGAATCATAAAGAGTGCTAATGGTCCCCGTTATCTTTAAATTCTTTTCACCCAAAAATACCTTTCTATATCTTATTTGATTTCTTAAACTTTCAGCTGTGCCAATATTCAGAAGTCTATCTAACTGATCTTTAGTTTTACATATCCCACCATCTGAAATTACAGCATCTAATATATCAGATTTCTGTTGCCTATCTTTTATTATTTTATCACATCTTTTTCTTTTATTTTCACTCATCTTTTCCTTAACTTTTACACGTACATTAGCTTCATCTTCCTTACTAATAGACTGCAGGTTTTCAGAATTCCTTTTAGCTTCCTCTAAAATTTCATTTTGTTTAAATTCGCTTAATGCACAAAACCAATGTTTTTGTTTTTAAGGGTTTTACGGCGCTTGCAACACATTACGGTCATATAAGCGCCAGTAAAAAGGAAGAAAATGGGATAGTAAAAAGTTCTAAAATTACAATTAAAGCACAAAAGAAAAGGTAAGACAAAGGGGAATTGGTTCAAATAGGGAACAGATGTAGATTCCAAGAGCACACCATCAAAGTACTTAGTTTGAGATCACCTGAAAGTCTCATCCAGACACAAGCACAGGTCCCAACTAAGAGGAACACACTCAAATGTTTATAAATCATATAATATAATATGTAAACTAAACATAATACAATTCATAACAGAGAGATGATTTACAAGGAAAAAAATATCATCTCCCAAAACTATAACTATACATTCGACTGTTTCCCTCTCAACCAAGGACTCCGACCAAGGTCAGGACAAAACCAAGCAATCTCACTCCAAGACAAAGACAGAAAGCAATTGGAAAACAGATAAGAGGGGATAGAAGACACAGCAAGTACCTCCCTGCCCGCTATGGGAGGTAGGAACCCCACCCAGCACAAAACCAAGAAACTGTCTTATTATGCTTCCACATATTAAGTGTGGAGCGTAAATGCAAGGAGGCCCTTTTTCGTTTATTGAGATCATAATCTAAATCCCCAAATAACCTTTCCCCAGTCAAATTGGTCAATGGACATCTATCTAAAATATTCCTAACATCAACAGCAATATCACCACCATACACACCACCGTCAAGAAAGTCATGTAATTGCCTCCTTAAAACCAATATACAATTCCGTACAAAATCTTTAAAAGCCGACAACACTAAATCAATTTGGCATTCATGCTTCACAAAATCTAAAGTACACATGTCATCAAAACAAAAATCATCAAACACGGAAACAAATTCATGTTCATCAAATGAAATCATGGACATAAATTTCTCAAAAATAACATCAATCTTTTTGACATAAGAGGAGAATGACCCATAAGGAATTTTACTTTTCATCAACTCCCAGTATGGCCCAGTGATAGTCAGATTAAACAGTGAAATAGCAGCAACTAAAGAAATTACCCTACTATCCCTCAAATCTGCAACAATACTTTGAAGCTTTAAATTGTCACCTGAAACTTCATTTTCTAAAAAATCAAGAACATGTTTATGATGGTACAAAAGAGCATGAGCATTTTCAAATATATTATTGAAACGATTACTTCTAAAACTGCAAAACTGAGACTTAATATTATTATAATTTAGCCATTCTTCCCTTGCCCCATTTTTCTCATCCCCCCGAGGTCCCAATACTTCTGCAGTTAGTCTTATAGCACGTAAGGCTGCACTTTCTTTACCAATACTAGACTGAAAATGATTAAACTTTTGCTGACTGTCCCTCCCAAGTGAACCCCCCTCTTTAATTACATCCCTCTCAAATTCTAACACAGCACTCTCAACAGCTTTAGATAAACCAAGCAAAAAATGAGCGTTACAATACAAAAAATGTGTACATATATCCTCATCATGCAAAACACTCTTACGCCATTCATGAATTTTTTTTATTTAAAAGTTTCATATTTGCCGCTCTATCGGACATAACAGAATTCATTTTATAAACAATTTCTTTTAAAAGCTCATCTCTTTCTTCTTCCTTTAGGTCACTATTAATTTGAATTAAATCATCAAAAACTTTAATTATTTGTTCTAACATACTATTTGCATCATCTGAGGCTATAGTCTGAAAACCCAAGCTAATTGCTTTTCCACTACTAAGAACAATATGTTTTTCCATGTAATGTTTCTTTTGTCTTGAAGTACCATCTGATGCAAAAGTAAAACAATCAGTATTTTTAATTTCATCAACAATTTGACATTTTGCTACATGATTGCCTTCAAACATTATATTTAGAGCAGTAGAAGAGGAAGGTAATTCTTCAAGAGAAAACGAATGTCCAAACAAATGTTTGGCAACTATTTGTACAACTTTTGAGCAATTAGTTGCAGACACATTCGCTTCCCCTTGGAGAGCCATATATGCAATACGGACAGAATTTTTAAATTTATTATATTTGTCACATTTCAATTTGAATTTACTGTCATCTTTATCAAGATTGTTAACCATGTTTAATGTGTAATGCAGAGACTCAGACTTTTCATTCAACAACAAACATCTTTTCTTTGACTTAGACAAATTTTTTTGTAAAGACAACTTGACTTTCTGTAAATCATCACATTCTTTTTTAAGGACAGAATTTTTCATTTTCAAGTCCGCAATTTTTGTTGTTAAATCTGAATTAATTTTCCTCAGGGAACAATTGTTCTTATAAGTTTTGGATTTTTTAAATTTAACAAGATCCTGTGACAAAGTTTTGTTCTTTAATTTTAAATTAAAAATTTCTCTCTTTAAAATACTACATTCTGATGAAACGACTTTTAGACTTTTTAGATGAAAACAATTTTTTAGAAGAGACAGACTTTGATAATTTTTTAGCATGGTCAACATTAACAATTGTGGAAGGAAGTGGGATGTGGGACTCTGAAAAAGATTCTGGAATAAAACAGAAGTGATAGGTGCAGGGGTACATTCAGGTTTGGCTGGATTCTGAGTAGCAACAGATGTAGAGGGTAGAGGGGTAGAACCAGATCCAAAAGTGAATGACGATGATGGTAGTGGTGCTGAACATGAATCAGGTGTGGACACATTCTGAGAATTAATATTCACGGAGGGATGAGGGGTAGAACCAGATACAATAGAAATGCAGGACGATGGTGTTGGTGGTGGTGAGCTGAGAATCTTAGTAGAAGTGGACACATTCCGAGAATTAATATTCGTGGAAGGATGAGGGGTAGAACCAGATACAATAGAAATGCAGGACGATGGTGTTGGTGGTGGTGAGCTGAGAATCTTAGTAGAAGTAGAAGGTTGACTTGATGATGGTAGTACAGATGAAGGAAATAAAACGGTTGGCTGAGGACTCAGTGCTGGCCAGTCAACAGTAGACGACGGTGGTGGTGAGCTGAGAATCTTAGTAGAAGTACAAGGTTGACTTGATGATGGTAGTACAGATGAAGGAAATAAAACGCTTGGCTGAGGACTCAGTGCTGGCCAGTCAACAGTAGACGACGGTGGTGGTGAGCTGAGAATCTTAGTAGAAGTAGAAGGTTGACTTGATGATGGCAGTACAGATGAAGGAAATAAAACGGTTGGCTGAGGACTCAGTGCTGGCCAGTCAACAGTAGACGACAGTGGGGGTGGTGGTGGTGGTGGCGATGATGAGGGTGGCTTTGTGGCTGTGGCAGGAGGAGAGTTTAATTGAATTTCCGTCAGATGACAGGGAAAGAAGGGTTTCCTGAGCCATGCCTGAAGTGCTGCTGGGTCCCTGCTGATACTTTTTATCAGCTTCCCCTTCTTTGTATCTGCAGCGAGATACATGCCTCGTAACTTCTCTCTCGTGCAAATCACAGGAGAAGGCGATATGTTTTCTAGAAATTTATGGAAGTCTCCATAAGTATAACCATGTTTCAGGAGAAAATTGCCGAGGTCCACAGCAATTTCATTTGACACAACAGTCTTTTTAAAATTGTTTTTCTCCAACGTCATGTTTACACCAATGGCATTGAGGGCATCACTGATGTGGTGAAGATCCACAGGTGCATTCAGAAATGTTTTATCTTTCCCTTTTGCCGCCTTCACAACCTTCAAAATTTTCCGCCAGATACTGTTGACTGGATAACTTGAGTCTGGACTCAACTTGGAGAACCATTGTTCCACCTAGAAGGGAAAAAATAACCAAAAAATATTGAAGGGCTTATAACTAATGCATTAGTATATTAGAACAAAAAAAAACAAAAATAGAATCTTATACAAAAAGATAACCCTTGATAATACACCAGAATCCAATAAGTTTTTAAAAAGATAAGGATTAGGTATGAAAAAATGAACATACTTTGCTAGAGAGAAAAACACGGGAATGGTTTAGAATTTAATTGTATTCCATAGCAAACATCTAGTCTTGTCTAACCTAGTAAAGACCTTTTCAACAAGTGCTAATTATACCAACAGCACACTGCCCATTGCTAATTGCTGACTGTTGCAGGCATGCTTAAATATCATAAAGAGAGCCATAAACACGACTTTTACTTGTCTATGTCACTCAGTCACTTGTAACTACAATATTTATCCAAAAAAATATAATGGTGGCCTGTGACAACAAAAAACAGATGTGTCATATATTCATAGAAACCTTACCTCAGACACTGTCGTTTTGGCTTCAAAGCGCAGATGATAAAGCTGGACTAACAGCTTGTTTGTCACTTGCACAAGTGGCAGTGCAGGTCTACGACCTTTCCCCTTCATCAAAAATGAAGCCCTGAGACGACTCATTTGTTCGTCATCTGAAAATGGAGAATTAAAATGTTCAAACTTATTTAAGATGTGATAATAATAATAAATAGTTTCTATACACCGCCTTACCCCGTATTTCAACAAGCTCAACGCGCTAAATGATTACTCATTACCATCAACACTATCTATCAAAACTCAACTGTCAAATTCAAATAGGCAGGATTCAAGAATTTAATATAAATCTAAAATATCTTATACTATACTAACATATCATAAACAAGCAACCATAATCAAGTCAATCCCATAGCATCAAATCAAAACAAGCCTTCTACCAAGTAGTATACAGTAAAAGGTTAAAAGTTAAATTTAAACTGGAGTTTGAGTTACTATAGTATAGTTCCATCATGGCATAATTGAAACTGGATCTTACAAAAACGATTGAAAAACAAACAAGTAGATACCTACTACTCATTGATGACACCTGATGAAGAATGGGGCCGTCCGGTTAAGATTATTATTATTATTATTATTAGTAGACGTCTAGATCAAACAATGTGCACTCAGATTATCAATAATTTCTTAATGAATGAGCTTGGTTTAATCTAAATTTCAGAAACAACTAGACTTAGATGTCAATAGTGTGATACTTTCCATTTCCTAGTACTAGTAGGACTCACAATCACAAGCACCAGTCTAGTAGTCAGGACGGACACTGACACTGACACGACCAGTATTTTATTTCTCATCTGAATCTAGAAGTAGCAGTGATAATGACACGTTCATTCTTAGCGAACGGTGGGCTCCGATAATAATAATAATAGCCTTCATGAATGAACACGAGTTGTCTAGCGGTTACAAACATTATCATTATCATTAATTCAGAAAAGTGAGTGGAGCAAACTCAAACTCAAACAGTATCATGAATAAGACAAGATAGAGAAAAGCTTCGATCTACTCCAACACCGATCATAATAAAATACAAAACAATAAAATTTACTTACCACATAATTCAAGTAAGTCCATGTCCATAATTGAAATACGTTTGACTATTCTAGATGGCTTTAATGTTTGGAAACGTTTGTGTTACTCCAACTTACAATCGGTCTCGGTCACCGGCAGTTTATCAACTCACGCGTCGGACAGTAGGAGATAAAGAAAGAGAAAGCGGAAACAGAGGCTTTGCTTTTAAAGATGGCGCTATTTGTTGAATCAAGCCAGCATGCTGGATTTTTGATATTATAGCCTTCAAATGCTGCAGATTTTAATGGTGTAATTTTTTCGCCGTTTATTAACCGTTAAGAGAGTCAAATTTTCACTCAAAAATAGAGCAAATTCAGTTAAATTTTAATAATATTTTTGTTGTGTTTATAAACGAAAAAATTACACCACACGAAAGGGCATTAAAAGGAGATTCTCCCACACTTGATTTCACAGCTGTTGGTCCGTTCAGCTTTTAGCGCGAGCAGATCTTGTGACGAGACCCGAATTTCGGTCGATCGGCACGCAGTTTTCACAGCGAAAATTTGCAATCGGATCTCTTTATGAGGGCGTTTTTGAATAGCTGTTAAAAAGTTCACATAGCTTGAATAGTTTAAATATTTAGCTCATCTTATAGAGCAGATATTGAAATATAATATTGTCCTTTTTTTTATTAAATAAAGTTTAATTCAAGAGAGAGAGAGACAGATATTAAGACCCCACTTTTTGATCGATCACGGCAAATTCGCCTGCCACACAGCGGTAGTTTGGGATACCTACTGAGCATCAATTCTAAACTTTTTTGTGTCCTAAAAAAAACATTCAAAGAGTATGAACGACTCAGGAGCAACAAGACCAAACATCCTGAAAGGCTTCAGCAATTTCTGCAATCAAAATTTTCCCTTTCTTCGTCTCCACAACCACCCTCACATCTACAGCCTTCATCATTGCCATTACAAGAGCACCCTACGCCTCGCCCACCCACCCCACTACGATCTAGTCCAACTCCAACTACTCCAAAGCTGAAAGATGACCAGTTACATTTGATTCAGTCTTTGAATGAAAAACTTCTAATTGTTGAATCTGCACTACGTGATATTCAATCGGAGAAATTTTCTCTACTGGAGGAGGTAAAAGGACTGAAAGAGAAACTTAGTTCAGCTGAGGATAAAGCTTTAGTTACTGTGTCTAAATTAGAAGAAAAGTTTGAAGCTGAATTAAAGAAAAAAGATTTAAAGTTAAAAGAAATTAAAGCTGGGCATGACAAAATTTGTAAAGATTATTGCTCAACTATATCTGTTTTACACAGTGATTTAAATAAGAAAGATTTGTCCTTACAGAAAATGAAGTCAAAAAATAAATACCTTACAGATGAGTTACAGAAAGAGATCATCAGATATGAAAATTTAGAAGCTAATCCATTTGAAATTAAAATTAAAAATTCTAAAAATAATGAATATTCTGATGATGTCAGGAAAGCTGTCATCGCCTTAGTTTGTGAGACAGGTGTCTCAGCTAAAAATGTAAAAAAAGTAATTGATATTGTATCAAGCAATATTTTTCATTATGTATTTTCTGAAAATTTACCTTGTGCTCAAACAGTTTTAAACATGTGTGATGAGGCTTTTGTCCTTTCAAATATGCAAACTGTTGAAAATGTTTTAAAATCTGAAAATGCTACGTTTCATTTTGATGGTACATCAAGAGATCAGAAAAAGATAGTGGGACATCAGTTCACTTTAGATAGTGGGGAAACCTTTTATCTGGGGTTTTTGCCTGTTGCCACTGAAAATTCTGACACTCTTTTGGATATTGCTATGATTGTTATTAGTAATTTAGTTGATTGCTATAAAGATGTGTACTCCATTTCTCCTGATATTATTTTAAGAGAAATTCTTTCTAAAATTACTAGTGTCATGTCTGATAGGGCTGCGCCCAATATTCTTTTTGGTCATAAATTTACAGATAAACTAAACGCTGAGCTTGGAGATTCCCTTCAGATCAGTTTTTTGCATTGTAATGCACATTTTCTATTAGGAATTAGTTCTGCCTTTGAAAAGACATTGTCAGTTTTTGAACGAAAGTTGATCACTCAGGACGATGAGTATTTAGGAAGGGACAAAGATGGGGCCTTTTCATTTTTTAGCAAAGATTCAGAGTCTGCGACAAATAGAATAATTCGATGTACTTGTAATTTGTTGGGTCCCAGGGGTGACCAGAAAAATGGATGTCGTCCACAGTGGATTACTTTTTGTTCTGATACTCACAATGTTGTTCCCATTCCTAGTTTTAAGTCCAACAGGTTTAATTGCTTTTTTGAAGCTGCTGTTTCTATTTTATTCCACCATGACAATTTATTGAATTTTTTCACTTCTGGTATTTTACATGATAACCCAAATTTATTGATTAAGAGTGGTACTCATGACCTTCAAGATTTAAGGTTAATGTCATTGGTTTGTTGTATTGCCCTATTTTGTTTAAAAGTCACTTCGCCTTATTGGTTTCTTGTCAAGAGTAATACAGTGAAGTATACTGATTTTTTTATGTATGTTCAAATGATGCATGACTGTTTTAAGAAATGGGCTGATGATCCCTCTGAATTACTTGATATTTCTTTTACATCTGTTTTTGGAGATGCTCTCCCTTTTTCCAAATCCCTGCATTTGATATGGTACATAGTCAAATTGACAAATTTAATAATGTTGTAATGATTGATTTGTTAAAAATATTATGCAAAGATGTTTCTTCTGTTACTGAGAGACAGTTGAAAGATTTTTTAAATGATGGTTATTATGCTCATGTCAGTGATGAAATGAAAAGAACATTGAGCCATTGTCCTCTTACAAATTTGGTTGGTGAGAGTGCATTTGGTGATTTCGATTATGACATTAGTAAAAGGAGAAATGCATCACTCCATAATCGGTCCACCATTCATGCTGTCAAACGCAATAAAACAATATCGTTTTTATCTAAAAAGTCTGTTGAAGAGCAAGGGCTCATGTTCAAAGTAGCTAGAAAGCATGGGAAGAAAATGCGAAATGAGAGTAAGATGTTAAAAGATAAAGTAGATAATGATATAAGATTGAAATTTGTAGAGAATCAACAGAAGAAGATTGATAAGCAGATAAAGGATATGGAGAATATTTCCAAGGTTGAACGAGATGTTGAATTACACGGTGGGCCCTGTCGAACAGATAAAGATGTAATTGATTTATTTGACAGGCTTAGAGTTGAAAATTATTCAATGACAAAGATAAAAGATATATTGAAGAGTGAAATACGTTTTCATAAATGTATGTCGGGCGGAAGGAGTTTAAGATTTGGTGATGTTGATTTTATGTTGGATGCTTTAAAGTCTTTTTTAAAATCAAATTCTGTTTCTGGTGACATTGAGAACCCATCAAAGAAGCGAAGAGTTATATAGCCTGATTGAGTTTAATTTCTTTTTCAAGCATTAATGATTTAATGTGCATTTTTTTGTTGTGATTTCTCGGTTTCGGATTATTTTTCTCTCTCAATTTTCATAGCTTAGTCTGAAGCTGCTGAAGTTATCTAATTTATTTTACTAAGGAGATCATACTATTTCTGAATTGTACGTTATTCATGCTGTACGTATGAAGTGTTTTATTTGTATATCCTGACATTTTGCATATTTGTGAGTTTTTTTATTAGGTGAAATTTTTGTGATTTCATTATTTCAGTCTTGCTTCATGTTCTTTAATGACCAATGTGTGGCTTGCATACTTTGGCTATTTACATTTTGTCATTGTATGGATAATGAACTTTAATTTGATGTATCACATGAATATGTACATGTTTTTATTATTTTTTAATGAATTTTTTAAAATCGTTCAAATTGCTCTTTTTTACCTCCCTTGTCGTTTTATGTGAAATTGGCTTCGGAGCCATTTTCAAGACCTTTTAAAAGTAAAATAAAGTTCTTTAATATGCTTGGAAAAAAATAGGCGTGTTCCCTGTGTTGCTGTCTGTCTGTCTAGCAAGTTTTAGGTATGTGGTTTGATTACTTTTCATTTTACAATAGCGCAAAGTTGACACCGGAGCAAGTTGCGCGAAGGCGCATATTTTTCGAATCTTCAATATTGCGTAAATTCCTTAATAATTGAGTTAGAGGGCTCATTTTGGTATCAAACTTCTTAGAAAATTGAGTACTATGTGATGAAACATAGACTTTTTGGTTTTTTCTTAACTCAAAATTTGGTTTGGTGTACCTAATTGTAATATCGCCTAACAGGCGGCATGTCCCGTCCTACATGTTAAATGTTGCTGTTGACCAGGGATCCCTTGTAAAGCG
>NC_088371.1:35433264-35450764 GCF_034508935.2 Berghia stephanieae | reverse complement strand
AATCTGTGAAATTGAAAAAAAAAAAAAAAACACAACAAAAAAATTCATTGGAAATGGAAAAGAATTGAATGAGATGAAGAATGAAAGGTCAGACTAGTTCAAGATCAACGCATTAACTCTCTCGAGTTCATATGCATGGAAAATCCAACAAATTTTGTCAATTTTCAATGAGGGTGAACTCGAGAGAGAGAGTTAAATTAATATCAATGTTTTGTATTCTGACGCCATGCCAAAAGTCTGCTGCATGCTGGCCATTTTGTCCAATTTTATTCTTACCCAGTCAATCATTGGTATTACTGGTATTCGAAAGAAATTTAACACATTTCTTTTGGTTGGGTTGTCCAAAGTGAAAGTATGATCAAAATCCTTTGCTGATGATAACAAAAAAACCTTTTTGACGACCTCGTGCAATCCAACTGCTTGTGTGACTCTCTAACTACTTTGTCATGGACAAGTTTAATTGCATACCTGCCAACCTTTCCGCTTTTGGCGGAATTATTCCGATTTTCACCCTTCCTTCCCGCTCTTTCCGCCATTATTTCTAAAATTCCGATTTTCAAAAATTATGATAATTGGTCAGAAGAAAATACAAGTGGGGAAAGGGGGGGGGGGGGTAATATAAATGTGATTTTTTTGGTATGGTTTTTAATTATTGCCAAAAGGGAGCTAAGTCGGAAAATTAATTGCGCTCCCCCTCCCCCTTCCCTATTCCATTACCTAACACATCTGATGTAGTTTTGCCATCTGACCTGTGTTAGGTGACAAATTGAATATGGTGGTCATTTTTGATACAGGATTATCCATTGATAAGAAATTCCTATTATTTTTTTTGGTCTCAAATTCCTATTTCCTGACCTTCTGATTCCACTTTTGGACAGTGAAGGTTGGCAGGTCTGTAATTGTTATGATTTATTGCTGTTGTGTTTAAATCTTTTTTTTTTTAACATCAATATTTAAAAAAAAAAAAACAATCTTTCAATTGATATTTCCTTAAACTTTTTCTCAAATTGAGGATTATGAAAAGGTTCCTCTCCTTCCTTCTTTTTCAAAAGGCGATTTCATATAATTGTGAGCTATAGCCTCAAAACGATATAATGTCAAAGTGAACCAAAATGCCAAAACCAAAAAAAAAAAAGGCAAAACAAAAAGAAAGATTTTTTTAGTTAAAATGACTAAAACTGTGAAATTTTAGTTCTAGTCACTTAAGAAATCGTTTTCATTCTCCATAAGAAAACATAAAATTTAAAAGATGTTTTAATGTTTAAAATAAAATAAAATTAAAAAATTTAATAAAAGTTTTTGCCTATCAAATATAGTCTTAAAATACTTATTTGACCTGAACAGTTGTGCCCTTAAAGGTTGATACGTTGATACAGATGATTGAAACACCACGGATGAATGATGTATCATGGAGGGAAAATGTAAAATAAAAGCATTAGCCTTTCTCAACATTTAAAAAAAAAAATTTTCTGTCTTTAAAAAAAAAAAAATAAATAAATGTCATTCTGTAAATGTTGTACCAATATTACTGAAAAGTTTATTGTTATGGAGTAGAATCCAATAATGAAATTAACGTTAATTGAAATCTGCAGAATTGGAGCTGATTTAATTTACGATAACGAATTATGATATGCCGACTGTTGTGATAAATAGATAGTTGCTATTATTATTATAATTATTATTATTATTATTATTATTATTATTATTATTATTATTATTATTATTATTATTATTATTATTCTTGTTATTATTATTATTGTTATTATCATCATCATCATCATTATCGTTATAATTGTAATTATTATTGTTATTATTATTATCATTCAGCATTTGTCAGTTTACCAAAGTCTATAATTTGGTAAAAACACACACACATACACACACACACACACAAACACACACACATACACATATATATTTATATATTATACATACTTTTTTCTGGGTTGTCCCAGATACTTAAAATTTTCAAGAAGGCAGGTCTGGATATGTCACGTCATTTAATATTCTGTAAATTTCCTCCTTTTTCCGGATTTTTGGGAAGATTTCCTCTTTTTAAAAAAGAAAATTCCAACTGGCAGCTATAATAAAATAGGTCCTATGCTTTTAAAAACAGCGTCCTAGTAATCTTGTAATTTTTTGCAAATTTTTGAAAATTTTCGAGATTTTGAAAAAAAAATATTTTTAAAATAGAAGAATTTTTTTTTTCTTCCAATATGAGATAGCTTGTGTAGAACATGAACGATAATTAATTAGGAGTAGTTTCTTTTTTACTATCACATTTTCTTCCTTTTTACTGATGCTGATATGACCTTACACGGGTTGTAAGCGCCGTGAAACCCTTAAAAGCAAACAAACGCCTTTCTCTTTCATGAACTAATTATGGGTTTTCAGGAAAATGAATCGCAAATTTTTGCAAATTTTTTTTGCAAATTTTGCTGTTTTTAGCTTGCAAAATTTGGGATTTTTCAAAAACCACCAAGTTTATTGAAAGCCACCCCCTCGATGACGGTACTATTGATACGAAATTCTGTAAAAATGTTATGAGTAAATATTGACTGGTCTTCTATTATTTATTTGCCTTGTCATTATCATTCATGGATGGATCATTGTTGAGTTAATTTATTGAAAAGTTTTTATACTTATTATTACCAAAGCTCTATTTTTTTTTATTTTTGAAAAATATTTTTAAATTTTTCTTTAATGTTATTATAATATTTGTACAACTATTGTGAAGGATGACTTTTTTTTTTTCTTCTTCTCTTTTTGTTTTTTTTGGATGAAAAATATATAAGCTAGCTTTACTGATGATGAGGTGGAGGTGTTATGAGTAGTTGTTATGTATTTACTCGATAATAAATAAATAAATTACATATATTGTAACTGCTTATCCTACTATGTATGATTAGACGAATTAAGTCATTTTAAATATTTTTGGTAGGCCGGAGGTCACTTGTTGTGTCTTCTATCCATTCATATCTGTTTTCCGCGTTGCTTTCTGTCCTTGTCTTGGAATGGGATTGCTTGGTTTAGTCCTAGCCCTTGCTGCGGTTCTTAGCTGAGAAGGAAACGGTTAAATGTTAGTTATTAGTTTTGGGATCTGATTAACAAAAACAAATAAAGATTTTTATCACATAGCGTAAGGGATTGGAGCAAAGTCTATCAGGCTGCCAGATAAAACATAACATATCATAAGTTCAACGTCTCTATCTGCATAGGGCGAATTATCCATCAGTGCAGATTTTATACAATTATGTGGTGATTTTCTCCATTATTGTGTTATTGAGTTGATAGATAAATGTTGAATAGTTAATCAAAATTGTTGTTGTTGTTGGTAATATCTAGGATTTCTGGTGGATAAATGTTTAATAGTTGACCAAATTTGTTGTTGTTGTTAATATCTAGGATTTCTGGTGGATAAATGTTTAATAGTTGACCAAATTTGTTGTTGTTGTTAATATCTAGGATTTCTGGTGGGAGAGCTTGTGTTCCATTCCTTGATTGTTCTTGGGAAGAAACTGTTTTTTTTTTATATTTGTTGGTTCTGTGTGTTGGAATTGTGAACTTACTGCTATGATATTTTCTTGTGAATGTACAGTGTTGTTTTGTGAAATATTGTGGTAGAGTTACTGCTGTTTTTGTTTGAATGTACTGTTCTGTGGAGAAGCTGGAGACGTGGGGTTTTTTTTCCACCTACTCTCCAGTGTTTTCCATTGCAACAATTACAGGACCTCATGGTTCGCGCAAGTAATACGCTTCAACAGTCATAACGTGACTTCCTTCCTAATGACGCATGGTAACTTAGTAACACTGGCTTTAAACTATCGGAACAATGGCGGACGCCCGTATGAAATATTTCTCCGGCGAGCATAAAGCGTATCCAGAGGGAAAAAAAACATTATAAATCTGATCATGTTTTGACTTTTACACATTCTGATAACAAGGCATATGAAAAGTTATAGCCAGCATGAAGAATAAAAAGTAATGATTTTCATTGTTTAGAACCAAGATGGCCACCGTTGCCGGGCGGCGTGACATCAGACTACTGAATCCAATTGTTGGTGACAAAGCTCGAAGCTGCCCTTTGAACTTGTTCGATTTTCTTGATGTGGCCTTGCTGATAAAGATCCCACACTGTGCACGCGTATTCCAATACAGGTCTGATGACTAAAGCATTGTATGACTGTTTTTTCACCTTTGGGGGAGGCACTGGTACAGGTTCCGCCTCAGGAAGCCATGGGTACGATTTGCTTTTGCCACCTGGGTGGGGTTCCTGATCTCCCATAGTGGGCAGGGAGGTACATACTGTGTCTTCTATCCCCCTGTATCCTGGGTGGGGTTCCTGACCTCCCATAGTGGGCAGGGAGGTACATACTGTGTCTTCTATCCCCTTATATCTGTTTTCCTACATGCTGTCTGTCTTTGTCTTGGAATTAGGTTACTTGATTTTGTCCTGGCCCTGGTTGGAGACCTGGCTGGGAGGGAAACAGTCAAATGTATAGTTAGAGTTTTGGGAGATGATATTTTTTTCCTTGTAAATCATCTCTCTGTTATGTACTGTTATTTTTTATTTTTAACATGATTTGTAACCATTTGAATGTATTCCACTTAGTGGGATCCTGTGCTGGTGTCTGGGTGAAACTTTTAGGTGACCTCAAACTAAGTAACCAAGTACTTTGATAGTGTGCTCTTGGAATCTACATCTGTTTCCTATTTGAACCAATTCCCCTTTATCTTACCTTTTCTTGTGTGCTTTAATTATTATTCTAGAACTTTTTACTATCCCATTTTCTTCCTTTTTACTGGCGCTGATATGACCTTAATGTGTTGCAAGCGCCGTAAAACCCTTAAAAACAAACAAACAAACAAAGCATTGTATGAATATACTTTTCACCTTTGGAGGGGGGGCATTGGTACAGGTTCCGCCTCAGGAAGCCATGGGTACGATTTGCTTTTCCCACAGTAATATTATCAATATGTTGGTCCCATTTCTGTGATTGTTTAGTTGGATTCCCTATTAGGGTATTGTGTATGACATATGACCACTTTTTAATAATTAAAATTTGAAATGAAGTTAACTAATTATATCATAACGAATAGAATTCCCCCTATTATCTTGAGCTGTTTAATTTCTTTGTCCCAATCTACACGTTTGTGGCAGCTTCAAGTTTGTATAAAAACCAATCTTTTGATTTGAATGATTATTGTGATATTTTAAAATTCTATCCTTTTTTTCTTCTTTTTTTTTGTACATTTCAATTATTGTATATGTGTTGGTTTTTTGAAATAGAAAAAAACTAAAAACTCTTGTAAAGTGTTGTTTTTTTTTCTCTTTTTTTTTTGTTTTTTTTTTTTTTGGGGGGGGGGGGGGCGGGTAGTTTTTTGTCGCTTTGTTTTATTTTAATTACAGTTTTAATTAATGTTTGAACAGGTTAGTAACTTAAGCACAAAAGGGATAAATAGTTACCGTTGAGTAGATGTGCAAGTAATATGAGAAAGCAATAGATGGAACCTTTCATCTTTCAAGAAAATTCTGGTTGGGGTCTTTGACCTCCTGTGGTGGGCAGGAGGTCAACGCTGTGTCTTCTATCCCCTTATCTGTTGTCCGAGTTGCTTTCTGTCTTTGTCTTGGAATGGGATTACTTGGTTTTGTCCTAGCCCTGGCCTGAGTCATTGACTCGGAGGGAAACCTTCTTTGAAGAAATTATTAAGTAGTCATGTTGTATAACTAGAAATATAAGATGATCAATATCAAATGAAAAAAAAAAGGTGGATTTCGATATCGCATTTCCATGGATTTACCAAGCTAAATGCACTTGACAATATTTCATCAAATGAAGAGAAATAATTATAACGCAGTTCGTCAAAATATTCAACATTTAACATTCTTTCCTTATGATACTAATGGTTGTCATCACTTGCTCTATTCCAAAAAAAATCTCGAAAGACTTTTACATTCAGTTCAATTTCATTTTATTTTTTTTATTTTATTTTTTTTCTTTTGTTTTGTTTTTTTTTGTTGTTTTTTTAAATTGACTCGTGTATTCATTTGACCTGGTCAGTCACGTTACCAAAAGAGTAAAGTGGAAGAAAAGGAAAATTAATTCAGAAAAGTAAGTGGAGCAGGCACTTATGTTGATAATATCAAGAAATGAAGAGAGTAGGAAAGTGCCAGAAGACAATAACAACAGAGAATAAAAACTTTGCAACGGCGATGGGGGCTCGAACCTGCGTCCTTACTGGTACGACAACTCGGCCTGGCCGGGGAGATTATTTCTACCGTATGAGCTATCCACGACCCCCCCCCCCCCCCCCCCCCCCCCCCCCCCCCCCGATGAGACTCTTAGATGATTTCAAACTAAGTACACTGATACTATGCTCATGGGATCTACATCTGTTCCCTATTTAAACCATTCCCCTTTATCTTACTTTGTTCTTGTGTGCTTTCAAGTGTAAATTTACAATTTTTGTACTATTCTATTTTCTTCCATTTTACTGGCACCGGAAATGACATAAAAATGACCAAGTGGATATGCAATGATATTTTTTTTTCTTTTCTTTTTTTTTAAAAAAAAAACTGGAAATGCCATTTTTTTTTACAAGTATTCAAATAAATAACAATGTGAAATTGAATGTAAGCTTCAATTTAATATATATGCGAAAACAGATAAAGTGGACGTTTCAGGTTTCCCCTTTATCAACAAGACAGGATGAATGAAACACTACAGATGAATGAGATAATGTGGTGGTGGCGTTGTTAACACTACCATTATTATCTCATTCGTCTGTAGTGTTTCATTCGGCATGGAGGTACATGCTGTGTCTTCTATCCCCCCATACCCGCTTTCCAATTGTTTCCTGTCGTTGTCTTGGAATGAGATTACTTAGTTTTGTCCGGACCCTGGGCGGAGTTCTTTGGCTAGGAGGGAAACAGTCGAATGTATAGTTACAGTTTTGGGAGATGATATTTTTTTCCTTGTAAATCATCTCTCTGTTATGCATTGTATTATGTTTAGTTTACATATTATATTATATGATTGGTAAACAGTGTATTCCTCTTAGTGGGGACCTGTACTTGTGTCTTGATGAGACTTTTAGGTGATCTCAAACTAAGTACTCTGACGGTGTGCTCTTGGAATCTACATCTGTTTCCTATTTGAACCAATTCCCCTTTGTCTCACCTTTTCTATTGTGCTTTAATTGTAATTCTAGAACTTTTTTACTATCCCATTTTCTTCCTTTTTACTGGCGCTGACTGGGTGGGGATCCTGACCTCCCATTGCGGGCAGGGAGGTACATACTGTGTCTTCTATCGCCTTATATCTGTTATCCAACATGCTTTCTGTCTTTGTCTTGGAATGGGATTACTTGCTTTTTTCCTGGCCCTCGTCGGAGTCCTGGCTGGGAGGGAAACAGTCAAATGCATAGTTATTGTTTTGGGAGATGATATTTTTTTCCTTGTAAATCATCGCTCTGTTATGTATTATTATATTTGTTATTTTTAATGTTTAATGTAAGCATTTGAGTGTATTCCTCTTTGTTGAATTTTGTGCTTGTGTCCGGATGAGACTTATAGGTGGTCTCAAACTAAGTACTTTGATAGTGTGCTCTTGGAATCTACATCTGATCCCTATTTGTTCCCAATTCCCCTATGTCTTACTTTTTCTTGGATGCTTTATTTGTAATTCTAGAACTTTTTACTATCCCATTTTCTTCCTTTTTACTGGCGCTGATATAACCTAAATGTGTTGCAAGCGCCGTAAAACCCTATTTAAAAAAAAAAGAAAAAAAAAAAGGTTTCATTCAATCTGTCTTGTTGATAAAAGGTGAAACCTGAAACGTCCATTTTATCTGTTTTCCTATATGAAATTGAAGCTTACATTCAATTTCACATTGTTATTTATCTCATGGTGATTTGTTACATTATTAGGCCATTGTTTCCCTTTTTAAATACTGATTTTCTTTCAAATCTCAGCCATATTTTATTTGAATAAAAACAAATGTGATAACGTCCGGGCTTGCAATAATTCCAGATAATCTCAATATGTCTTGTGTGGAAAATCTGGGAGTGGTGGTGGGGGGGGGGGGGGGGGGGGGGGGGGGGGGGGGGGAGGAGGTTGTGAGTCAGGGACAGGAAGGAAGTAATGGAGAAAAAAAATTGTAAAATTTGTTGCTTTCATTCATTAAGGTATGTGGATCCCATCAGGATGGTCGTACAGAATTATATGGAATGGATATGTTATTTGAGAAAAGGAGGTTATAGTTAATAGTTTGTTTAAACCGCCAGAATTTGATTTTTTTTTTTTTTTTTTTGTGGGGGGGGGTTCTTGTTGTTTTATTTAGTTAGTTGGTTTTTGTTGTTTTTTTTTTTTGTTTTTAGATTCATTTTTATTAATTTGTTGTTTGTTTTTTTTTTTGTTGTTTTTTTGAAAGATTTTGTTTCTCTTTGTTAAATATTGTAATGATTGAAAAAGTATTGACTTAGAACTTTTGGCAGGAATTTAGTGGCTGGGTGGGGTTCCTGACCTCCCATAGTGGGCAGGGGGGTACATACTGTGTCTTCTATCCCCTTATATCTGTTTTCCAACATGCTTTCTGTCTTTGTCTTGGAATGAGATTAATTTGTTTTGTCCTGGCCGGAGTCCTAGCTGGGAGGGAAACAGTCAAATGCATAGTTATTGTTTTGGGAGATGATATTTTTGTCTTCTTTTGTCATCTCTCTGTTATGTATTATTATATTTGTTATTTTTAATGTATAATGTAAGCATTTGAGTGTGTTCCTCTTTGTTTGATTTTGCGTTTGTGTCCGGATGAGACTTATAGGCGATCTCAAACTAAGTACATTGGTGGTATGCTCTTGGAATCTACATATCTGATCCCTATTTGTTCCCAGTTCCCCTATGTCTTACTTTTTCTTGGGTGCTTTAATTGTAATTCTAGAGCATTTTACTATCCCATTTTCTTCCTTTTTACTGGCGCTGATATAACTAAATGTGTTGCAAGCGCCGTAAAACCCTTAAAAACAAAACAAAACAACATAAATGGAAGTTCTATCATTTTGTTATTGTTGTTGATAATATGTAAGGTCTATACTTTTTGTTATTGTTGTTATAAATATTAATATTATATGTAAGATGTGTCCTCTTTTTCACGTTGAATTTTTAAATCTGTTTATATTAAAAATGATCATAATCCTATTCTAATTCCTTGTTTTGTTTATTGATTAATTTGATCGCCCAAATTCTTGGTACTGGTCTGAATACTTGAGTCTTTAGCTTTTATTTGAAAATGTTGCTGCTCGAAGCTCGAAGAAATAAATGTGACCCCTCGTCTCAAAACGGTATTAAGTCGGGATGATTAAGATGCTGAAAATGGAATTTGTAGCCAGAAATATCATGCTTAAGTTGAGTTTATATGCTTTATAGAGGAGACGGAATATAATATTTAACTGTGCTAAATACCAAAGTTTCATATTTTTGACCAGTTTAACTATAATTATAATTTGACTTTTTAGCATCTGGTCCATCCCGACATAATACCGTTTTGAGACGAGGGGTCACAAATAACAATGTGAAATTGAATGTAAGCTTCAATTTAATGTACGAAGACAAATAAAATGGACGTTTCAATGTTTTTGTTTATTTATTCATCTTAACCACATTATCTCATTCGTCCGTAGTGTGTAAGTCATCTTGTTTTGTTAATAAAGGTGAAACCCAAAACGTCCATATTATCTGTTTTCGTATATTAAATTGAACAGCTGGGTGGGGTTCCCGACCTCCCATAGTGGGCAGGGAGGTACTTACTGTGTCTTCTATCCCCTATATCTGTTTTCCAACTTGCTTTCTGTCTTTGTCTTGGAATGAGATTACTTGGCTTTGTCCTGGTCCTGACCAGATGCCCTGGCTGAGAGGGGAAACAGTTAAATATATAGTCAAATGTAAAGTTTGTTTTGGGAGATGATATTTTTTCCTTGTAAATCATATCTCTGTTATGTATTATTATATTTGTTATTTTGAATGTATAATGTATAATTATATTATATATGATTTGTAAAACATTTGAGTGTGTTCCTCTTAGTGGGGCCTGTGTTTGTATCTGGATGAGACTTTTAGTGATCTCAAACTAAGTACTTTGATGGTGTGCTCTTGGAATCTACACCTGTTTCTTATTTGAACTAATTCCCCTTTGTCTTACCTTTTCTTGGGTGCTTTAATTATAATTCTAGAACTTTTTACTATTCCATTTTCTTCTTTTTTTACAGGGGCTGATATGACCTTAATGTGTTGCAAGTGCCGTAAAACCCTTAAAAACAACAAACAATATACATTGAACAGTGATGCCAAAACTCCGGTTAAACCGGGAAAAAAATCCCATCTGGAGAAAAGATTTCGGGTTGCGGGCAACTTCCGTCAAATTTCGGTGAAGTTAATTGTTCCAAGGATATCCCCCCCCCCCCCTCCCCTCCCCAGTCACTACTAATACAACCACCACCACCACATCATCTTCATTACCACTACTACTACAATCACCACCACACCATCATCATCATCACCACTGCTACTACTACAAACCACAACCACTATCACCACCGCATCATCATCACTATTACTACAACCATCACTACCACTACTACTACAACCACCACCACATCATCATCATTACCACCACAGCAACAACCCTCACCACCACATCATCACTACCACTACTACTACAACCACCACCATCACCGCATCATGATTACCACTCCTACTACAACCACATCATCATCATCACTACTGCTACTACTTCAACTACAACCACCATCACCACCACATCATCATCACTACTACTACAACCATCACTACCAATACTACTACTACCACATCACCATCTCTACCACCATTACTACAACCACCACATCACCGTCCCCACCACTACTGCTAAAACCACCACATCACCATCCTACCACCACGATTACAACAGCTACCACACCACCATCCATGCCACCACAACTACAACTACCATTACATCATCATCTCTACCACTACCATCATATCACCATCCCTGCAACTACTATTACAACCACCACAACGCCACCCCTACCACCACCAATACTACTGCAATCAGTGTTGCAATTGCCGTAAAAACCTCTTACCAAATTCTCGTCTCTCTACTAATCTCTCTCTCTCTCTCTCTCTCTCTCTCTCTCTCTCTCTCTCTCTCTCTCTCTCTCTCTCTCTCTCTCTCTCTCTCTCTCTCTCTCTCTCTCTCTCTCTCTCTCTCCCTCCCTCCCTCCCTCTCTCCCTCCCTCCCTCTTCACACAAACAGACGCATACACACGCACACACACACAAATCAATAAATTGCTCTCACTGGATTAATTTTCATGCTCACTGGATTAATTTTCATGTTCGCCTTCCTGTACTTGCCAATAATAGCTAATTACAAATACTTTGACCTCAATCTTTGGCCTCGTTAGTTTTTCAAGTTCATGTTGCTCTACTTATCACTAGATGCACTTTCAGCTCTCTCTCTCTCTCTCTCTCTCTCTCTCTCTCTCTCTCTCTCTCTCTCTCTCTCTCTTTCTCTCTCTCTCTCAAACACACACACACACACACACACACATACACACTACAACCACCACCACCAGATTTTCATCACGACCTCTACTACTACAACAACCACCACCATCACACCATCACTACCACTACTACTTCAACCATCACCACCGCATCATTATCATTACCACTACTACTACAACCACCACCACCACATCATCATCACTACCACTACTACTACAACCACCACAACCACATCATGATTACTAATACAACCACCTCCACTACACCATCACTACTACTACAATCACCCACACCACATCATCACTTCTACTACAACCACTGCCACTACAACTACAACCACCACCACCACATCATCATCACTACCACTGCTACTACTACAACAGCCATTATCACATCGTCATCATCATCACTACTACTACTACTACTACTACTACTACTACTACTACTACTACTACTACTACTACTACTACTACTACTACTACTACTACTACTACTACTACCACTACTACTACAACCACCAACACCACATCATCCTCACTACCACCATTACTACAATCACTACCATTAGGTGTTGGAGCTTTACTTCATTTGAAACAAGGAAACTTTGGGGTTGTATTTGGCAATGTGTTTATATATCATAATATAGTTCTAATCAGTTATCTATTTAGATCTCTCTATAATATTTAAACACAATACCAAATACCATCCCAATTCCCTTTTTTTGTGTGCGGGAATTCCTCTTTCGGCATTGAAATTCCTCCGAGTAGTGTCTGAAATTCCTGTGAGTCAAATCGAAAATTGGCGTCTCTGAATTGAAGCTTACATTCAATTTCACATTGTTATTTATTAGCTTTTTATAGAAATGAATAAATTTAATGTAAGCTTCAATTTAATATACGAAAAAAGATAAAATGGACAGTTCTGATTTTCCCTTTATCAACAAAACAGGATGAATGAAAAACACTACAGACGAATGAGATAATGTTAAGATGAATAAACATAAACATTGGTGGGCAGGAAATAGTATGTCTCTTTGTGAGGAAGCATGAATTAAAATAGAACAATAGAAATTTATAAAACGTGCGCAATTAATTAAGTCAAAAGAAGGGGGGGGGGACTGTGTAATATAGTATAGAAAGTGAAATAAATAAAGTGTAGACTATAGATACGCTTCAACAGTCGTAACGTCACTTCCCTCGTTATGACGCAAGGTGACTTACTGGCTCTAAACTATCGGAACAATGGCGGACGCCCTTATGAAATATTTCTCCGTCGAGCATAAAAGCGTATCCAGAGGGGGAAAAAAAAAACAACATAAATCTGATCATGTTTTGACTTTTACACATTCTGATCACAAGACATGTGAAAAGTTCTAGCCAGCATGAAGAATAAAAAGTACCGATTTTCTTTGTTTAGAACCACGATGCTGGGCGACTTGACATCAAACTATTGAATCCAATTGTTGGAAACTTTTTATATAGAGAACAATATTCACTAAATGCGTCCATGATGGGCAGGAGGTCACTTTTTGTGTCTTCTATCTCCCTATAATTTGCTTTCTGTCTTTGTCTTGGAAGGCGTCCTGTCTCGTCCTACACGTTTTAGTGGTTATTGGGCTATATGTAAGTTCTCCCCCCCCCCCCCCCCCCCTCAATTCACACTTACCTCAATAGAGAACTGAAACAGCTCCAAAATAACACAGAATTGAAATCAAAGGAAGATCTTATTCTGCCATTAGCATCCACAGTAAAAGACCATCACCGCTGGTGATTAGAGAGGCAACCGAGGCGTCCCGATCGGATGATTTGGAAGCGAAAGGCCTTAAGTCAAGTCACCCAGTATACGAAGTAACGTTTCTGGTTTGGATCTTCCGACCTCCCACGATGAGCCAGCGGAGAGTTATGCAAATATTATTTCCCTATCGTTTTCCTTTGTACTGGCGCTGAAATGATTTAACTCTCTCGTTACCAGCCATTTTCAGGATTTTCCCCAAAATTTCACACCCAACTAACACAAAAATACTTTTTTTTATCACGCAAACACAATAGATAGCGTTTAAGATCTTACGATACATAATTTCTTTAGCAAAACATGCTCTACCTACAACACACTGTTCATTTTCTTTAAATTTTGTGATGTACAAGAGAAATATAAACAAGAAAAATGTTGGTTTTATCCTAAGGAATGTGACGATTTTCCTATTGTTGGTACGGAGACGGTTAAATTTCTTTTAAAACCCTTGAACTTTTATATAGCGCGATATCTAATAAACGTGTTCAAAGCACTTTACAAAAGGTCCCTGACCAACAGCAACACGTAACATGTAGAACGAGACATAACGCCTGTTAGGCAATATTACAATTTTTCCCGACAAAGACAACGCTGTTTACGGCCAAGTACTCATTTTACACCTGAGTATAGCGAGAGAATGTGAGTAGAGAGCCTTTTTGCACGGACTCAACTATGCGCCGAGCGAGGCTTGAACTTATGACCTTCAGATCCGAAAGCTCATGTCATACCACAAGACCACATAGCCGCACAATGGTGCCGCAAGCGCCGTAAAACCCCCTTAAAAAACCCCCCAAAAAACGGTTGTCTGGATAACATATCAAAAGACGTTCTTTCACTGTACCACTGTGTTGTAATCTTTCCTTTATTTAGATTCTCTGTTATCACATCGTATTGATGATACTGATAGGCCTTTCCTGCCGTACCTACTATGGAAAAACCCATATTTGAAAGTTTGGTCAGAATACTCGTCCTTCAAACATCGATCGATTTAAATGACTCTCATCTTGGCAAAACAAATTTCAAACCCGGGACTTCGCGAAGAAAAAAAATCTCAACTGCGCCCGGGATCGATCTTGGTCCCTTTGCGAAACAGGATATGTTTCATTCATACTGCAACCACCATTGAGTACAAACGATACAAGTTATTTTACATTTTATTTTATTTTATTTGTTTTCCACGTTAATTTGTGTATTGTTGCTGACGAAAGGTTTGTACCCGAAACGTCCATTGTCTGCACCGTTCCTATACGAAACCTCTCCATTTTTAATCTTTCGTTAGTATTTTCACGATCACAGGCTTCAGGCAGTCCCTACTGTTTTCTACTATAAACAGAAATGTGATTCTATAGATAGTATGCGCTGGGCTAAGAAGCTCATAACATTGCCATCCGGAAGTATAAAGGACCAACACACAAAACTGTGTGTATACATGAACGTTTATAGTCAGGTTAATACAGTTCAGTGAACATTACTCATAAAATCGAATGGCAAAAAACAATAACAAAGACCTGAGTGACGTCATCTTCGAACTATCTATAAGCTTATACTATAATACCAGAGAAAGTGCTTTTACCTCAAGTACATGGGCGAACTAACTCCTCCCCCTCAAAAATAATTATTAGGTAGGTTATTCCGAGACGACCAGTTTTCTTCTTAGGTAAGTAGTGTTAGGGTCAATTACCGGTGTATGTATGTATGTATGTAGGTATGTATGTATGTATGTATGTATGTATGTATTATGTATGTATGTGTGTGTATGTGCGTGCGTGCGTGCGTATGTATGTATGTATGGATGGATGGATGTATATATGTATGTATGGATGGATGGATGGATGTGTGGATGGATGGATAGATGGATGGATGTATTTATGTATGTATGTATGTATGTATGTATGTATGTATGTATGTATGTATGAAGTATGTATGTATGTATGAATGGATGGATGGATGGATGATGTATGGATGGATGGATGGATGTATGTATATATGTATGTATGTATGTATGTATGTATGTATGTATGTATGTATGTATATATGTATGTATGTATGGATGGATGGATGGATGATGTATGGATGGATGGATGATGGATGGATGTATGTATGTATGTATGTATGTATGTATGTATGTATGTATGTATGTATGTATGTATGTATGTATGTATGTATGTATATATATGTATGGATGGATGTATGTATGGATGGATGGATGGATGTATGTATGGATGGATGATGGATGGATGTGTGTATACGTGTTTATCTACTGCATGGTGTAATAATAATTATACAATATTCAACTAATAATTGGAAACAAAGCACTTTACATCATTCATTCATTGCCACTGAGTTTTATAGATAGTTCGAACTTTGTTATTTTTTTCCTTTTCTTTTTTTTTTTTCCATCCGTGTTTATGAGTAAGTCTCACAAAACTGTATTAACCAGACTATAAACTTATGGACTTATACATAGTTAATCTAGGAAAGAGTTGCCCCCCCCCCCCCCCCCCCCCCCCCTTTGTTTTTAGCTAATTGATTTTAGTTACAGGTTAAATAGTTATTATTCATCAAGTCCATTGTTTAAAATATTATTTGTGCTTACAAATATCGGAGTGACATGCCCTAGAGAAGGATACACTCTTTGTTCCTTACTTTCCATAGTTGAGTTATTTATACTGTTTTTCATTCTTAAAATGTTGTTGCGATATATCTGTATATAATAATAATAATAATAATAATAATAATAATAATAATAATAATAATAATAACGTTCAAAAGGAAATTTTTGTACAGACGTAATATAAAATGCTGACAATGATATACATACATAGGTATACATAATAATATAGGTACATAAATATAATGTGGTAAACTAAAGTTTGGTTATAGGTATAGCTCTAGTGTAATAATATTACTTATGAGCTATAAGAATAATTACATAGTATAAATTTCAAGGGACATACAAATTATATAATTGTAAAGATATATCAAGTAAAGTGTATATTGATGTCAACATATAAGAAAAAAAGATCAGTAAAAAACTAAGAATTAGATACAGTATAATAATATTGTAAATTGTCTGAGAAAAGTTAAATAGCATAAATTACATGGCACATAATGAAGAATAAATGGGTAAATTAAAAAGTTGTAGAAAGCGATTTTATAAATTGATGTTTAAAAATTCTAGGTATGAAGTAATTTTAAAGAAAAGGATTCAAAGTTAAAACAGACGTAGACCAAACTTTATAAATTATTTTCCTTATTAAAAATTCTGCAACTGTAAGGTAAAAAGGATCGGAGGTGTCTTTCACTTTTTGTTCGTAGTGACAACAATCGGTCACTTCTTTTCGACTTAGTGATCTGAAGATTTAAAGGATGTGTTGAATTAACTAAAATATTTCAAATTTTTCTCTTTTTTTTTTTCTCCAATTTTTCTCTATTTTTTTCCTTTTTTTTTTTAACACTCTTTTAAGACTATGGGCCACTTTTTTTTCCTAGACCTGACCTAATCCTGTTTCAATATCTTATCTCTGATGAAACAATCAGAAGGCCAGTTTAACCTTGGACAGAGATAACATGACAATGGATATTAGTGTATTTTGTTTATCAACGGCGGGGATGATCTATAGATAGTATGCAGATGACGTCACTCTGGCCTTTGTTATTGTTTTTGCCATCCGCGTTTATGAGTAATGCTCACTGAACTGTATTAACCTGACTATACACGTTCATGGATACACACAGTTTTGTGTGTTGGTCCGTTATACTTCCGGATGGCAATGTTATTAGCTTCTTAGCCAAGCGCATACTATCTATATAAATTTATGGACTTATACATAGAGTTACTCTAGGAAAGAGTTGCTCCCCTTTGTTGTTAGCTAATTGATTTTAGTTACAGGTTAAATAGTTATTATTCACTAAGTCCATTGTTTAAAATAATATCAATTGTGCTTTAAAATATCAGAGTGGCATGCCCTAGAGAAGGATGCACTCTTTGTTCCTTACTTTTCATAGTTGACTTACTTATACAGTTTTTCCTTCTTAAAGTGTTGTTACGATATATCTGTATAAAATAATGATGATGATGATAATAATAATAATAATAATAATAATAATAATAATGTACTTTATTCATTCAAAAGGAATTTTTT
>NC_088371.1:35418264-35425764 GCF_034508935.2 Berghia stephanieae | reverse complement strand
AAGAAGTCACCAAGGCAAAATATCTCGGAGTAACGATATAGCTCTAAACAATAACCCCCCAAAAAAGGCTATAAAATTCGTTCAACAAAATCCCCAAACAAATCCAAGCCATTATATGATGGTGGTGGTGGTGATAGTGGTATATATATATATATATATATATATATATATATATATATATATATATATATATATATATATATATTATTATTATTATTATTATTATTATTATTATTATTATTATTAATATTATTATTATTATTATTATATGACACCCTATTTGGAACCATTAAGGGAAAGGAGAGAGAAGAAGAAACTAAATGTATTTTACAAAGGTCAGAAAAACCAGGTCAGGTGTCGTTACAGGGCTTCCAACCGAACAAGAGGAAACCTGGCAAATTTATGTTGCCACAATCTATAGTGGACTATCATCTTCACTCGTTTCTGCCCTCAACTATAAGGCTGTGGAACAATTTGGATAACTCCCAGTACAACAATTGGATTCAATAGTCGTAACGTCACTTCCTTCCTAATGACGCATGGTAACTTAGCAACACTGCCTCTAAACTATCGGAACAATGGCGGACGCCCGTATGAAATATTTCTCCGTCGAGCATAAAAGCGTATCCAGAGGAAAAAAAACATAAATTTGATCATGTTTTGACTTTTACACATTCTGGTCACAAGACATATGAAAAGTTCTACCCAGCTTGAAGAATAAAAAGTAATGATTTTCTTTGTTTAGAACCAAGATGGCCGCCGTTGCCGGGCGGCGTGACATCAGACTATTGAATCGTATTCATGATACAAAAATCAACAATATTCGACCACGACAGCTTTGATTTCTTCGATTTCACAATCTCGTGTTCCACGTTCCAATGCCGGTAGAATTTGAAATAACCAAATTGGTATTCTTTTGGATTAAAAAAAAATGGTATTGAAAATTATGTTACTCTCTTGGTAAATGAATGAATTTGATGTTGAATGTTATGAATAAATGATAAATTATAATTCTGATTACGATTTATGCAACAGGGCACACGTGTACTCGGTACCGATGTCGTAGATTGTGACCTTTTGACACCAAAGCAATCGTTGTAAAGGCGGCAAGTTTAATCACCACCGTTAATTTTTACATAACTTAAATTGCTGATATCTCAGCTCTTGGATTAACGAGAAAGTGGTTCTATATCACAATTTAAACCTTAGGGCACGCACTTTTTTTCATTAAAAAATCATGCTTTCATCACTAATTTGCACAATTCGGGGGTGTCCCTAATTGGATTCAATAGTCTGATGTCACGCCGCCCGGCAACGGCGGTCATCTTGGGTCTAAACAAAGAAAATCATAACTTTTTATTCTTCATGCTGGCTAGAACTTTTCATCTACCTTGTGATCAGAATGTATAAAGGTCAAAACATGATCAAATTTATGGGGGTTTTTTTCCTCTGGATACGCTTTTATTCTCGCCGGAGAAATATTTCATACGGCGTCCGCCATTGTTCCGATTGTTTAGAGCCAGTGTTACTAAGTTACCATGCGTCATTAGGAAGGAAGTGACGTTACGACTATTGAATCCTATTCCCCTAGCTAAAATGGCTCTGAAGGACTAGATACTTATAAAAATATTTTTCTTAACGAATATTTTTTTAAAAATTAAAAACCGCCACGTTTATCAAACCTCCTCACCGCCGACCTCCCTTTACCCAAGAGAAAGTGGGTCAGTTTCATAAATGACCTGGCCGTGACATGTGGATAGGCGTGTAGAGAAGATATGTATACCCTATCATACACACCCACAAAATGCGTTTTTAAACTTTGTCCAAAATTCTATTTCTTTCAAAAATATGTACTTATAGACAAATTAAGATATAGAGATCTAATAACAACGCGTCAAAATTGAGATTTTCAAAGAAGTTGTAAAGATAGGTCTCAGGTTTAATTACTTTTAACACACTGTGGGAGGTCATCTTAACCTGTCGGAATACGAAATAAAATTTATCCACAAAAAGTTTTAAACAGATATCATGTCATTCTATATCAGTGCTCTCACGTAAGCAGATTCGTTCGAGGCCGGTACACGATATGATATATTATGTATTATACTGTCCATTCCGGATAATTGCAAACCCTTGGGTTCAGCGAAAATGTTGCGATTAATCGAAGTTGAAATTAACCGAATTTGAGTTTCCTGTCCACTATTGCAACATTTTACACAAATATGGTAAACTCAAACCAGTTGTTGTAAACATTGTTCAACATTGTTCTGAGTCCACCGCAGACTGAGCAATTTGATTGAAATAGACTGACAGCCCTGTATATATTTTGACAAGCAAAATCAGCTTTGAGGCAAGCCGGCATCTTAAGATTGGATACACTTTCAATTTTTATTCTCAACATTTGTAAGATTCCAAGATATTAGCCGTGATCATCATCATGTCTTGTCGCGCCAGTGAGTCAGCCAGTCCCGGGCAGTCTGGTTGCATTCCCTCAGGTCAGCATTGGTGCAGTGAGGTCCCAGCGAGCATTCGGACAGGATGTGGTTCATGGTCTGTCTGGGGTGACCGCATTGGCATTCAGTGCCCGGTGAGATTTTCCATTTAAAGAGGTTGGTGGCGGTGTTTCCCACCTTTGCTCTAGCTCTGTTCAACGCCACCCAGTCTTTTCTCTTGAGGTCTGTGCCTGCTGGGAGCTTTTCTGTTGGGGGCTGGAGGGCATCGTTTGCTGTCTTGTCCCATTCTACCCATTTGTCCAGGCGGAAGAATGCTGAGTGGTCTGGGTGAAGGCTCTCTACTGTGAGGAAGCTTTTTCTTGATTTGAGCCTGCTTTTGGGGCAATTGTGGTCATGAAGGGGGTGTCTCTGGTCCATTTCCTGTTTGTATTTTTGTATTTGGGCATGAGTTTCCCTCCGGATGTGTGGTGGGGCTATTCCTGCTGCACGGTAGACCAGTGGTAATGGTGTTGCTCTCAGCTGGCCCGTTACGATCCGGCAGGCGTTGTTGAGCTCGGGGTCTAGCTTGGAGGCATGGCATGATCGGGCCCATACAGCTGAGCAGTACTCCGCAGTTGAGTAGCTGAGGGCCAATGCTGTGGTCCTTAGAGTTTTAGGGTCAGTTCCCCAGTTCATGTTTGCCAGCTTTCCAAGGAGGGCATTACGCGTGGACATTGTTGCCTTGGTCTTCCTCACGTGTTCTCTGAAGGACAGAGTCCGATCAAGCGTCACTCCGAGGTACACTGGGTGGTAGTTGTACTCTAATGTCTGGCCATTCCACTTGATGTTAAGTTTTTTGTGGGCTTGGTGGTTGTTGAGGTGAAATGCACACACTTGTGTTTTCCCTGGGTTGGCGTTCAGCGAGTTTTTAGTGTAGTACTTTGTAAGGGTGTCTAGGGCATTTGTCAGTCTGATCTCGATTGGTTGGAAGGACACATCCTGTGTTGCGAGGCATAGGTCATCAGCATATATGAATCGGCGGATATTTGGGAACTCAGGCTGATCATTTGTATATATGTTGAAAAGTGTTGGAGCCAGCACTGATCCTTTGAGAAGACCATTCTTATGGGTGCGCCACCTGCTCTTCCGGCCATCCATTTCAACAAAGAAGCGCCTGTTTTCGAGAAGTGACTGGATGATATTTACAATTTTCTTATTCTTTATCATTTTAGCCACTTTGAGGAGTAGGATCTTGTGATTCACTGTGTCATAGGCTGCAGTGAGGTCGACGAAGACTGTGGCAGTGACCTGTTTTGTCTCAAACCCATCTTCTATGAATTGTGTAAGGTTAAGAAGTTGACCACATGTTGACCGTCCTGGTCGGAATCCATTAGCCGTGATGAGAGACAACAAGCTCTCACCAAACCCGTTGATCAAAATGCACAGTTGTCAATCACAAAACAAAGACTATCATCGCTCAGTCTCTCCTCACAACTGTCATCGTCTACCTGTTGTCTAAACCATGCCCAGCCTACTCACCTCAAATCTAATGGTCACAGATGACCGCAAAAAACCGGAACTGCAAAGCCCTGCCATATTTTGTTTCTAATAGAGTGGTGACACACTAGCGTAGCATTAAATCCCGCCCACTCTCGATTCTTCAACGTGTATCTGTATGGTTGGCGCTGAAGAAACCAATGGTCTGGTTGTATTTCAGCGCGTCCTCATTGGGCGCGGGCCCATGTCAGTCGGGCCTTGAAATCGTTTAGGTGGCGTGCCATGATGACCAGTTCATCCAGCCCATTCCACTCCGAGATAATGTCAATATTCCACGTGTCATGATTTCACCCATGATGAAATCTAATCATGAGATTTTGTTCGATTGATTCCACGAATTTGCCTCCTTTTGAGGTCGAACATTTGTTGCGATTAACCAATTACTTTTATAGATAGTATGCGCTTGGCTAAGAATTCACAACATTGCCATCCGGAAGTATACCGGCCAACACACAAAACTCTGTGTAACCATGAACGTTTATAGTCTGGATAATAGAGTTAAGTAAGAATTACTCATAAACGCGGATGACAAAAATAAAAAAGAACATTAACAAAGACCATAGTGACGTCAACTTCATTCTATCTATATAGAATTAATTCCGTTTCTTGGGAAATGTTGCAATTAACCGAGAGTTGCAATTAACCGAGTTGCGATTATCCAAAACGGACTGTATTATTATCTTGGGTGATAATTATGTAGTAGATCAGTTCAAAGTATACATTCTTATATCTTTTTAATCTATCGTCATCATTTACTTCCTTCATGGATTGTCCGGTCGTTGACTTAAAAGGTTGGTTATACATTTATAATAATAATAATAATAATAATAATAATAATAATAATAATAATAATAATAATAATAATAATAATAATAATAGTAATAATAATAATAATAATAATAATATAATAATATATAATAATAATAATAATGATAATAATAATAATAATAATAATAATAATAATAATAATAATAATACTAATAATAATAATATAATATAATAAGAAGAATAATAAGAATTTAATAATAATAATAATAACAATAATAATAATAATAATAATAATAATAATAATAATAATAATAATAATAAATAATAATAATAATAATAATAATAATAATAATAATAATAATAATAATAATAATAATAATAATAATAATAATAATAAATAATAATGATAATGATGATATAATATATAATAATAATAATAATAATAATAATAATAATAATAATAATAATAATAATAATAATAATAATAATAATAATAATAATAATATAATATAATAAAATAATATAATAATAATAAAATTGTGCCCTTTTCGCCACGACATCATAGGTTATCGTCGCCAAGGCATCCCACGAAGAGATATAGATAGTTCATCAAACAAGATGTCCGATGTCAATAGGAATCACCCATGTTGTCCAAGTGAGCAAACTGGCCACAGCACCTGCTGACCATTGAATCAACGAAAAGATGTTGGAATATAAAGCGGAATCACTAAGTTGTGAGAGTAAGCAGAGACCGCCTTATACAATTAAAAACCAATGTCTTTCTTCTTTCATTAACGGAACGTGTAAACTCTCTCTCTCTCTCTCTCTCTCTCTCTCTCTCTCTCTCTCTCTCTCTCTCTCTCTCTCTCTTCTCTTTCTCTCTCTCTCTCTTTCATATATATATATATATATATAATATATATATAATATATATATACAAACATACATACATCCATACATACATACATACATACATACATACATACATACATACATACATACATACATACATACATACATACATACATACATACATACATACATACATACGTACATACATACATACATATAAACATCCATACATCCATACATACATCCATACATACATATATCCATACATACACACACACACACACACACACACACACACATTAACATTTCTTTTTGACAATCTTATTATAGTTCTTCTCTCTCTCTCTCCCTTCGTTATTACGTCTTGTTTTGTATCACGAATGGTTAAAATGATCGCTCTTGATTAATTTATACTAACCATGGCATCATCAGATTTTTTAAAGTGGCGCGTGTTTTTCTTCTTTTTCTCAGCTGCCCCCCCCCCCCCCAATGCATAGCTTCAAAAATTTGTATGATTCCCTGAATCAATTTGTCTTAATAAAAAAAAAACATTTTCATGAATTTTAAAACAATAGGATATTATTTCGTTTATTACGGCTATATTAAAATCGATAACAGGTGAGGATCGGAATTCATAGAAGATTTACATTATCAAAATTATGAATTTTCCGCATATCCATTTTGAAGGAATTCGTTAAACCGGAGTGTTCGATTAATTGAAACTTAAACGATATACGTGCAGTATTTGAATATGAAGCAACGAATGGCAATTGTTAACTATCAATATACATTACTGGTGAATACAAACGAAATTGAACATAACGCGCTTCCAATATAATTTTGATTGCAAAAGTTTGAGAATTGGCTTGTGTTTATGCCAAAGAGGATTACATAAATTTATGAAGACTGGTCAAAAGTAAATATTCATCAATTAAGAGACAGTGTCTCCACAAATATGTGTTCAACAAGAACAACAGCAACAACAACAACTACTACAACAATAATAACAACAACAACAACAACCAAGAAATACTGGACACATCAACCAACACAGTCTGATGACGAGGATGGTGAAAAGGAGAAATGAAACGACTATGGAAAGATTCCGAGAATCACTCTATCCAATGAAATTTAATTTTCCTCCAGTTTGCGAAGGTTGAGGCATGCCTTTTCTCAGTCTACTCTTTGTTATCATTTATTGCCTCGTCGGTGAGAATAAATTTTGTGTTCCTCCTCTCAATATTTCCCTCTACTTAGGCCCAATGACCTCGACTGGATTGCGCTAACAGTGATATGGGAGAAGTCGCGCAACCTCGTGTCAAAACTCCCTGATTAGACAGTCTGCTTTGAAGGCTGTTTCTTTTTTTTCCAGTATAGTAAGCATTTTGATAAATGGTCAGAATATGTAGTACTGTCTGATTGAAACCATGTCAGCTTTTATATTTGCCAAAGTTGGAGCCTTAAAGTGACCAACGAATGGTAGCGTTGTCCAATACAATACAGCTGGGTGCTTCAATGGAAGGCAGCAAACGATATTTTGTCAGTCTTAAATCACCTTTGCATTGACCCCAGAATAATATACTGGATAATGCAGAGAAAAAAAATGGCATGGCATCCTTTCAAATATCCCGTATCATCACCACCTGCAAGAATAACAATGATTCTCTGTCCAGAACCCATGGGCCTTTTTCTGCTTGAATAATCAGACGTCCAATATTTTTTAGGCTGTATATTTACGCTCACCCATACATCTTTGGATGATATCCATATCAAAGTTATCTATGATCTTTTTCCTGCCACGTCGTTCTACACTGGTGATCTCTCTGTCGTATTTCGATAACGATCTTCTCATGGTTGATTGTGAAATTCCAAAACCATTGCGTCCTCTTTA
>NC_088371.1:35385764-35410764 GCF_034508935.2 Berghia stephanieae | reverse complement strand
TACTAACAACTCACTAATGACGTCAAACTGCCAGTCCTTTTGGATTTCAGTATCAGGCTATAACATAACGATGGCTACGATAGAACCCTCTAGGACTGGCAGTTTGACGTCATTTTTTAGGTTTGTGTAGCGTCTAGTGAGTTGTCGATAGTAGAGCTCAAGGAAACAAGTTATTTCATTGGTTGAACTATTGAATACAACTCACGATTTGTTTGCTTTTGTGGCATTTTGACGTCATTTTTTGGTTAGTGTCAGCCTACAAGATAGTATGTGCTTGACTAAGGAGTTCACAACATTGACATCCGGAAGTATAACAGACCAACACACAAAGCTTTGTGTAACCTTGAACGTTTATAAAAAACAGTTAAAACAGCTTAGTGAGAATTACTCATAAACGCGGATGGCAAAAAACAATAGATAGAATGAAGATGATGTCACTCAAGCCTTTGTTATTGTATATTGTCATCCGCGTTTGTGAGTTGTTCACACTAAAATGTATCAACCACACTATAAACGTTCATGGTTACACACAGTTTTGTGTGTTGGTCTGTTATACTTCCGGATGTCAATGTTATGAGCTTCTTAGCCAATCTATCTAAAAACAAAGTACCGAGTGACGTCAACTTCATTCTGTCTATAGATAGTATGCATATGACGTCACTCAGGCCTTTGTTATTGTTTTTGCCATCCGCGTTTGTGGATTGTTCTCACTAAACTGTATTAACCAGACTATAAAAGTTCATGGTTATACAGAGTTTGTGTGTTGGTCCGTTATACTTCCCGATGGCAATGTTGTGAACTCCTTGGCCAAGCGCATTCTATCTATAACTTTACGATGGCTTCGGTGCTTGGCTAAGAAGCTCACAACATTGCCATCCGGAGATAATACCTTCCTCTGGAGAGCTCTGGGCGCATAACAAAGATTAAGCCCTAACACAGTACCCGGTCGATGCTAATTATAGATAGAATGCGCTTGGCCAAGGAGTTCACAACATTGCCATCCGGAAGTATAAAGGACCAACACACAAACTCTGTGTAACCATGAACGTTTATAGTCTGGTTAATACAGTTTAGTGAGAACAACTCACAAACTTGACTTGACTTGACTTAGATGCCTTTCGCGTCTCGACCGAAAGATCGGGTCGCCTTGGCTGTTTCCAGTATTTCCTGTGTGAGGTGTCTCCAATATTGCCGGTCCTCTGCTAGGGTTCTCAGATTTTCAAGGTCCCCTGCCGTTATGAGACTAATGCTTTGTCCAAGTGTTGTGAGGTTTTTGTTTAGGATCACGGGAGTGTTGTGGATCGGTCTTCCTCTGAAAAGGTTCCCGTGTTTTTGGAAGTATCCCGACATGGCTTGGTTTGCTGGTATGTTTTAGTCCTAGTCGTAGTCTAGATGACCAATAAGTTGCCAAATCGTTGTTGTATATTGCATAGGGAGATTGGTCTTTTTTTGTGATCTTATAGATGCTTCATTTGAGATCTTTTGGCAGTATTGATTCCAGATAATTCTTTACGGTTGTGTGTGGCGATTGAAGCTTCCAGATGTTCATCTTCGGATTTTTCCTGCCAAGTGCCGCATTACTACAAGAACCGTTTACAGAGGCATGTCAGTTTAGTTTGGTTTATTCTCAATTTGCACCTTAATCCATACATTGGTGAGTTTACTGAGGCGCGTACGTTTGAAACTACTCATAATATCGTATAGATAGTATGCACTTGGCTAAGAAGTTCACAACATTGCCATCCGAAGTATAACGGACAAACACACAAACTGTGTGTAACCATGAACGTTTATATAAATAGTCTAGTTAATACAGTTTAGTGAGAGTTATTCACAAACGCGGATGGCAAAAACAATAACAAAGGTCTGAGTGACGTCATCTGCATACTATCTATATAGTTCGAAGATGACGTCACTCAGGTCTTTGTTATTGTTTTTTGCCATCCGCGTTTATGAATAACTCTCACTAAACTGTATTAACTAGACTATTTATATAAACGTTCATGGTTACACACAGTTTTGTGTCTTAGTCCGTTATACTTCGGGTGGCAATGTTGTGAACTTCTTAGCCAAGTGCATACTATCTATACGATATTTATGAGTAGTTCTCACTAAACTGTATTATCCAGATTACAAACGTTTAAGAGTATTCATTGTTTTGTGTGTTGGTCTGTTTTATATAGATAGAATGCGCTTGGCCAAGGAGTTCACAACATTGCCATCCAGAAGTATAACGGACCAACACACAAACCATGTGTAACCATGAACTTTTATAGGCTGGTTAATACAGTTTAGTGAGAACAACTCACAAACGCGGATGGCAAAAACAATAACAAAGGCCTGAGTGACGTCATCTGCATACTATCTATACTTCTGGATGGCAATGTTGTGAACTTCCCAGGCTCACAGCTTCTTTCAATCGTCTTTCTGTGATGTTATCGTCTCCAATGGAAATTATAAAGTTGACGTCATCAGATCTTTGTTCTTGTTTTTAAGCCGCCGATTGGATGATCAGTTTAACATTTTAATTGTGCGGCGATGTGGTTTTGACACTCGCTTTCGGATCGGAAAGTCCTGGGTTCGAGCCTCTCGCTCGGCGCATAGTTGAGTCCTTGGAAAAGCTTTTTACTCACCGTACTTAGGTGTAAAATGAGTACCTGGTCGTTAACAGCGTTGTCTTTGTCCGAAAAATTGTCATATCGCCTAACAGGCATTATGTCCCGTCCTATATGTTAAATGTTGCTGTTGACCAGGGACACCTTGTAAAGCGCTTTGAGCACATTTAGTGGATATTGATCTATATAAAAGCTCATTTTTTAAAAAAATGTTGATGCTATGGGTTAAGTTGTTTGTTTTTTTAAATCAAAGCATTCACCAACTGGATATAAAGTACCAACACACAAAACTATGTGTAACCTTGAATATGTACTGATGCTATGCGTTTATTTTTTTTTTAAACTCATAACATCCACCAGCCAGATTTAACGTACCAATACACAAAAGCATGTGTAACCTTGAACGTTTATCGTCAGATTAATACAATTTAGTGCCAACCACTCATAAAAAGGGCTGGCTTATAAACAATAACAAAGAGCTGAGTGCAAAATTTCTTGCCAGCTTGAAGAATAAAAAGTACCGATTTTCTTTGTTTAGAACCAAGCTGCTAGTTGCTGGGCGGACGTGACATCAGTCTATGTATTGAATACAATCAAGGCCCTCTATATAGCACTATATAGAGGGCCTTGATACAATACGATTCAATAGTCTGATGTCACGTTGCGCAGCAACAGCGGCCATCTTGGTTCTAAACAAAGAAAATTGATATTTTTTATTCCTCATGCTGGCTAGAACTTTTCATAGGTCTTGTGATCAGAATGTGTAAAAGTCAAAACACGATCAGATTTATAATGTTTTTCTCCTCTGGATACGCTTTTATGCTCGTCTGAGAAATATTCCATAAGGGCGTCCGCCATTGTTCCAATAGTTTAGAACCGGTTGCTAAGTTACTATGCGTCATTACGAGGGAAGTGACGTTACGACTGTTGAAGAGTATTTGAGAAGTTTGTTTTGGACATTGTCACCTGTTTGGTGCTCTAAAAACAATAACAACAATAACAAACGACCTCGCTGAATGGCGAACGTCCGTCTCCATTCCATGATTCCGTCTATTTTGAACCTGTAAAGAGTCAGCGAATCATGACCTCGGCAAGTCAGTTGGACTGTGTTGTTATTTCAACTTCAGATTCCTAGTTACTGGTAAATAACTCTGAAAGCGGGTCTGGTCTCACTTTAAAGAGTGTTTTGCTTTTCAAATGTGGAGTTTATGTGTGGTTTTATTTATTATTATTATTTTTTTATTTTTATTATTATTATTATTATTATTATTATTATTATTATTATTATTATTATTATTATTATTAATTTTATTATATTATTATTATTATTATTATTATTATATTATTATTATATTTATTATTATTATTATTTTATTATATTTATATATGTATTATTTATTATTATTATTATTATATTATTATTATATAATATTTTATATTATTATTATTATTATTATTTATTATTATTATTATTATTATTATTATTTTATTATTATTATTATTATTATTATTATTATTATTATTATTATTATTATTATTATATTATTATTATTATTATATTATTATTATTTATTATTATTATTATTATTATTATTATTATTATTATTATTTATTATTATTGTATTATTATGTATTATTATTCTGTTATTATTTTCATTATTTTATTTATTATTATTATTATTATTATTATTATTATTATTATTATTATTATTATTATTATTATTATTATTATTATTATTATTATTATTATTATTATTATTATTATTATTAATTATTATTATTATTATTATTTATTATTTATTTATTATTATTATTATTATTATTATTATTATTTTATTATTATATTATTATTATTATTATTATTATTATTATTATTTTTTATTTTTATTATTTTTATTATTATTATTTTTATTATTATTATTATTATTATATTATTATTATTATTATTATTATTATTATTATTATTATTATTATTATTATTATTATTATTATTATTATTACTATTATTATTATTGTTGTTGTTGTTATTAATATTATTGTTATCATTATTATTATTATTATTGTAATTAACCAAATAACTGTCGTACTTTTGAAAAACACGCATTTAAAATATTGGCCAGAAAACTCAGTCCTTCAAATATCCATCGATTTAAATGACCCTCATCTTAGCAAAATCTCTTAAACCTGGGACTTTGCAAGACCCAGGTTTTAGAGTTTTTGCTAACATGAGGGTTATTTTCATCGATCGATAACTGACCCCATGGTTTTCTGACCAAATTCTTAAATACTTGTTTTTCAATAGTACGACAATTAATCGGCTAAGAAATAAAAATCATTTAATCCGATTCAACAGTCTGATGTCACGTCGCCCAGCAACGGCGAGCAGCGTGGTTCTAAACAGAGAAAATCGGTACTTTTTATTCTTCATGCTGGCTAGACCTTTTCATAATATGTCATGATCATGTTTATAATGTTTTTCTACTCTGGATACACTTTTATGCTCCACGGAGAAATATTTCATAAGGGTGTCCGCCATTGTTCCGATAGTTTAGAGCCAGTTACTAAGTTACCGTGCGTCATTACGAGGGAAGTGACGTCACGACTGTTGAAGGCTACGTTAGGTTACGTTAGGTCCCTACGTTAGGTTACGCGTTGTGTCAGGATTATAGATTTATGCAAGGAGATGTTCAACGAGCGCCTTTTTGCATGCACACAAAACTGAAGTGAAATTCATAAATTCATCTGTAAGTGAAGATCAAGTTGTGGTGTTGAAGTTGTGCCAAAGCGATGAATTGCTTCTCTGTTTTCTTTAAATGGCTGCGTTCGAGCCTCGCGCTCGGCGCATAGTTGAGTCCTTGGAAAAGGCTCTTTACTCACATTCTCTCACCGTACTCAGGTGTAAAATGAGTACCTGGCCGTTAATAGCGTTGTCTTTGTCCGAAAAAATGTAATATCGCCTAACAGGCGTCATGTCCCGTCTTGCATGTTAAATGTTGCTGTTGACCAGGGACACCTTGTAAAGCGCTTTGAGCACATTTAGTGGATATTGTGCTATATAAAGTTTTTAAAAAGCTCAAAATCTTACGTGCATGATGAGTTGTGACGCCAAAAGGTAGCGCTCAATAAAGAGAATAATAAAAAATATATATATATTATATAATTGAGCTTTATATAGCGCAATTTCCACTAAATGTGCTCAATCAAAGCGCTTTACAAGGGGTCCCTGGTCAACAGCAACTTTTAACACGTAGGACGGGACATGACGCCTGTTAGGCGATATTACAATTTTTAGGACAAAGACAACGCTGTTAACGGCCAGGTACTCATTTTACACCTGAGTACGGTGAGAGAATGTAAGTAAAGAGCCTTTTCCAACTCAACTATGCACCGAAGGTCCTGGGTTCGAGCCTCGCTCGGCGCATTGTTGAGTCCTTGGAGAAGGCTTTTTACTTACTCATTTTTTCTCACCGTACTCAGGTGTAAAATTAGTACCTGGCCGTTAACAGCGTTGTCTGTCTGAAATAAATTGTAATATCGTCATGTCCCGTCCTACATGTTAAGTGTTTTGTTGCAAAGCGCTTTGAGCACGTTTAGTGGATATTGCTCTATATAAAAGCTCATTTAAAAAATAAGTGAATTGACTTGTCAACATGAAGTAGTCCGTCAGATCATGAGTTGTAGTTTATCCCGGTTTCTACTTCGTTAATTTTTTTTTAACTTGTGCTTTTATATAGCGCAATATCCACTAAACGTGCTGAAAGCGCTTTACAGATGGTCCCTGACCAACAGCAACACCTAACATGAAGAACAAGACATGACGCATGTTATGCGTGCGGTACAACAAGTTTTTCCCGACAGAGACAACGTTGTTGACGGCCAGGTATCTACTCATTTTACTCACCTGCGTACAGTGAGAGAATGTTAGTTAAAGAGTCTTTTCCAAGGACTCAACTATGCGCCGAGCGAGGCTCGAACCCAGGACCTTCCGATCCCAAAGCGAGTGTCATACCACAAGACCGCGTAGCCGCACAAAGCTCTTTTAGCACGTTTAGTGGATGTTGCGCTATATAAAAGCACAAGTTTGTTTTTTAAAATTTAACGATGTAGAAACCGGGATAAACTATAACTCAGTGTGACTTCAAACACTCAAGTGTTTTTGTTTTTTGTTTGTTTGTTTATTTTTATTCCAGTCCAGGGGGTCCCGATAGCTCAGTTGGTAGAGCACTAGCTTCACACGCAAAGGGATCGTGATCGATCCCGGGTGCAATCGAGGGGTTTTTTTTTTCTGACCCCCCTGTTCACCCATCAGTGAATGGGTAGCAGAGTATGTTAGATTTGGCGGAAAGTACTTTGCGATTGACTAGGGTCCTTTCCAAAGGATAGCAAGCAATTGCTATTGTTCGTTTCATGCTATAGAGTCCGGTATAAACTCCGGCTCCATGGGCCGAATGGCTCAAAAGGATTACTGTCTTCCTTTCTTCTTCTATTCCAGTCCACAGATTTTGCAGCTTAGTATACAATTTGGCTAGTATTCTGAATAAATAAAGAAATGATTGTGCGCACATTTATAAAGAGCATTTCCACATATTATGCGATTCAAGATGTTTCATTTATTCTCCCAGTAGATGGTATAGTACCAAATTTCTATGTCATACAGTACCAGTCGCCATTTAGGCGTCGTTCTTGCACTAATAATACTCCTACATTACCCATCATAGCCTGTAGCCAGGTACTTAATCACAGCTGAGTCGAGTGAGGTATTATGTGTAAAGTGTCTTACACGAGGACACAGTTAGTTGACCGTCATTATTTATTTTAGCTATTCGTTTATTTTTCATTTATTTATCAATTTATTTCTCTTCATTGACCAAATTATCCCATGTTTTATTCCAGACAATTGATGTAGAGAAGTTATGAAAGAAAATGCCAGAACGTTACGAAAGACAACAACAACAACAACAACAACAACAACATTAACAATAATAATAACAATTGGATCATAAGAAATGAAGACAAAACTGATAAGTTAACAACAGCAAGAAGACGAAGAAGAAGAAGAAGAAGAAGAAGAAGAAGAAGAAGAAGAAGAAGAAGAAGAAGAAGAAGAAGAAGAAGAAGAAGAAGAAGAAGAAGAAGAAGAAGAAGAAGAAGAAGAAAAAGAAGAAGAACAACAACAACTAAACAATTATAATTAATGCCGATAACAATAACTCCATTGACAGGGACGATAAAAACACCATCACCACCACCACCACCAACAACAACAACAGCAACGGCAGCAACAACAAAAAGACAACAGCTGCAACTACAACACATGCAGTGACAGACACGGTACAAAATCCCAATGGATCACAACGTACTGAAGCATTCTGCATCTTGTGGACGATTTCAAATCGTTCAGGTTTTCTTTATTCAACTGCCCAGGTTTGTCAGTATCTGGGGCATCTTCCTGATGCTCTTTGGGAACTACAACCCTGGGTGGAGATGCATCAGTCTGGAAAGTAATACCGCAATATTCAGCAGTAACGATACAATCGTCCAAAACGAGGTCAGAAACTCCACGTATATTCCTCATCCAATAAAAAACGACACGAACGATAACTTTCAATTGCGTCGGGACGCGGAGTTTGAAAATCCAGCTTGGGAAGATGAGAATCTAACTTCTAATTTAGCAAAAGAAGAAATTAGAAATAATCAAACGAGGATCTATGACGTGGAACACAAAAAATACAAATACGACGGAACGTGTGACGTCATCAAAACATGCCGTATTATCCAATTTGATCCCCAATCCAGCACTATCATTACAGAATTTGGCCTCGTTTGTGATAAGGCGTGGGTGCCTTCTTTGATTTTAACAGTGGTCAATGCGGGGTTTTTGGTCGGATCTTTCATCAGCGGTCAAGTCGGCGAAAGATACGGGCGCAAAACTGGATTGTACGGGAACACTTTGATTTTAGCTGTCACTTCAGGAGCAGCAGTTATCTCAGCAAACTGGGAAATTTATGCATTTTTCACATTTTTCATCGGCGCAAGTGCTTTTGGTATTATCAGTGCTTCTTTAGTTTTTACCATGGAGTTTCTGAATTCTAAATGGAGAGGTTATATGAGTTCTCGTCCAGTAGCGTGTTTGTCGCTGTGTGTTCTAAGCCTAGTCATATTATTACTCAAAAGCTGGAAATATCTTCACGCCGTGACCTGTGTAGCTTCAAGCCTAAGCTTAATCGGGTTTTTCTTCGTTGAAGAGAGTCCAAGATGGCTTTTTGTGAACTCCTGCAACGAGAGAGGCTACAAAATTGTTCAGAAAATTGCCAAGCGTAACAAAAAACCTTTGAAACATTCTCAAAAAGACTTTCTACAACTGATGGAAAAATTTGATGAGGAGGAAGTTCCAATGTCATATTCCTATCTTGACATTTTTAAAACAAAAGAACACATGATTACAACAATTAAATTTTCAATTCTGATGATATTTGAACTATTTCTTTACCACGCGTTTATTTTCGGGGTAAAATCAATCCCAGGTGACTTTTACACGAATGCAATCGTGTCTAGTTTCGTACAAGCAGCCATTGTCCTCTCAGCTGGCCCTATTTCTAACTTTACTGGAAGAAGAGCGTCTGGTTTCGTGTACTCCTTTTTCGGTAGTTTGTTATGTGTGTCAATCGTTACCGCAGTCTTCGCCGCGGAGGGATACACTCAATCTATGATTATAAAAATATCCGCGTATCTAGCAAAAGCAGCGTCCCAAGCGACAATTTCTGTGACTTTGCTGTGTGCTGCAGAGATATTCCCCACGGCAATAAGAAGTGTAGGAGTGAGTTTTGTAAATGGAATAGCCTGTGCTGGAGGACTGATCGCCCCTTACGTCATACCTAAAAATGGCGACGATGTTTCTTTTGCCATCTGCTTCTCAATCATGGCCTTTTGCTTCCTGGCCAATGGTGCCATTTTTTATCTTTTGCCTGAGACGAAAAACGAACACTTGAGAGATAGTGTGTCATTGCGAAGGAAGCAAAACGAACTAGAGGAAAACAACTGTTAAAACGGGAACATTAATATAGATAGTTCGAAGATGACGTCACTCAGATCTTTGTTATTGTTTTTTGCCATCCGCGTTTATGAGTAATGCTCACTGAACTGTATTAACCTGACTATAATCGTTCTTGGATACACTCAGTTTTGTGTGTTGGTCCGTTATACTTCCGGATGGCATTGTTATGAGCTTCTTAGCCAAGCGTATACTATCTATAGAGAACTACTAACTGAGATATTATTGATGAGTCTGTTAAGACTGATGGTGGCCACTTTGAGTGGTTGAGACTGCGAAATGGTGACGATCCATCCACGAGTGTGTGTGTGTGTGTGTGTGTGTGGGTGTGTGTGTGTGTGTGTGTGTGGGTGTGTGTGAGTGTGTGTGTGTGTGTGTGACGTCAGAAATAAATATTCAGTATAACTACAACCGGTTTTAATTTATTCGGACTTTCAATGTTGTGTTTATAAATGATTTCACTTAACAGTTTAAGAACTTCTTAATGCACTACTTTATTATTCTTTCCTTTACTTCATTAGGAAATATGACCATATGACCCTTTTGAAATGAAAAGTGAAATAATTTTGTTTAATTCTACATTATCTCACATTATTTTTGGTGCTTGGCGCATACTAAAGCCTTATAATGTTTTAAATATAATATATCAATTATTGATATTGGTGTGTACTAAGAATCCAAATGTTTTTTTTTTTTTGTTTGTTTTTTTTTTTTTTTGTTTTTTTTTTTTTGTTTTTTTTTTTGCTATTACTATCGACATGCAGCTACCGCCAAAAGACATGACTGCATTGTATGTAATCCATTTCATTTCATTTTTATTATTCTTTTAGAGATAAGATTGTTAGAATTATTGCGATCAAGTGGGGGTGTTGACTTATACTTATTGATCTTATAATTCGTTCATCAGGACTCAACTATGCGCCGAGCGAGGCTCGAACCCAGGACCTTCCGATCCGAAAGCGAGTGTCATACCACAAGCCTACATAGCCTGATGGAAAATTCATGGAATTCATGGAAAAGCAATAGAAAGCAGCGCATTCGCAATTACCAACAATGAAAAAAAAAATTTTTATACCATGAATTTTATCTTTTACCGTGAGTAGATGTGACTCATATATAAGGGAACAACATATGAGTCACATCTACTCACTTTATATTTTTTATCTCCATTTTATTGGCTCATTTAGGCACCTCTAGCTTTAATCTTTTACCATCTGGGAGAAGGTTTTGTCAGATTAAACGTAGAACTAACAAATACAAATCACCGTTTGTTCCATCAGCAATAAAAATGTTAAATATTTCATATGGTAGAGCAAATCCAAGGACTAATGTGTTGACTCATTGACTGATTAATCTCTTTAATGTTAGATAAATTGATAATGATGATAATATTTGGTGTCGAATTGTCACACTTGTAACACATTGAAAACGAAACGCAACTGTTTACGTTGTGTATATCGCACGCTTGAAAGGAAGCGAGAAAGAGAGAGAGAGAGAGAGAGAGAGAGAGAGAGAGAGGAGAGAGAGAGAGAGAGAGAGAGAGAGAGAGAGAGAGAGAGAGAGAGAATAAGGTGGAGTGAAATATCTGTTCAATGATATAGTTATCATATAACGTTATAACAAGTGTAACTTTATGAAAATCGCCATATTTATGTACAATAAAGATCTATTATTATTATTATTATTATTATTATTATTATTATTATTATTATTATTATTATTATTATTATTATTATTATTATTGTTGTTGTTGTTGTTGTTGTTGTTATTATATTTGAAAAATTTGGCCAGAAAACTCGTCCTTCAATTATCGATCGATTTAAATGACCTTCGTCTTGGCAAAAACTCTCAAACCTGGGACTTTCCAATGTCCCAGCTTTAAAAGTTTTTGCCAAGACGAGGGTCATTTAAATCGATCGATAATTGAAGGACGAGTTTTGTGGCCAAATTTTTAAAAATATATACTTTCGTGTCTTTCCAGAGTTTTGACATTTTTGGTCAGAAATCTCATCTTTCAACTGTCGTTTGATTAAAATGAATCTCAAAATGAAGGTCGTTTTAATCGACCGATATTTGAAGGACGGGTTTTCTGACCAAAATTTAGAAAGTGTTCTTTTTTATTTTATTTTTTAAAATTTTATTTTATTTTATTTTTTAATGGTAAAGCAATGTAAGGTGATACAATTTTGTCCGATAGACACACCACTGTTAACGGCCACGTTCTCATTTTACCCCTGAGTGTGGTGAGATAATGTGAGATACTGTAAAGCGCATTTTCAAAGGACTCAACTTTGCACAGACTAGAGGAGCACTCGAACCAAGGACTTACCGGTTCAAAGTTGAGTGTTGTGTCAACAAGACCACAAACTTCGCCCATATTCTCCTCATCTATTGGATACTGATGTTAAATATGGAGGTTCTCTCTCTCTCTCTCTCTCTCTCTCTCTCTCTCTCTCTCGTTCTCTCTCTCTGTATCTCTCTGTCTCTCTCTGTCTCTCTGTCTCTCTGTCTCTGTCTGTCTCTGTCTGTTTCTCTCTGTCTCTCTGTCTCTCTGTCTCTCTCTGTCTCTCTCTCTCCTTCTCTGTCTCTCTCTTTCTCTCTCTTTCTCTCTCTCTCTCTCTCTCTCTCTCTCTCTCCCTCCCGCCACAGATGTGTGTAGCCTTGGCTTTGTCAGAAAACTGTACAAGCGCCTTGGAGGCTGCATGCTATATGTGTTAAAAATGCTCGCTGATTCACTATCAAAACAATGATCATTATCTAGTGTGTATTCTTTTATTTTTATTGTGAAGCACAGGACCATAACGTTTGATGTGGATAAGTGGTTTGAATTAAATATACAGTTTTGTATAATGTGTCTTTGTTGTCGGTGTTATTTGTTATTGTTATTGGCAGTCATACTGCACTCAATAAAACCCCATATAAATACGCTTCAACAGTCGTAACGTCACTTCCCTCGTAATAACGCATGGTACTTGGTAACTGGCTCTAAACTATCGAAACAATGGCGGACGCCCTTATGAAATATTTCTCCGACGAGCATAAAAGCGTATCCAGAGGAAAAAAAAAAACATTATAAATCTAATCATGTTTTCACTTTTACACATTCTGATCACAAGACATATGAAAAGTTCTAGCCAGCATGAGGAGTAAAAAGTACATAATTTCTTTGTTTAGAACCACGATGGCCGCCGTTGCTGGGCGACGTGATATCAGACTACTGAATCCAATTAACACGACACGATCAGGCATCCCTAGCCTGAAATATTTTTTTTTTCAAATTTGGCCAAAAAAAAAAGATTCTTTACTGATCGATAAAAATGACTCATGATGTCAAAAACTCTCAGACCTCAGACTCAAGGAAGGCCCAGGATTGAGAGTTTTTTGACAAGATAGGGGTCAATAATTTAATCGATCGATATTTAAATTTGAAGGACGAATTTTCTGGCCAATATTTTCAAAATGTGTGTGTGTGTGTGTGTGTGTGTGTGTGTGTGTGTTTTGTTTGTGTTTTTGATTTCTTTTTTTTTTTGGTTTTTGTTTTTGTTTTGTTTTTGTTTCGTTTTTTGTTTGTTTGTTTTTCTTTGGGGGGAGGGGGGGAGGGGGGGGGGGGGGGGGGGCATAGCACAGCTGCAGTGAGGAAAACAGTTGGATTCTCATCGTCTGTCTTACAGAATTAACAGATAAAGTCTAGAAGAGGAAAAAAAAAAAAAAAACAAACAAAAAAAAAAACAAAAAAAAACAGAAGAAAACAACGAAACCCGCCATTTTTTTTTTCTTTTAATCTGGCATTTAAAATGAATGTTCTTTCCAAATGATCTAACACAGGAATGTTGTTGTTCCCTAACTTAATTTGAATACGAACCATTGACTGGTATAAATTATAACATTATGCTTGTCAGAATAAATTGTTTTTAAAGAGAACCATTGAGTGGTATCACGCATGGTTATCAGAGCAAAAATAATGATCCTTGATAAAAACTTTATTATGGTTCATTGCGACGTGCCTGGGTGGAGTTCCTGACCTCCCATAGTAGGCAGGGGGGGGGGGGTGGTTAAATACTATGTCTTCTATCCCCTTATATCTGTTTTCCAACATGCTTTCAGTCTTTGTCTTGGATTGGGATTACTTGGTTTTTGTCCTGGCCCTGGTCGGAGTCCTGGCTGGGAGAGAAACAATCAAATGCATAGTTATTGTTTTGGGAAATGATATTTTTTTTCTTGTAAATCTGTTATGTATTACTATATTTGTTATTTTTAATGTATAATGTAAGCATTTGAGTGTATTCCTCTTTGTTGGATTTTGTGCATGTGTCCGGATGAGACTTATAGGTGATCTCAAACTAAGTACATTGATGGTATGCTCTTGGAATCTACATCTGATCCCTATTTGTTCCCAGTTCCCCTATGTCTTACTTTTTCTTGGCTGCTTTAATTGTAATTCTATAACTTTTTACTATCCCATTTTCTTCCTTTTTTACTGGCGCTGATATGACCTTAATGTGTTGCAAGCGCCGTAAAACCCTTAAAAACAAACAAAAACAACCATTGACTGGTATAAATTATAACAGTATGCTTATCAGAATAAATTGTTTTTAAAGAGAACCATTGAGTGGTATCACACATTGTTATCAGAGCGAAAATAATTATCCTTGATAAAAACTTTATTATGGTTCATTGCGACGTGCCTGGGTGGAGTTCCTGACCTCCCATAGTAGGCAGGGGGGGGGGAGGGGGTTACATACTATGTCTTCTATCCCCTTGTATCTGTTTTCCAACATGCTTTCATTCTTTGTCTTGGATTGGGATTACTTGGTTTTTGTCCTGGCCCTGGTCGGAGTCCTGGCTGGGAAGGAAACAGTCAAATGCATAGTTATTGTTTTGGGAGATGATATTTTTCTTCAATGTAAATCATCTCTCTGTTATGTATTAGTATATTTGTTATTTTTAATGTATAATGTAAGCATTTGAGTGTATTCCTCTTTGTTGGATTTTGTGCTTGTATCCGGATGAGACTTATAGGTGATCTCAAACTAAGTACATTGGTGGTATGCTCTTGGATTCTACATCTGATCCCTATTTGTTCCCAAATGGATTCAGCAGTCTGATGTCACGCCGCCCGGCAACGGAGAACTTCTTGGTTCTAAACAAAGAAAATCATTACTTTTTATTCTTCAAGCTGGCTAGAAATAATTCATATGACTTTTGATCTTGTGATGTGTAAAACTAAAAACATGATCAAATTTTTTTTTCCCTCTGGATACGCTTTGATGCTCGCCGGAGAAATATTTCATACGGGCGTCCGCCATTGTTCCGATAGTTTAGAGCCAGTGTTACTAAGTTACCATACGTCATTAGGAAGGAAGTGACGTTACGACTATTGAATCCTATTCCCCTTTGTCTTACTTTCTCTTGGCTGCTTAAGTTGTAATTCTATAACTTTTTACTATCCCATTTCCTTCCATTTTACTGGCGCTGATATGACCTTAATGTGTTGCAAGCGCCGTAAAACCCTAAAAACAACAAAAACAACAAAAATTGCGACGTGTAAGCTATTTACAGGTCTTATACTTATATGCCAAATCGTTATTGTCTTATTCATTTTTGTCGTGGAAATGCTCTCAAACCACCTCAATTATTGGCTATGCGGCTATTTATTGGTCTAGTGGTATGGCACTCGCTTTCGGATCGGAAGGTCCTAGGTTCGAGCCTCGCTCGGCGCATAGTTCAGTCCTTGGAAAGGCTCTTTACTCACATTCTCTCACCGTACTCGGGTGAGACACAAGGATAAACCCCGACTCCAAGAGTTTAAGGTCTTTGAAGGACTACTTTTTTGTTTTATATTTAAAAGTTTTTTTTTTTAATGTAGTCCTTCAGAGCCATTCGGTTTATCCCGGTTTCTATAGCGTGAAACGGACAATATCAATTGCTTGCTATCCTTTGGATAGGACGCTAGTACTTTTTCGCCAAATCTAACAGACTCAGTTGCTACCCATTCACTGCTGGGGGGGGGGGGGGGGAGAAAAAAATATCGATCCCTGTCCCTTTGTGTGTGAAGCGAGTGCTCTACCAACTGAGCTATCAGGACTGCGGCAAAAAGAAGAGATCGACTGAACAAGAACTGGGGCGACGAAAGGATAGACAGCTCCTCCGGCCAATCTCATTCACAAGACAGAAAATAGAGATGAAAATGGAATGCGCCAAAAAGCTGCGTGATTGGCTCTCATGTCTCCCTTATTAAGCAAGGCGGGATTTATATTATATGTTACAGTGAATGACCTAATCAGTCGGATCGTGAAGAGGTTTGAACTGAGATATTGCCAAGTTTAGTTAGACGGTCAATTATTATCATAAATGAGTTCTTATCACAAATGATTAAATCAACCCTTTTTGTACATCTTCGGGAAATATCTGAGCTTATTTCACTTCTAAATATGTTTTACAGCTAGTCAAGTTGAAAAAGGTATGAAATTTGAGAAAAGTTCCTAATACCTTTCTATACACATCTGACCATAACTTCATGAAAAATCACCCGATTTACTTCAAATAAAGATTAAAATACTCCAGGGAGCGTATTCTTTCAGAAAATGCATAAAAATGCAAATCAACAATTTTCACCTTCCGCCTGATTATGTCATGCACTGACACATACAGAGCAATATCCACTAAATGTGCTCAAAAATCGCTTTACATGAGGTCCCTGGCCAACAGCAACACGTAACATGTAGAACGGGACATGACGCCTGTCAGGCGATATTACACTTTTTTCCGACAGAGACAACGCTATAAACGGCCAGGTACTCATTTTACACCTGAGTACGGTGAAAGAATGTGAGTAAAGAGTCTTTTCCAAGGACTCAACTATGCGCCGAGCTAGGCTCGAACCCATGACCTCCCGATTTGAAAGCGAGTGTCATACCACTAGACCACATAGCCGCACAAGGCGGGATTTGCAAGCGAGCGAGCGACCGACCGTCCCTGCGCTTTCGACCAGGTATTTGGACATACACATTGCGATTTCACAACGCTTTGCTTCAGCCGTGCGGCCTGTCCCCAGATCGTCCCTGGATGAAAACGGAACGTGTATGGATGAAGCCTTTGACATTCGACTCGGTCAGGAGACAAAGGTGAGGTGAGATGAAGCGTAGCCATCGTTAAGTTATAGATAGTATGCGCTTGGCTAAGAAGTTCATAACATTGACATCCGGAAGTATAACGGACCAACACACAAACTATGTGTAATCACGAACGTTTATAATTTATAGTCTGGATAATACCGTTTAGTGAGTATTACTCATAAACGCGGATGGCAAAAAGCAATAAGAAAGACATGAGTGACGTCATCTTCGAACTAGCTATAGCCTGACACTGAAACCCAAAAATACTGGCATTTCGACGTCATTATTTGCTTTTTGCACCGCCTAGTGAGTTGTCGTTAGTAGAGCTCATGGACCGAAATTGTTTCATTGGTTGAATTATTGAATACACCTCACGATTTGTTTTCTTTTGTGGCCAAAGACTGGCATTTTGACGTCATTTTTTGGCCAGTGTCGGGCTATAGATAGTTAGAAGATGACGTCACTCATGTCTTTGTTATTGTTTTTTGCCATCCGCGTTTATGAGTAATGCTCACTGAACTGCATTAACCTGACTATAAACGTTCATGGAAACACACAGTTTTGTCTGTTGGTCCGTTATACTTCCGGATGGCAATGTTATAAGCTTCTTAGCCAAGCGCATACTATCGAAAACTTAACGATGGCTACGTTTGAAGTACAGTGAGATTTCCTCGGCAAAAAAAAAAACAAAAACAAAACAAAACAAAAACAAAACAAAACAAAAAAAACTGACTGCTCAAGGACGGGCATCATGTTCAAATAGTCGATGTATTCAGTATTCAGTATTACTGCAATACGTTTAGGTAAAATACTCACTTTTTCTGCCCGCCAGATGAATCGCAAGAAGGCACAAAACGTTGTGCAACCTTTAACGTTTAGTATATTATAATCAATCAAAGGGACTGGAGTGAGTAATCATCACCCAATTCTCATCATCATTGCCTTTTTCACCCTGGGTCAGGGTATAGGCCACAGACAAACAGTTTCCATCCTTCTCTATCCTGAGCTAACTTTTTTTTTTATCTCATTCCAGGTCTTACCACTTCTCTGTATATCAGCTTCTTTAATTCTTCTCCATGTTCCTCGTGGCTGTCCTTCATAAATTCTGTCATTCCAGAAACTCTTCGGTCGCCCAAGCTAAAAAAAAAAAGGATTTGGTTTGTCCGGCTGCGTTTCTGTAACGGTTTGAATTTAACGGAAAGGGGTGTTAACCCTTTGCCAACCCCCAACCTGGAGGACCAGGTGACTCAAAGATGGGGGAATCACACACCATTTGTCGCCTTTTACGACACGCTGGCTTGGCGTTGGGCTAATCTTGACGCTCTCAGTTGAGGGACCCCGGACACCACACGGGGAGAATCACCCAATGGGCATGATCTATATTAACTTTCCATGTGCTCGAGGTCATTGGTCACATTGCAAAATGTGCTCAAAATGACCCACTTAGTGAAAAGTGTTCACACCTTTTAAATATCTAACATCACGATTGGTCATTTTATTCAGCTTAACACATGGGTATGTTTACAACTTTCATAAAAAAAAAGCAGCGTGTTTACATTTGTTAAGATATATCCAATCGTTGTACAGCAACAAATCATGTGATTGATGACCTGGTTGGACGAAAACATGGATATAGATCGCTCCCATTGGCGGGCTAAAAACAATAATAAAGAGCCAAGTGACGTCAACTGTATTCAAATCTATATAATAAACGATCGATTCCATCCAACTCGGTTACTTTTTAAATTATTTTGTTAAAAACACTAAAACTAGTGGAGAAGCCGTAATATTTGCGGAGAAATAAAGGTTTTGTTTGTTTTTGTTTTTACGGGTTTTACGCCGCTTGCAACACATTTAGGTTATATCAGCTCCAGTAAAAAGGAAGAAAACGGGATATTAAAGAGTTCTAGAATTACAAATAAAGCACCCATGGAAAAGTAAGACATAGGGGAACTGGGAACAAATGGGGGTCAGATGTGGATTCCAAGAGCACACTATCAAAGTACTTAGTTTGAGACCACCTATAAGTCTCATCCGGACACAAGCACAAAATACAACAAAGAGGAATACACTCAAATGCTTACATTCTACATTGAAAATAACAAATATAACAATACATGACAGAGAGATGATTTACAAGGAAAAAAAATATCATCTCCCAAAACAATAACTATGCATTTGACTGTTTCCCTCCCAGCTAGGACTCAGGCCAGGGCCAGGACAAAACCAAGTAATCTCATTCCAAGACAAAGACAGAAAGCATGTTGGAAAACAGATATAAGGGGATAGAGGACACAGTATGTACCCCCCTGCCCACTATGGGAAGTCAGGAACCACACCCAGAAATAAAGACTATCAGGAACAGACGGCCATCTCTTCTACTTATTATAATACTGTATTGTGTATCTTTAGATTTGCCGGAAATTCTGTGCTCGATGATAAAAATTTAACATTGGCTTTACGGAACAACGTTGATACCCCATCTTATTTTTAAAAAGAATAGATTAGAAATATTATCATTACTTGATAGTATCAATCAAGAGATATTTAAAATTGCGTCATCCAAAACAGAATATACAAAAATAAACAGAAATTTAAATGAATGGAAAAGTGTACATAAACTAGGTCGAATTAATCCCTGAAGAACTAAGAAATACTGCAGTGCCCTCCTTACTAAAGTCACAACAAGATCTTGACAGCCTCAAATCTCTGGCCCAGGACCGCGACTCATGGAAACAATTAACAACATGAATGGAGAGAGCAGCTATACGTATCGACCATGACTGAATCACACAATTCTCAGCAAGCTTTATTCGGACTGCGAAGCTTACTACTACTACTACTACTACTACTACTACTACTACTACTACTACTACTACTACTACTACTACTACTACTACTACTACTACTACTACTATTACTACTACTACTACTACTACTACTACTACTACTACTACTACTACTACTACTACTACTACTATTACTACATCATTTTTTGTTGTGGATGAGATTATTATTACTTGATAGTATCAAAAGAGATTTATAATTACGTCATCACTTTTTGTTGTGGATGTGCTAGAATTGTGTAGAATAAATTATAATCGTAATGAAAGTCACACGACTGGGTATTACGACCTAGCAGATTTTCTTCGTATAAATTTGAGTCTGAACTATATAAAAAAAAATAAAAGGTTGGCATGTTACTCGTATATCGGTCTGTGAAAAATAGTTTTATAATTTTTAGATTTGCAAGTAATTCTGTACTTAATTATTTAAAAATTTTAGATTGGCTGTTCGGAACATTGTTAATCCCCAACCCCTTTTTTAAAAAAATAATTAAATAATAGATATTGGACGATTTCAAAAGAGAAAAACAAGGGATGTGACTCAAACAAGGACTATACTATTTGTCTATTATTACTGAGTTGCGTCCCTTGCATTATATTGCATTTCCGTATCGCAAATCTTGCTTCTCCGAACAATATTATTCTCGCCTTGATTTTTTTAGAACGGACGTGATGCAAATTAGCAGTTCTTTTCGACTTAAGGGGAGTAAAAGAAGAATACTATGACGATACGTTTTCCAGGAATCTACAAAGGAACAAAATAAATCAATATCGACGTCTACTTATTTACAGGTCGTATGCGCTTGGCTAAGAAGCTCATAACATTGCCATCCGGAAGTATAGCGGACCAACACACAAAACTGTGTATATCCATGAACGTTTATAGTCGGGTTAATACAGTTCAGTGAGCATTACTCATAAACGCGGATGGCAAAAAAACAATAACAAAGACATGAGTGACGTCATCTTCGAACTATCTATACTCCAACTTGTTATGGCCCTCGTCGTTGTAATGGAAATACCCTCAAACCAACGTAATATATTATTATTAAAACAATGGGTAATGTAAATGGTGGTGCTCGAAGCTCGAAGAAATAAATAGCAATGTGCAATTGAATGTCAGCTTCAATTTAAAATACGAAAACAGGTAAAATGGGCGTTTCGGGTTTCCCCTTTATCAACAAAACGTGTAAAAACTATTTTTTTTAAAATTGAGCTTTATATAGGGCAATATCCACTAAATGTGCTCAAAGCGCTTTACAAGGGGTCCCTAACGTTCATCCTGTTTTGTTGATAAAGGGGAAACCCGAAACGTCCATTTTATCTGTTTTCGTCTATTAAATTGAAGCTTACATTCAATTTCACATTGTTATTTATCAATTAAAACAACGTTAAACCAAGCCCTAAATGGGATTTTTAAAAATCAGCTTTGCAAATATGTGCATCTAGGCTATTATAAGTTTTAAAGAAAATAAGTAAAAGGTTTTTGTTTTAATGAAAGAAAGAGGAAAACTACATTATACTTTTATCTATTGCAATAAATAGTATGCGCTTGGCTAAGAAGCTCGTAACATTGCCATCCGGAAGTATAACGAACCAACACACAAAACTGTGTTATTCCATGAACGTTTATAGTCGGGTTAATACAGTTCAGTGAGCATTACTCATAAACGCGGATGGCAAAAAACAATAACAAAGACCTGAGTGACGTCATCTTCGAACTATCTATACCAACTGATTGTGTTAAAGTCTTTTTTAAAGAGGTCCCAAGCCGTCAGCAATACTGATTATGTAGGATGGGATATGATGCTTTAAGGTCCCAATACAGTTTTCTTTTCGACAGAGAAAACGCTGTCACCGTCTAGCTATTTTGCCTCTCATACGGTGGATAATTCGTAATGTACCTTCATCAAAGCCTCATATCATTGCATCTGACATTACATTTTCTCTAAAGCTTTTTTTCAAAACAAAAGAAACTTATATCATATCAATATCCACTAAATCGTGTCGTCAGTACTTCTACAGGCGTTCCTCGCCAACACACATATTAACATTTAGACGGACATACGCCTCTTCCGATCTTTATTTTCTTCGGACGGATCACATCTTATCATCATCTCCATCGTCTCGTATTCATCACTCTGATGCTAGCAGAATCATGAGTAATAGAGCATCTCTCTCAATCGACTCAACTATGAATCTGAGCGATGCTCGAACCCAGGATCCTTCCGATCCGAACATCATCGTCATCATCATCATCATCATCATCATCATCATCATCATCATCATCGTCATCATCACCATCATTATCATCATCATCAGCATCATCATCATCATCATCATCATCGTCATCATCATCATCATCATCATCATCGTCATCGTCATCATCATCATCGTCATCATCATCATCATCATCATCATGTAGGATGATATATGACGCATTAAGGTCCCAATACAGTTTTCTTTTCGACAGAGACAACGCTGTCACCGTCTATCTACTCATTTTACACCTGAATACGGTGAGAGAACGTTAGTAAAGAGCCTTATACAAAGCCTCAACATTGCTCTGCTTACATTTTGACTTAAAAAAGAGCTTTTTTTAAAAAAAAAAGAAAAGAACTTTTATATAGTGCAATATCCACTAAATGTGCTCAAAGTACTTTACAAGGGGTTCCTGGCCAACAGCAATATTTAACATTTAGGACGGGACATGACGCCTGTTAGGCGATGTTATAATTTTTTCGGACAGAGACAACACTGTTAACGGCCAGGTACTCGTTTTACACCTGAGTGCGGTGAGAGAATATGAGTAAAGAGCCTTCTCCAAGGACTCAACTATGAACTGAGCGAGGCTCGAACCCAGGACCTTCCGATCCGAAAGCGAGTGTCATACCACATGACCACATAGCCGCACTGGAATCAGAGACTTCTTAGTCAGTAAGTTCGTGTCATACCACAAAAACCACAAAGGGGCATTGGGTATATCTACGAAATGTGCTTAAAGAGCTGTGCATAATTTCTAATTTTCATCATCATCATCATCATCATCATCATCATCATCATTATCACTCATCCAATCATCCATCATACCATCACACCCACCAACCACTCATCCTCAATCATCATCATTCATCATCATCATCATCATCATCATCATCATCATCATCATCATCACCATCACCATCATCATCATCATCACCATCATCATTATAGTTGCCAGATCATGAGACACCCATTGGACTACCACGATTCCCCAATCCTCCCTATCCTCTGATCGTCTCATACAGTGTGTTTGTCTCACTCATCCCACCAGTTCGTGTCTTGACACATAATATCCCATAGCTTCCCCGCCTACCTCTGTTTCTTTATCCACCAATTTATTTCCCCAACAAGCCATCTTTCTCAATATTACCTTTTTTTAAATGATGTTATGGGTTTAGGTAAAATACTCACAACATCTGCCAGCCAGATATAACATGCCAACACACAAAACTATGTGTAAAATTGAGCGTTTATAGATGGAATGAAACTGACGCCACTCAACTCTTTGTAATTGTTTTTTTTTAAGACTTTTTAATGATAAGAACTTAATAAATTCTATCAATCAGACTATAAACTTAAAGGTCATACATTGTTTTGTGTATTCGTACGTTATATCTGGCTGGCGGATGTTATGAGTATTTTAGTTAATCGCATATCATAAATAGTCTAATTGGTATAATTTGGTGAGAACTAACCACTAGAATGATTGTCTGAAAACAATAATAAAGGGATGAAAGACGTCAATTTTGTTCGTTTTATGCAGTGGCGTGGCTCAGTACATATGGGTGGTCCAAATACAAGAAAATCGTACTTCAGTAATCTATCTATTGTTCAAGATATCCGGTTCTAAAAGTAAGAGGCGCATTTATTTTTCTCAGTTTTATTTTATTTTAAATGCATGTATTAATCATTTAAAAGGGACACAAATAACAATTTTCACGTGTCTTTCTGTTACGGCTATTTTCATTTATTTATTCGGTTTAAAGAGAGTAGCTATTTTTATTCTGTTTGAATGTTTCTCGTTGTTCAGTCATCAAGAGGTTTTGATAACATATCAAGGGATATGGGGTATTTTTACATGTCATTTAAGGTTGTTTCCTTTTTTACATCGTAATTAAAATGAGCGTAGGCTATTTTTAGTCCTGTCAAGATGGTTCTGGGGGCTATTTTTATAGTCATGTCAAGATGGTTATGGGGGCTATTTTTACAGTCCTGTCAAGATGGTTATGGGGGCTATTTTTACAGTCCTGTCAAGATGGTTCTGGGGGCTATTTTTACAGTCATGTCAAGATGGTTCTGGGGGCTATTTTTACAGTCCTGTCAAGATAGTTATGGGGACTATTTTTACAGTCATGTCAAGATGGTTATGGGGGCTATTTTTACAGTCCTGTCAAGATGGTTATGGGGGCTATTTTTACAGTCCTGTCAAGATGGTTATGGGGGCTATTTTTACAGTCCTGTCAAGATGGTTATGGGGGCTATTTTTACAGTCATGTCAAGATGATTATGGGGGCTATCTTTGCAGTCCTGTCAAGATAGTTATGGGGGCTATTTTTACAGTCCTGTCAAGATGATTATGGGGGCTATCTTTGCAGTCCTGTCAAGATAGTTATGGGGACTATTTTTACAGTCCTGTCAAGATAGTTATGGGGGCTATTTGTACAGTCATGTCAAGATGATTATGGGGGCTATCTTTGCAGTCCTGTCAAGATGGTTATGGGAGCTATTTTTACAGTCCTGTCAAGATGGTTATGGGGGCTATTTTTATAGTCCTGTCAAGAAGGTTCTGGGGGCTATTTTTACAGTCATTATCTCGTCCAACGTTTGCGTTTATTGTCACCAAGCAAAAAAGGTACCTCATGCTTTGGAGTCTCCTGCAATGTTTGATTTAGCTTATCATAAAGGCTTTATTTCTCGTCCTCATTCTTGTCCTCTTTTGGGGGGCATAACCGTGGCCTTTGTAAAGTTATGGCCTGATACCGTAGCCATCGTTATGTTTTTGCCTGATACTGAAATCCAAAAGGACTGGCAGTTTGACGTCATTAGTGAGTTGTCGTTAGTAGAGCTCATGGAAACAAGTCATTTCATTGGTTGAACTATTGAATTCAACTCACGATTTGTTTTCTTTTGTAGCAAAAGACTGGCATTTTGACGTCATTTTTTGGTCAGTATCAGGCCATAACTTTACGAAGGCCACGCTGATACTGACCAAAAAAAATGACGTCAAAATGCCATTCTTTTGCCACAAAAAAAACAATCGTGAGTTGTATTCAATAGTTCAACAATGAAATAACTTGTTCCATGAGCTCTACTAACGACAACTCACTAGGC
>NC_088371.1:35358264-35375764 GCF_034508935.2 Berghia stephanieae | reverse complement strand
ACCACAAAGATAAATTTCTCTGGTGTTTGAGATGCTGATTGCTTTCCCAGACTCTCGTCCAGTTTACATTCTATCTAAGCTTGAGATCGGCTGCTAACCCCTATCGTCTGTGTGAATGTGTGCAAGCGGTCCAGGCGTATTCCTTGTGTGATATTATTATATTAATGGTCGTAAAAAATCCCCAGACCGTAACATTTGTGTTATTTTTATTTTGTTTTGTTTTGATTGCTTGGTTTTGTTTTGTTTTGTTTTATGGGTTTTTAGTGGGTGGGTGGGGGGGGGGGGGCGGGGGGGGGGTTGTGTGTGAGTGTTTGTGTGTGTGTGTGTGAGTATATATGTGTGTGAGTATATATATATATATATATATATATATATATATATATATATATATATGTGTGTGTGTGTGTGTGTGTGTGTGTGTGTGTGTGTGTGTGTGCCCGCATATTGTTTCAAAACGATATTGTGTCGCGAAGGATCGTACCCGACGTGTATTTGCAGGTCTGATAACCCATATTGTTATGTGCTAACTGTTGTTATGGAAATTATACTCTCAGACCAACACAAAATAGTATTCATGTCCATTACAACGATGTTAAATCACGCCCACAATTGCGTCCGGTTAGAAGACCTGCAATTATATGCACGTAGATCGTACCCAATAAAGTGAGTTGGAAATTGAAATGATAAGAAATACGAACTTTCAGGGGTTTTTTTCAAGGCATGAAATGTGGTTTAATCTCCGCCATAGCGAATATAGATTAACTCACTCAATCCTAGAGACATTTGCTACTTTTCAAAATTGGAAAAAATGTATTAAAATGAGGTTCTACATAGATGGCTTTATTCAACTGCCATTAACATTAGCTTTGATACTACGCTTATAATTTGTCTCATAAAAATGTAATAACTAGGCATGGGGAAAAAGTAACCCCGGGTATACTACGGATATAGTCGGTGTTAGGGTCGAGTAAGTTGACCTCCGAGTTGCATACTTGCGGCTGAGAATTCAATTTCTAGCACCTAGTTCAGCCCGACACAATAACCGCTTTGAGATTATGTTTTATATTATCCTGTGTTTTGTTATTACCCCCGAAATGGCCATTAGGAGGTTTGGCAGGGTAAACAACCTCCGGCTATCCAGATTGTAGGAAACCAATGAAAACAAATGGCAGAATAAACAAGGGAGAAAAAAAAAGAAAATTAGAAAACTTTAACAAAGAATATTCTAAAATGGATGTGTGTACTTCTAGTTTGAACAATGCTTTCTGGGATAAGTAAGTTTATATCAAACTTGTTGAGGAATATGAAGAGAAGATAGTGTGGGTTCTCTAACTAAAAAAAATAAACTTGTTTGTATGATAATCTTAATTGTGTATTCACTTTTTCGTCCTCTTCATTTTGATATTACCACCAAGGTGTTGATCATATTTTCCAAAATTGGCTAGCAATATCCAAAAGACAGTTTGAGCTTATCTATATGCAAAACAAACGAAAAAAAAACAAATTAAAAGAAAAACCGAAACAGTCGTAAAACAAATCAAAAGATTAATTAATATTCATTTTCAAAAGAGTAGGTGTTGATGATGAGAAAAATATAGCATTTGTTTGCAACAATATAAAGACTTGACAATGGAGTCAATAGAGAGGATGAACGGCTGACTGTGGACTCGGAGAACAAGAGGGATGAATAAGCTTGGAAAAGATTTGAGACTGAAAATTACTCGTAATGATTATAGTCCGTTTAACTTGTGGTCTATCTAGTCTCTGCAATTTGGAGGAGTCAGTTCAATTTTGGGACGAGTCAGTGAAACTTGGAGATGAGTCAGTGAAACTAGGAGATGAGTCAGTGAAACTAGGAGATGAGTCAGTGAAACTAGGAGATGAGTCAGTGAAACTTGGAGATGAGTCAGTGAAACTAGGAGATGAGTCAGTGAAACTGGGAGATGAGTCAGTGAAACTAGGAGATGAGTCAATGGAACTTGGAGATGAGTCAGTGGAACTAGGAGATGAGTCAGTGAAACTTGGAGATGAGTCAGTGAAACTTGGAGATGAGTCGGTGAATCTTGGAGACGAGTCAGTGAAACTTGGAGATGAGTCAGTGAAACTAGGAGATGAATCAGTGAAACTTGGAGATGAGTCAGTGAAACTTGGAGATGTGTCAGTGGAACTTGGAGATGAGTCAGTGAAACTGGGAGATGAGTCAGTGTAACTTGGAGACGAGTCAGTGGAATTTAGAGACAAGTCAGTGGAATTTAGAGACAAGTCAGTGAAACTTGGAGATGAGTCAGTGGAACTAGGAGATGAGTCAGTGGAACTTGGAGACGAGTCAGTGGAATTTAGAGACAAGTCAGTGGAATTTAGAGACAAGTCAGTGAATCTTGGAGATGAGTCAGTGAATCTTGGAGATGAGTCAGTGAATCTTGGAGATGAGTCAGTGAAACTTGGAGATGAGTCAGTGAAACTTGGAGATGAGTCGGTGAATCTTGGAGACGAGTCAGTGAAACTTGGAGATGAGTCAGTGAAACTTAGGAACGAGTCAGTGAAACTTGGAGATGAGTCAGTGAAACTTGGAGATGAGTCAGTGAAACTTGGAGACGAGTCAGTGAAACTTGGAGATGAGTCAGTGAAACTTAGGAACGAGTCAGTGAAACTTGGAGATGAGTCAGTGAAACTTGGAGATGAGTCAGTGAAACTTGGAGACGAGTCAGTGAAACTTGGAGATGAGTCAGTAAATCTTGGAGATGAGTCAGTGAATCTTGGAGATGAGTCAGTGAAACTTGGAGATGAGTCAGTGAAACTTGGAGATGAGTCAGTGAATCTTGGAGACGAGTCAGTGAAACTTGGAGATGAGTCAGTGAAACTTAGGAACGAGTCAGTGAAACTTGGAGATGAGTCAGTGAAACTTGGAGATGAGTCAGTGAAACTTGGAGATGAGTCAGTGGAACTTGGAGATGAGTCAGTGAAACTTAGGAACGAGTCAGTGGAACTTGGAGACGAGTCAGTAAAACTTGGAGACGAGTCAGTGAAACTTGGAGATGAGTCAGTGAAACTTGGAGATGAGTCAGTGAAACTTGGAGATGAGTCAGTGAAACTTGGAGATGAGTCAGTGGAACTTGGAGATGAGTCAGTGAAACTTAGGAACGAGTCAGTGAAACTTGGAGATGAGTCAGTGAAACTTGGAGATGAGTCAGTGAAACTTGGAGATGAGTCAGTGAACTTGGAGATGAGTCAGTGAAACTTAGGAGCGAGTCAGTGGAACTTGGAGACGAGTCAGTGAAATTTGGAGACAAGTCAGTGAAACTTGGAGATGAGTCAGTGAAACTTGGAAATGAGTCAGTGAAACTTGGAGATGAGTCAGTGAAACTTGGAGATGAGTCAGTGAAACTTGGAGATGAGTCAGTGGAACTTGGAGATGAGTCAGTGGAACTTGGAGATGAGTCAGTGGAACTTGGAGATGAGTCAGTGAAACTTTGGAACGAGTCATTGTAACTTGAGAACGGGTCATTGAAACTTGGAGACGAGTCGGTGTAACTTGGAGACGAGTCAGTGAATCTTGGAGACGAGTCAATGGAACTTGGAGGAGTCAGTGGAACTTGGAGATGAGTCAGTGGAACTTGGAGATGAGTCAGTGGAACTTGGAGATGAGTCGGTGGAACTTGGAGACGAGTCGGTGGAACTTGGAGACGAGTCAATGGAACTTGGAGGAGTCAGTGGAACTTGGAGATGAGTCAGTGGAACTTGGAGATGAGTCAGTGGAACTTGGAGATGAGTCAGTGAAACTTGGAGACGAGTCGGTGGAACTTGGAGACGAGTCAATGGAACTTGGAGGAGTCAGTGGAACTTGGAGATGAGTCAGTGGAACTTGGAGAAGAGTCAGTGGAACTTGGAGATGAGTCAGTGAAACTTGGAGATGAGTCAGTGAAACTTGGAGATGAGTCAGTGAAACTTGGAGATGAGTCAGTGGAACTAGGAGATGAGTCAGTGGAACTTGGAGACGAGGCAGTGAATCTTGGAGACGAGTCAGTGAATCTTGGAGACGAGTCAGTGAATCTTGGAGACGAGTCAGTGAATCTTGGAGACGAGTCAGTGAATCTTGGAGACGTCAGTGAAACATGAAGACGAGTCAGTGAATCTTGGAGACGAGTCAGTGAAACTTGGAGACGAGTCATTGGATATTGGAGACGAGTCAGTGAAACTTGGAGACGAGTCAGTGAATTTTGGAGACGAGTCAGTGAAACTTGGAGACTAGTCAATGGAACTTCGGGCTAAGTCAGTGCAGATACAAGTAAGTACAATATGGGACGAGCCATCGTAACTTTGGAAACAGTCAGTGCATATTGGAGACGAGTTAACGTTGCTTGGGGACGAGTGGGTGCAACTTGGGGACGCGTCAGTGTAACTTGTTGGGAACGAATCAGTGTAACTTTTGGACGAGTCAGTGAAATGTGTTGACGAGTTTGTGAAATTTGGGGACTAGTCATTGTTATTTGTGGACGAGTCAGTGGAGATTTCAGACGAGCAAGTGCAATAGGCGACGAGTCATTGTAACCTTGTAAACAATCAGTGCACATTGGAGACGAGTTAGTGTTACTTGGGGACGACTCAGTAGTATTCGGGTTTGGGTCAGTGTGACTTGGGGACCAGTCAGTGTAACTTGGATGACAAGTAAGTGCAGATACGACACGAGTTAGTGTTACTTGGGGACGACTCAGTAGTATTCGGGTTCGGGTCAGTGTGACTTGGGGACCAGTCAGTGTAACTTGGATGACAAGTCAGTGCAGATACGACACAAGTTAGTGTTACTTGGTGACAAGTAAGTACAATAGAGGACGAGCCATTGTAACTTTGTAAACAGTCAGTGCACATAGGAGACGAGTCAACGTTGCTTGAGGACGAGTGGGTGCAACTTGAGGACGAGTCAGTATAACTTGAGGACGAGTCAGTGTAACTGGAGGACGAGTCAGTGTACCTTGGAGACGAGTCAGTGCAACTTGAGGACGAGTCAGTGAACCTTGGGGACGAGGCAGTGTGCATGGGGAGCGAGTCAATGAAACTGTGGACGAGTCAGTAAAATGTGTTGACGAGTCTGTGAAATTTGGGGACTAGTCATTGCGACTTGTGGACGAATCAGTGCAGATATTTGAGACGAGCAAGTGCAATAGCCGACGAGTCATTGTGACTTTGGAAACAGTCAGTGCACATTGGAGACGAGTTAGTTTTACTTGTGGACGAGTCAGTATTACTTGGGAACGCGTCAGTGTAACTTGGAGACGAGTAAGTACAATAGGCGACGAGTCATTGCAATTTTGGAAACAGTCAGTGCACGAGTCGGTGTTATTTGTGGACGAGTTAGTGTTTCTTGGGGACGAGTCAATGAAATTTGTGGACGAGACATTGTAATTGAAGATGAGTCCGTTTAACTTGGGGACGAGTCAGTGGAACTTCGGGCAGAGTCGAGACGAGCAAGTGCAATAGGCGACGAGTCATTGAAACTTTGGAAACAGTCAGTGCACATTAGAGACGAATAAGTGTTATTTGTGGACGAGTCAGTGTAACTTGTGGACGAGTCAGTGTTACTTTGGGACGGGTCAGTGTAACTTGGGGACGAGTCAGTGTAACTTGGGGATGAGGCAGTGTAACTTGGGGACGAGGCAGTGTAACTTTGGGACGAGGCAGTGTAACTTGGGGACGAGTCAGTGTTTTCTATGGACGAGTCAGTGTAACTTGGGGACAAGTCAGCAGAACTTGGAGACGAGTTAGTGTTACTTGTGGACGAGTCAGTGTAACTTGGGGACGAGTCAGTGTAACTTGGGGACCAGTCAGTGTAACTTGGGGACGAGGCAGTGTAACTTGGGGACGAGTCAGTGTAACTTTGGGACGAGTCAGTGTAACTTGGGAACAAGTCAGTGTAACTTGGGGACGAGTCAGTGTAACTTTGGGACGAGAATGTAACTTGGGGATGAGTCAGTGTAACTTGGGGACGAGTCAGTGTAACTTTGGGACGAGTCAGTGTTACTTCGGGACGAGGCAGTGTAACTTTGGGACGAGGCAGTGTAACTTGGGGATGAGTCAGTGTAACTTGAGGACGAGGCAGTGTAACTTTGGGACGAGGCAGTGTTACTTGGGGATGAGTCAGTGTAACCTGAGGACGAGGCAGTGTAACTTTGGGACGAGGCAGTGTAACTTATGGATGAGTCAGTGTAACTTGGGGACGAGTCAGTGTAACTTTGGGACGAGTCAGTGTAACTTGGGGACGAGTCGGTGTAACTTTGGGACGTCAGTGTAACGGGGACGAGTCGGTGTAACTTTGGGACGAGTCAGTGTAACTTGGGGACGAGTCAGTGTAACTTGGGAACAAGTCAGTGTAACTTGGGGACGAGTCAGTGTAACTTTGGGACGAGAATGTAACTTGGGGATGAGTCAGTGTAACTTGGGGACGAGTCAGTGTAACTTTGGACGAGTCAGTGTTACTTCGGGACGAGGCAGTGTAACTTTGGGACGAGGCAGTGTAACTTGGGGATGAGTCAGTGTAACTGAGACGAGGCAGTGTAACTTTGGGACGAGGCAGTGTTACTTGGGGATGAGTCAGTGTAACTTGAGGACGAGGCAGTGTAACTTTGGGACGAGGCAGTGTAACTTATGGATGAGTCAGTGTAACTTGGGGACGAGTCAGTGTAACTTTGGGACGAGTCAGTGTAACTTGGGGACGAGTCGGTGTAACTTTGGGACGTCAGTGTAACGGGGACGAGTCGGTGTAACTTTGGGACGAGTCAGTGTAACTTGGGGACGAGTCAGTGTAACTTTGGGACGAGTCAGTGTAACTTGGAGACGAGTCAGAGTAACTTGTGTTACTTGTGGACGAGTCAGTGTAACTTGGGGACGAGTCAGTGTAACTTTGGACGAGTCAGTGTAACTTGGGACGAGTCAGTGTAACTTGGGGATGAGACAGTGTAACTTGTGGACGAGTCAGTGTAACTTGGGGACGAGTCAGTGTAACTTGAGGACGAGTCAGTGAAACTTGGGACGAGTCAGTGTAACTTGGGACGAGTCAGTGTAACTTGGGGACGAGTCAGTGTAACTTGGGACGAGTCGGTGTAACTTTGGGACGAGTCAGTGAACTTGGAGACGAGTCAGTGCAACTTGAGGACGAGTCAATGTAACTTGGGGACGAGTCAATGTAACTTGGGGACGAGTCAGTGTAACTTGTGGACGAGTCAGTGTAACTTGTGGACGAGTCAGTGTAACTTGGGGACGAGTCAGTGTAACTTGTGGACGAGTCAGTGTAACTTGTGGACGAGTCAGTGTAACTTGGGGACGAGCCAGTGGAACCTCGGGCTAAGCCAGTGCAGATACGACACGAGTCAGTGTTACTTGGGGACAAGTAAGTACAATATGGGACGAGCCATTGTAATTTTGGAAACAGACACTGCACATTGGAGACGAGTCAACTTTGCTTGGTGACGAGTGGGTGCAACTTGAGGACGCGTCAGTGTAACTTGGGGACGAGTCAGTTTAACTTGGGGACGAGTCAGTGTAACTTGGGGACGAGTCAGTGTAACTTGGGGACGATTGAATGTAACTTAGGGACGAGTCAGTGTTATTTGGAGACATGTTAGAGTAACTCGGTGACGAGTTAGTGTAACTTGGGGACGAGTCGGTATTATTTGTGGACGAGTCAGTGTAACTTGAGGACGAGTCAGTGTAACTTGGGGACGAGTCAATGTAACATGGGGACGAGTCAATGTAACTTGGGGACGAGTCAGTGTAACTTGGGGACGAGTCAGTGTAACTTTTGGACGAGTCAATGTAACTTGGGGACGAGTCATTGTAACTTGGGGATGAGTCAGTGTAACTTGAGGATGAGTCAGTGTAACTTGGGGATGAGTCAGTGTAACTTGGGGATGAGTCAGTGCTATGATTCAATGTAACTTGTGGACGAGTCGGTGTAACTTGGGGACGAGTCAGTGTTATGAGTCAGTGTAACTTGGGGACGAGTCAATGTAACTTGGGGATGAGTCAGTGTAACTTGGTGACGAGTCAGTGTAACTTGTAGACGAGTCAGTGTAACTTGGGGACGAGACAGTGTAACTTGTGGACGAGTCAGTGTAACTTGAGGACGAGTCAGTGTAACTTGGGGTGAGTCAGTATTACTTGGGAACGCGTCAGTGTAACTCGGGGACGAGTCAGTGTAACTTGGGGACGAGTAAGTACAATAGGCGACGAGTCATTGCAATTTTGGAAACAGTCAGTGCACATTAGAGACGAATTAGTGTTATTTATGGACGAGGCAGTGTAACTTGGGTATGAGTCAGTGTAACTTTGGGACGAGTCAGTGTAAGTCGGGGACGAGTCAGTGTAACTTGGGGACGAGTCATTGTAACTTGGGGATGAGTCAGTGTAACTTGAGGATGAGTCAGTGTAACTTGGGGACGAGTCAGTGTAACTTGGGGACCAGTCAGTGTAACTTGGGGACGAGGCATTGTAACTTGGGGACGAGTCAGTGTAACTTTGGGACGAGTCAGTGTAACTTGGGGACGAGTCAGTGTAACTTGGGGACGAGTCAGTGTAACTTTGGGACGAGAATGTAACTTGGGGATGAGTCAGTGTAACTTGGGTACGAGTCAGTGTAACTTTGGGACGAGTCAGTGTTACTTCGGGACGAGGCATTGTAACTTTGGGACGAGGCAGTGTAACTTGGGGATGAGTCAGTGTAACTTGAGGACGAGGCAGTGTAACTTTGGGACGAGGCCGTGTTACTTGGGGATGAGTCAGTGTAACTTGAGGACCAGGCAGTGTAACTTTGGGACGAGGCAGTGTAACTTAGGGATTAGTCAGTGTAACTTGGGAACGAGTCAGTGTAACTTTGGGACGAGTCAGTGTAACTTGGGGACGAGTCGGTGTAACTTTGGGACGTCAGCGTAACGGGGACGAGTCGGTGTAACTTTGGGACGAGTCAGTGTAACTTGGGGACGAGTCAGTGTAACTTTGGGACGAGTCAGTGTAACTTGGAGACGAGTCAGAGTAACTTGTGTTACTTGTGGACGAGTCAGTGTAACTTGGGGACGAGTCAGTGTAACTTTTGGACGAGTCAGTGTAACTTGGGGACGAGTCAGTGTAACTTTTGGACGAGACAATGTAACTTGGGGACGAGTCAGTGTAACTTTGGGACGAGTCAGTGTAACTTGGAGACGAGTCAGAGTAACTTGTGTTACTTGTGGACGAGTCAGTGTAACTTGGGGACGAGTCAGTGTAACTTTTGGACGAGTCAGTGTAACTTGGGGACGAGTCAGTGTAACTTTTGGACGAGACAGTGTAACTTGGGGACGAGTCAGTGTAACCATGGGGATGAGACAGTGTAACTTGTGGACGAGTCAGTGTAACTTGGGGACGAGTCAGTGTGAGGACGAGTCAGTAAAACTTGGGGACGAGTCAGTGTAACTTGGGGACGAGTCAGTGTAACTTGGGGACGAGTCAGTGTAACTTGGGGACGATTCGGTGTAACTTTGGGACGAGTCAGTGGAACTTGGAGACGAGTCAGTGCAATTTGAGGACGAGTCAATGTAACTTGGGGACGAGTCAATGTAACTTGGGGACGAGTCAGTGTAACTTGTGGACGAGTCAGTGTAACTCTTAGACGAGTCAGTGTAACTTGGGGACGAGTCAGTGTAACTTGTGGACGAGTCAGTGTAACTTGGGGACGAGCCAGTGGAACCTCGGACTAAGCCAGCGCAGATACGACACGAGTCAGTGTTACTTGGGGACAAGTAAGTACAATATGGGACGAGCCATTGTAATTTTGGAAACATACACTGCACATTGGAGACGAGTCAACTTTACTTGGTGACGAGTGGGTGCAACTTGGGGACGCGTCAGTGTAACTTGGGGACGAGTCAGTTTAACTTGGGGACGAGTCAGTGTAACTTAGGGACGATTGAATCTAACTTAGGGACGAGTCAGTGTTATTTGGAGACATGTTAGAGTAACTCGGGGACGAGTTAGTGTAACTTGGGGACGAGTCAGTATTATTTGTGGACGAGTCAGTGTAACTTGAGGACGAGTCAGTGTAACTTGGGAACGAGTCAGTGTAACTTGTGGACGAGTCAATGTAACTTGGGGACGAGTCATTGTAACTTGGGGATGAGTCAGTGTAACTTGAGGATGAGTCAGTGTAACTTGGGGATGAGTCAGTGCTATGAGTCAATGTAACTTGTGGACGAGTCGGTGTAACTTGGGGACGAGTCAGTGTTATGAGTCAGTGTAACTTGGGGACGAGACAATGTAACTTGGGGATGAGTCAGTGTAACTTGGTGACGAGTCAGTGTAACTTGTAGACGCTCAGTGTAACTTGGGGACGAGACAGTGTAACTTGGGGATGAGTCAGTATTACTTGGGAACGCGTCAGTGTAACTCGGGGACGAGTCAGTGTAACTAGGGGACGAGTAAGTACAATAGGCGACGAGTCATTGCAATTTTGGAAACAGTCAGTGCACATTAGAGACGAATTAGTGTTATTTATGGACGAGGCAGTGTAACTTGGGTATGAGTCAGTGTAACTTTGGGACGAGTCAGTGTAACTTTGGGACGAGGCAGTGTAACTTGGGGATGAGTCAGTGTAACTTGGGGACGAGTCAGTGTAATTTGTGGACAAGTCAGTGTAACTTGTGGACGAGTCAGTGTAACTTATGGACGAGTCAGTGTAACTTGGGGACGAGTCATTGTAACTTGGGGATGAGTCAGTGTAACTTGGGAGTCAGTGTAACTTGAGGACGAGTCAGTGTAAGTCGGGGACGAGTCAGTGTAACTTGGTGACGAGTCATTGTAACTTGGGGATGAGTCAGTGTAACTTGAGGATGAGTCAGTGTAACTTGGGGACGAGTCAGTGTAACTTGTGGACGAGTCATTGTAACTTGAGGATGAGTCAGTGTAACTTGGGGATGAGTCAGTGTAACTTGGGGATGAGTCCGTGTAACTTGGGGATGAGTCAGTGCTATGAGTCAATGTAACTTGTGGACGAGTCGGTGTAACTTGGGGACGAGTCAGTGTAACTTGGGGATGAGTCAGTGTAACTTGGGGACGAGTCAGTGTAACTTTGGGACGAGTCAGTGTAACTTGGAGACGAGTCGGTGTAACTTTGGGACGAGTCAGTGTAACTTGGGGACGAGTCGGTGTAACTTTGGGACGAGTCAGTGTAACTTGGGGACGAGTCAGTGTAACTTTGGGACGAGTCAGTGTAACTTGGAGACGAGTCAGAGTAACTTGTGTTACTTGTGGACGAGTCAGTGTAACTTGGGGACGAGTCAGTGTAACTTTGGGACGAGTCAGTGTAACTTGGGGACGAGTCAGTGTAACTTGGGGATGAGACAGTGTAACTTTGGGACGAGTCAGTGTAACTTGGGGACGAGTCAGTGTAACTTGGGGATGAGACAGTGTAACTTGTGGACGAGTCAGTGTAACTTGGGGACGAGTCAGTGTAACTTGAGGACGAGTCAGTGAAACTTGGGGACGAGTCAGTGTAACTTGGGGACGAGTCAGTGTAACTTGGGGACGAGTCAGTGTAACTTGGGGACGAGTCGGTGTAACTTTGGGACGAGTCAGTGGAACTTGGAGACGAGTCAGTGCAACTTGAGGACGAGTCAATGTAACTTAAGGGACGAGTCAATGTAACTTGGGGACGAGTCAGTGTAACTTGTGGACGAGTCAGTGTAACTTGTAGACGAGTCAGTGTAATTTGGGGACGAGTCAGTGTAACTTGTGGACGAGTCAGTGTAACTTGTGGACGAGTCAGTGTAACTTGGGGACGAGCCAGTGGAACCTCGGGCTAAGCCAGTGCAGATACGACACGAGTCAGTGTTACTTGGGGACAAGTAAGTACAATATGGGACGAGCCATTGTAATTTTGGAAACAGACACTGCACATTGGAGACGAGTCAACTTTGCTTGGGGACGAGTGGGTGCAACTTGGGGACGCGTCAGTGTAACTTGGGGACGAGTCAGTTTAACTTGGGACGAGTCAGTGTAACTTGGGGACGAGTCAGTGTAACTTGGGGACGATTGAATGTAACTTAGGGACGAGTCAGTGTTATTTGGAGACATGTTAGAGTAACTCGGGGACGAGTTAGTGTAACTTGGGGACGAGTCAGTATTATTTGTGGACGAGTCAGTGTAACATGAGGACGAGTCAGTGTAACTTGGGGACGAGTCAATGTAACTTGGGGACGAGTCAGTGTAACTTGTGGACGAGTCAGTGTAACTTGTGGACGAGTCATTGTAACTTGTGGACGAGTCAATGTAACTTGGGGACGAGTCAATGTAACTTGAGGACGAGTCAATGTAACTTGGGGACGAGTCAATGTAACATGGGGACGAGTCAGTGTAACTTGGGGACGAGTCAGTGTAACTTGTGGACGAGTCAATGTAACTTGGGGACGAGTCATTGTAACTTGGGGATGAGTCAGTGTAACTTGAGGATGAGTCAGTGTAACTTGGGGATGAGTCAGTGTAACTTGGGGATTGTGGTGGGTTGAGTGTTATTTTTGTGGGATCGAGTCCAACCGATAGCTCAATGGTCTGGATTCGAACTAGTATGCGCGCTATGGCTCTCGTTACCCTGCATCACTCAACCTATATCACAAACGGCTCAGGTTTAATCTAGGGGTGATTAATAATTGCCTTAGGGTCCCTTATAACTTAATTGTATTAATAACAAGTGAGTCAAGACAATAGTAACGCCCAATGCAATAATAACAATTCTATACATAAAGTTTAATTTGGTTGTTACAGGAAATGATAGAAAGAATAAGTATTTATTTAATATCAGAAGAATAGCTCTAATTGAATGGATCTAATTTATTATTTATTTATCTATTGTTTTATTATCGATTCATTTATGATTGATCGAGTAAGTTAGTTTTTAATCACTTGTGTCCGTGGAAAATACATTTGAAAATGGTATAAGCCCGTTTGGCTTATCTTTATCCCGCCGGCTTGCTTGACTGAGGCAAATGTATCAGCTGAGTTCAGGTTGGCGCCTGCTTTGCAGAGTTTTCTGGACATCACAACAGTGTGTTGTAGTTAGGCTGACATCAGGGGTTTACCGCTGTTCAAGAACTGGGATGCAGGGATTCGGCACAACTGGGTGCTCCAACGACACGGAAAAGGACCAGGACCTTCAATTTAAGAGTTGCAACAACAAGGTCTTAGAACCAATCGAGTTTGTCTTTCGCCACCGAATCGTCCTTGAGCCATCATAATAGCCTTTATTTGCCGACAAAGGCAAGGAGAAGCAGTAACTCCATGATAATGGTAGTTAGTATATGTTTTAAACATCAACTGGCAGTCTAGCTATCTTACATGATGAGAATTTAACAGGGTTGTGTCCCTGGTATTTCTTTCTTTATTTTTATTAATTATAATTGAGGTTATGATGTGTGGCCGGCGATTGGCGGTGGGGTACAGACATTCAAGCAATATACATATTGAATATAAATGAAATAATAACATAGATCATCAACAACTGTTAACTATAAAATAAGATACATATAGATATAGTTTTGTACATGTATTCCAACTTACGAACACCCATGGAATAGCACAATTAAAATATATACACGAACTATAATATTAATAATAGATAGATTAAATTGAATTCACAGTAATATCTCGTTCCACTTTGAATGTTAACCAATAATTCATTTTACCTCCAGCCGAGGGATGACAAACTTTTTTAAGTTTGAAATTGGAGGGATAGCTTTTCTTCTTAGCGTGTGTGTGATTAAACTCAGAGAATACTTTGAGTTTTGTGAAATGAGTTATGGGGAATAGCCAATCAGAAGAAGGTTCCTGTTTTAGATAGCCAATTATATCCAGATGCTTTGGTAAGAAAAAATAACGGAGAATTACCGGAGAGACTAGACCTTAAATGTAATTTGAGCTACTCTTGAACGAGACAAGACCTCGGGGCATACGCACGTTGGCGTCTTGTTTGGAGAAGGTAATTAGCAGGAGGCATGAATACAATGGGCAGACAATTTGAACAGGTAAATAAGCCTTAAGCTGAAAGTGAGTGTTCCGTTATACAATGGAAATGTTTCCCACCTAACGACCAGAATTTCCGTTAGACGGATTTGGAACTTTATTGGAGAAAGGCTGTCCATGTTTTGATTATCTTACTTGAGGTGTTAATCTGCCTTAGCAAATATATATGTCTCGTCCACTAGGTTTGAAGTGGTTTTGAACGAGACGATGACGAATGATAAAGAAATCATGCAGTGAAAGAAAATCGCTCGTCACAGGGATGAGTCAGTGCTATGAGTCAATGTAACTTGTGGACGAGTCGGTGTAAGTTGGGGACGAGTCAGTGTTATGAGTCAGTGTAACTTGGAGACGAGTCAATGTAACTTGGGGATGAGTCAGTGTAACTTGGGGACGAGTCAGTGTAACTTGTAGACGAGTCAGTGTAACTTGGGGACGAGACAGTGTAACTTGTGGACGAGTCAGTGTAACTTGAGGACGAGTCAGTGTAACTTGGGGATGAGTCAGTATTACTTGGGAACGCGTCAGTGTAACTCGGGGACGAGTCAGTGTAACTTGGGGACGAGTAAGTACAATAGGCGACGAGTCATTGCAATTTTGGAAACAGTCAGTGCACATTAGAGACGAATTAGTGTTATTTGTGGACGAGACAGTGTAACTTGGGGATGAGTCAGTGTAACTTTGGGACGAGTCAGTGTAACTTTGGGACGAGGCAGTGTAACTTGGGGATGAGTCAGTGTAACTTGGGGACGAGTCAGTGTAACTTGTGGACGAGTCAGTGTAACTTGTGGACGAGTCAGTGTAACTTGTGGACGAGTCAGTGTAACTTGGGGACGAGTCATTGTAACTTGGGGACGAGTCATTGTAACTTGGGGATGAGTCAGTGTAACTTGGGGATGAGTCAGTGTAAGTTGGGGACGTCAGTGTAAGTCGGGGACGAGTCAGCGTAACTTGGGGACGAGTCATTGTAACTTGGGGATGAGTCAGTGTAACTTGGGGATGTCAGTGTAACTTGAGGATGAGTCAGTTTAACTTGGGGACGAGTCAGTGGAACTTGTGGACGAGTCATTGTAACTTGAGGATGAGTCAGTGTAACTTGGGGATGAGTCAGTGTAACTTGGGGATGAGTCAGTGTAACTTGGGGATGAGTCAGTGTAACTTGGGGATGAGTCAGTGCTATGAATCAATGTAACTTGTGGACGAGTCGGTGTAACTTGGGGACGAGTCAGTGTTATGAGTCAGTGTAACTTGGGGACGAGTCAGTGTAACTTTGGGACGAGGCAGTGTAACTTAGGGATGAGTCAGTGTAACTTGAGGACGAGTCAGTGTAAGTTGGGGACGTCAGTGTAAGTGGGGGACGAGTCAGTGTAACTTGGGGATGAGTCAGTGTAACTTGGGGACGAGTCAGTGTAACTTGGAGACGAGTCACTGTAACATGTGGACGAGTCAGTGTAACTTGGGGACGAGTCAGTGAAACTTGGAGACGAGTCAGTGTAACTTGGGGATGAGTCAGTGAAACTTGGGGACGAGTCAGTGTAACTTTGGGAGGAGTCAGTGTAACTTGGGGACGCGTCAGTGTAACTTGGGGACGAGTCGGTGTAACTTGTGGACGAGTCAGTGTTACTTGGGGATGAGTCAGTGTAACTTGGGGACGAGTCAGTGTAACTTGGGGACGAGTCAGTGTAACTTACTTGGGGACGAGTCGGTGTAACTTGTGGACGAGTCAGTGTTACTTGGGGATGAGTCAGTGTAACTTGGGGACACGTCAGCAGAACTTGGAGACGAGTTAGTGTTACTTGTGGACGTACCAGTGTGACTTGGGGACAAGTCAGTGTTACGAGTCAGTGTAACTTTGGGACGAGTCAGTGTTATGAGTCAGTGTAACTTTGGGACGACTCAGTGTAACTTTGGGACGACTCAGTGTAACTTTGGGACGACTCAGTGTAACTTTGGGACGACTCAGTGTAACTTTGGGACGACTCAGTGTAACTTGGGACGACTCAGTGTGACTTGGGAACAAGGCAGTGTAACTTTGGGAACAGTCAGTGCAAATTAATAGGAAACACGTTAGTGCAACTTAAATACATGCGATGCCAGTACGGATTATATGCGAAACGCCACTTATGTACATGGCAATTTTCAAACAGTTGGCAGAGAAATTGACATTCTTATCTATCCAGTAATTATCATTAAAGCTTTTTTTTACCTTTTCTTATTCTTATTTTTATTTTTTTTTTGTTTCTTAATTTATTTCTTTTTTTATGACTCAGTATCAGTCATAGCGCATAATATATTGTTCAGTCTTGTACTTGTAAAATAGCACATAAGGACTCCACCTGCAGTTTCTATTTGATTTCTATCTTTCAACGGCTGCTGTTCTTGTCTGACCCCCACATCATCCACCCTACATTGACAGCACCCCCCCCCCCCCACCCCCACCCCATCCCATTCTACATTGGATGTCTCTAATTCCTAAGTTAAAAAGAACAAAAAAAAAACCTTAACAGCCTCCTACAGATGACGTTTAGCTTGCACCGTATCTTGTTGTCCCGAAGAGCTCATGCCATTACATAATCATTGCCAGATTGCCTCTTTAGGACGACTTCTGTGTTATCCCATTCCTTCTTTTGAACTTCTCTGCCTCATGTATTAGTTCTAGCTATGTGAGATCTATTTGAATAGTTCTGATAACTTTTATATTTCTAGAACCAGACACACTGATGATATGGTTACTCATCGCCTCAGTTTGGCAAGACGTCGTGGTGTTGAGTGAATGCGTTTGTTCCTTAATTCAGTCCCTTGATCGGGGATAGAGAAACAATCACAAAGGCCTCACTCGTGTAGGTCTGCTATCTCATAGTTGTGGTTTATTGTTGTTGTCTTATTGGGTTTTGTTGTTTGTTTGTTTGTTTTTGGTTTATTTGATTGTTTTGTTTGTTTTTTAAAGTTGTGAAGTAATTTTAAGTTTTAACAATAATAAAAATAATAATAATAATAATAATAATAATAATAATAATAATAATAATAATAATAATAATAATAATAATAATAAGTTTTATAAATCGTAGAAGTCATCAAGACATTTGAACTATTGTTTCCCTGTGAGCTGTCCAGCTTTAAATGTTTTCTGTAGTAGAAGTCCCAGGTTTGAGAGTTTTTATCGAGATAGGAGTCATTTTAATCGATCGATATTTGAAGAATGAGTTTCTGACCAAAATTTTAAATACGTGTTGTTTTTTGTTTTTGTTTTGTTTTGTTTTGTTTTCCCCCCACAGAATACGTCAGCATTGTCCTCAATAAAACGTACACACTTAAGTCTCATATTATCTTTATCTGCTAAGAGATTACATTTTGAGAAACTAAATCATTCCGACATGATACCGTTTTGAGATGATTGGTCATAAATGACATTTTGCAAGCGCATGCAAAATCTCTCCGGTCACAAACACACACACACGTTTTTTCCACG
>NC_088371.1:35350764-35355764 GCF_034508935.2 Berghia stephanieae | reverse complement strand
AGCATCAGTTGCCTTGCATCGATTGAGCTCCCACAACCAACGCAGAGTGCTAGCGGCCGAACCAACCTTGTGAATGAGGTCGCCGTGAGGCCCTGGGTTCTGGCGATCTGCTCTTGAGAAGTGGATTTTACGTGCATTGTCACTAATATTATTTTTTAGACAGACCGCACAAAAGTCGAACGTTATTTGTTTTCTTTTTTTTTTTCTTTCATTCTTTTCGATTTGTTGTAGTGTGTGTGTGTGTGTGTGTGTGTGTGTGTGTGTGTGTGTGTGGTGGGAGTGTGTCTGTATGTGTGTGTGTGTGTAAATTTAAAATATATTTGTCTTGGAATTATGCGTGTATTGTAATGGCGACGAAAAGGCTGATTAAATGCTAAATTTACATTGTCAATAATAATAATAATAATAATAATAATAATAATAATAATAATAATAATAATAATAATAATAATAATAATAATGATATGATGATGATGATGATGATGATGATATGATGATGAATATTATGATAATAATAATAATAATAATAATAATAATAATAATAATAATAATAATAATAATAATAATAATAATAATAATAATAATAATAATAATAATAATAATAATAATCGTGGACAAAGAAATACAGATTTTTCTGTCACAAGACAAATAGAATGAACGTGGTTGACCTCGGACAGCTATTTTAATAGTTCTTGGCCAGCCAGAGAAGTCGTAGGTGTAATCAGTTTTTTTCCTCCCAAACAACACACGATAAGTATAAGCGGTGAAGGTTACACATTCGCTTGTGTGTTTATGTTGCTAACAGCAGTTTGTTATGGTTTTTCAGCCAAAATGGAGAGTTTTTACAAAACAACATGCAGTTTGGTAAAATTTGCATGCCTCAAATTCTCTCTCTTTGTCTTTGAAAATTATATCGCAGCTGATTCATCAAGTAGCCAAAATCTATTTCAACTAGACCGTCTATTTTCACACCATCATCACAAATCGAGAGCGATTAAAAACAAAAGACAACACAAAGAGACGTGAACGATGACCTTTGAACTCTTTTAATTCCATTCATCTCTTTCCCCTATCTAAACTTACTCATCCTCCTTCCCCCTCTTGTCGAGCACAACAATAATTAAACCCTCCCACAACAGATAAATAAGCCCCGCCCCCAAGGCTGTACTCACACTCATGCGATTATTTGTATCAAGCGTTTTGATTGGTTGATCTCCAAAAGGCCTCTAAACGTGTTGTAAATCCTAAAATTCGTGAGAAGAAAAGATTTGTGGTCGGGATTGAGGAAAATTTTTCTCGTTCTCGACAACGATCTTAGTCTTTCAAAGGCTTGCTAGCGTGCCCATCTACGCTAGCCCTGTTTTTTAAGGGATATTTCTTCTTCTTTTTCTTAACTTGGCGTTCTAAACGCTGAGTTTTGTGATTACGAACTGGGAAAGACATTCTGAGGGCTCCAAAGTATTTTGGAGTCGCGTTTGTCACCCAAAAATGTGGAAGGAAACGTTGATTTTTGTTCTTGCACTTCTGGTGCTTATTCGAGCTGAGGGTAAGTTTAAAATACGAGAATGCATGTGTTGTTATGAAGATTTGTAATGTGCAATAAATAGGCTAGCAATAAACAAAGAACTCGGCCAAATCATCTCAGTCACACTAATTTCTCTTGCAAAAAACCCCCAACAAACTTGTCTCCTTCGATAATTTAGTGATGCGTGAGAGCCAGTCCCTTTGCATTCAATCTATTGTGAGATGCTGTTCAGCCAAAAGCTCGCCAGATTTGACTGGCAAAACAATAATAATATGTCCAGAACTATTAATAACAATCGGCTTATCAACTGTAATCTAAAGTGACCACTCATAGTATTGGTGATATGCAGTTAAGTAAAAATGCTCACGGGCATTCGTAACCAACACCCGCAACTTTAACCTGTATATTTAAGGGCCCCATATTTAAGAGGGAATCAGTGGGAACTATTCAACTCTATCCAATCCAAAAACAACAAAGAACTGAGTGACGTCATATTTATTGATTCTATAATTTATCATTTCACTGATACAAGTCCTGATAGCCTAATCGATAGAACACTCGGTTCACACGAAAAGACTGTCTGCCCAACAAGGTCTGGGTAACTAGTTGGGTTAAGATCTGGTGGGAAGTTCTTTGCGATAGCCTCGTACCCTTCTGAAAGGATGGTATGCAATGGTGAATCATTACTATCCACTTCTCACCTCAAAATTAATCCTTATACGGTTCATAATGATTCTACAATTACATGATCACACCCCAGGCCATCTTAATGTGGCAGCAAACAATCGGGTGACGTCAATCGCCTTCCCTCTTTGTATAACTAGAATTGAGGTAGACTCAGAGGTAAACACAACACGTATTAATGCGATCCATTGTTTACAATGAGTGCCCTGTGTCAAGAGTTCGTCTGTGCTGTCGAGAGTGGTGTACATGAAACTGATATAGATAGTATGCGCTTGGCTAAGAAGCTCACAACATTGCCATCCGGAAGTATAACGGACCAACACACAAAACTATGTGTAACCACGAACTTTTATAGTCTGCTTAATACAGTTTAGTGAGAATTACTCATAAACATGGATGGCAAAAACCATAACAAAGGCCTGAGTGACGTCATCTTCGAACTATCTATATAATAACGGCAACACAGACAACTATGTATAACCTTAAACGTTTATAGTCTAAATAATACAATTTAGTGAGAACTACTCATAAAAATGGCTGGCTGAAAACAATAACAAAGCTGAGTGACGTCAATTTCGTTCTATCTATACTGCTGTTTCCAATAGATTGAACAAAATTGACGTCACTCAGCTCTTTACCAGCCGTTTTTATGAGTAGTTCTCTCTAAATTCTATCAATCAGATAGTATGCGCTTGGCTGAGAAGCTCACAACATTGCCATCCGGACCAACACACAAAGCTCTGTGTAACCATGAACTTTTATAGTCTGGATAATACAGTTTAGTGAGAATTACTCATAAACGCAGATGGCAAAAAACAATAATAAAGACCCGAGTGACGTAAACTTCATTCTATCTATAAACGTTTAAGTTTGTACATTGTTTTGTGTGTTGGAAGGTTATATCCGGCTGGTGGATGTTATAAGTTTTTAAAACTAGATACACGCCGATTAGCCGAGACACCACCGCAGCAAAAACGATAATGAGGACCCATATATTATGTAAACACTATTTTTAAGAGCTGGACTGTTTCTACACGTGAACAAAACTCACTAAAGCATGGAATTCATAGAAAGCAAGTCAACACACTGATATTTCGGTCCAAGTATGTCTTTGTGATTACTGTTTGGCCACCAATCAAGGGACTGAATTTGGTAGCAAATTTATTCACTCAATAGATGTTTCGAAAATGAATTCTTGTTGTAGTTTTTAGCCAGTCGTTTTTATGAGTAGTTCTCTCGCGAAGTTATATCAATCAGACTATCAGCGTTAAATTTTACACACAATTGTTTTGTTGTTTTGTTTTTGTGTGTTTGTGTGTGTGTGTGTGTTTGTGTTTTGTGTGTGTATGTGTGTTGGTATGTTAATTCCGGCTGACGGATTGTTTTGAGCTTTCTGGCTAAGCGCAATGTATCAATACTCATAGATGTCTTGAATACATGACGGTTAGCCGAAATTGTGGACAATCCTGATACTAAACACATCACAATCTCAGCCTGACACTTACGGCAATCGCTTTACTTTTACATTCAGTCTATCTCACTACTCCCCCCCCCCCCCCTCTATCCATCCACACACCCCCTATTCTCTCTCTCTCTCTCTCTCTCTCTCTCTCTCTCTCTCTCTCTCTCTCTCTCTCTCTCTCTCTCTCTCTCTCCCCCTCCCTCCCCCCACCCCGCCTCGATTCAACAGTGCGCAAACTTTACAGTGCATCGCAAATCTTGCTATCCTTGACCATAATAACTCATCTGCTCGACAATTGTGCTCTCATTTTTGCAAGGAGGTATTGCTAATTATCTTATTATTATCTCCTTCTAACTCTTTACCCCCCCAACCCCTCCCTTCCAGATCTCTATCTCCCTTTCTACTTCAATTTATACCCCCCCCCCCCCAACACCCAAATCTGTTTCCTCCTCATTCTGCACCCCCCCCCCCTCACACACACACACACACACACTTCCTGTCTCTCACTTATTCCATCCTATAGAAGGAACGGAGTTGACTTCACACAGCTCTTTGTTATTTATATTAAATAATAATAATATTTAGACCGCCAGTTGGGTGTTTAGTTCTCATTAGATTATATTCCATCAGACCATAAACGCTTAAAGGTACACGTAGTTTTGTCTGTTGACATATGATTTCATCTGGTGAGCAGGTGTAAAGGTGTAACTACATTTCCGGATGGCAATGTTGTGAACTTGGCCAAGCGCATTCTATCTATTTCCAAATGGCGGATGGTGTGTTTTTAAACTAAACGCATATCATCAATTTAAAATCATCAACGATATGCTGTAGTTTAATGTTTTGTTTTTATCAACATTTTAAACAAATCAATAAACAGGACGAAAAATTGTTCATGATGTGGGTCATTTTATACTTTCTAAACTATAAAAAAATACAACTAAAAAAGTAGTCCTTCAGAGCCATTAGGCCCATGGAGCCGGAGTTTATCCCGGTTTCTATAGCGTGAAACAGACAATATCAATTGCTTGCTATCCTTTGGATAGGACACTGGTCTATCGCAAAGTACCTTCAGCCAAATCTAACAGACTCAGCTACCCATTCACTGCTGGATGGACAGGGGGGGGGGGGGGGGGGGGGGTCAGAAAAAAATTGTACTGTCATTGTATAGGCCTACAGATATCTTTAAATAATATAATAGTATAAATTATATTTTGCAAGAAACCCTGGTAGAATCAAAACAGATAAGAAAATCCTCCTCGAACGTCTTAATACATGCCCTTTAATTCACGAACTCTCAGAAGTCTCTCGTGCTTAAGAGATTTTTGT
>NC_088371.1:35325764-35340764 GCF_034508935.2 Berghia stephanieae | reverse complement strand
TTGTTATTACACAGGCTGGTGGGTTATTATTTTTAGATACCGTCATACATTCTGTTTTAGATATATTCAGTTCCAGTCCCATATTTTCACTACTCCTGACTACAACATCCAGTAATTCTTGTAGTTCATGTTCAGATTCTGCCAGTAGAACCGTATCATCTGCATACCTCAGATTTGTTACATTCTTTCCTCCAATACACACCCCCTTCTTATGTTCGATATCTCTTAATATCATTTCACTATAGAGGTTGAATAAATCTGGAGACAAAACACACCCCTGCCTAACTCCTCTTCTAATAGGTGTAAAACTGCTTAGCTCGTTGTCAACACGCATTGCTGCTTCTTGTTCCCAGTACAAATTCCGTAATATTCTTAAATCTTTACCATCAATGTCCAAGGATGATAGAATTTTGAATAGTTTTCTGTGTTGTACTTTATCAACGGCTTTTGAATAGTCGATGAAACACATATACAGATCTTTATTTACTTCAATACATCTTTCCACCAGCATTGATAATGTGAATATTCCATTTCTGGTACCCTTGTCCTCAACAAAACCAAATTGCATCTCCCAATTTCAGGTCGTATTTTATTTCTTATTCTTAGTAAAATTATCTTCAAAAGAATTTTTGTGAGGTGGCTCATTAGGCTAATAGTTCTGTGTTGTTCACAATCAACTGCCCCTGGCTTTTTTGGTAATGCTATAAAAATGGATCGTTTCATATCAGTTGGCATTTTTCCTGTGTCATACACTTGATTTCAATAAAAAAAAAAAAAAACTGGTTCCAATTTTAATGGAAATGTAAAACCACTCTCCCGAAGGATTGAATACATACCCTGTGTAATTGATCTTATGGTTTCAGAGTGATGGCATCTTATTTTCTAGTCTAAATATATATTCTGGTCGTCAAGAAATAACACTGATGCACCGTCTAAGAATCTGCCTATACATCCTGCTGCTGAAACAGTTATGCCATCGTATGATTCAATATGTAACATATCCATTATTAGTCCTCTAAAGGACTGGTAACATACACACTTCCAAGTATTTTGGAACTGGAAAATTAGGTGTGACGTCACAACTTTCTTCCCTGTTGGAATCAGCATTCTTCAGCTGGATATTAAACCTGAGACTGCCTGATTTACATTTTATCTACAGTGCCTTTTTCATACAGTGCGGCTATGTGGTCTTGTGGTATGACACTGGCTTTCGGATCGGAAGGTCCTGGGTTCGAGCCTCGCTCGACGCATAGTTGAGTCCTTGGAAAAGACTCTTTACTCACATTCTCTCACCGTACTCAGGTGTAAAATGAGTTCCTGGCCATTAACAGAGTTATCTCCGTCCGAAAAAATTGTAATATCGCCTAACAGGCGTCATGTCCCGTCCTACGTGTTAAGTGTTGCTGATGGCCAGGGACCCCTTGTAAAGCGCTTTGAGCACGTTTAGTGGATATTGCGCTAGATAAAAGCTCTATTTTTTTTCCCCCACCCTAATTGTTCATGTATATCATTTCTATATGGGGTTAGCGTGGCTCAGTGGTACGGTCTTTGCTTCCTACCCGAAAGGTACCGAGTTCGATCACCCGCCGCTGCGTTGTGTGGCCTTGAGCAAGTCACCTTGCCCTAGCTCACGTTGCGGCGCTGCTCAGCGGCTGACGCCTGGATTATTCCAGTCTTCCTTTGGAATAGACCCTAAAGATAAATTTCCCCTTGGGGATGAATAAAGGGAATTACATTTTATTAATTAAAAATTTTTTTATTCCAATTTGACAGGGACAAGCAGGATACCGAGGCAGTCGAGGAGAACCCGGCGAGCCTGGGGCTCCTGTAAGATATATTCATTTCTTTGTTTATTTATTCATGTTATTATTTATTTATTGTTTTATTTATTTATTTATTTATTTGTTCATTTATTCATTTTGAGTTGATTTATGATTTATGTATTAGAAATTTCCTCTATATATTGAATTTATTTATTTGTTTATTTATTTATTTATCTATTTATTTATTTATTTATTTATTTACAAATTTAATTATTTTTATCTCTTTAATTTATTTAATGAATTCAATTGTTAAATAATTAATTATTTGTTTGTTTATTTATTTTGTTGTTATTTTTCTATTGTGCTTTTATTAATATTGATGATCTTGTTGCTGCCTTTATTCTTTCTGTTGTTGACAGGCCGTTATTGTTGTTGTTGTTGTTGTTGTTACTACTATTCTTGATATTGTTGTGGTTGCTGGTTTTGTTTGGCTGGTCTTTGTTAGTTGATGAGAGGATGCTTATTGTGCAGCTATGTGGTCTAGTCGTATGACACTCGCTTTCGGACTGGAAGGTCCTGGGTTTGAGCCTCGCTCGACGCATAGTTGAGCCCTTGGAAAAGGCTCTCTACTCACTTTCTCTCACTCAGGTGTAAAATGAGTACCTGATTGTTAACAGCGTTGTCTCTGTCTGAAAAAAATTGTAATATCGTCTAACAGGCGTCATGTTCGTCCTACACGTTAAGTGTTGCTGTTGTCCAGGAACCCCTTGTAAAGTGCTTTGAGCACGTTTAGTGTATATTGCGCTAGTTAAATGCTCCAATTTAGTCATTGTGTAAAAGATTTATGTACAATGCACAGGGGTGACGATTTTTGTGGGTGATAGCCATGATTTAGATGTTTTGTTTATTGTTTTTATTTTTTTTATGTGCTTTAAAAAAAAAAAAAAAAAAAAGAAAAGAAAAGAAAAAAGTTGAGTGTGTGATCGTGGCCTTCGTAAAGTTATGGTCTGATACTGGCCAAAACATGACGTCAAAATTCCAGTCTTTTGCCACAAAAGAAAACAAATCGTGAGTTGTATTCAATAGTTCAACCAATGACATAACTTGTTTCCATGAGCTCTACTAACGACAACTCACTAGACGGTACAAAAACCAAATAATGAGGTCAAACTGCCAGTCCTTTTGGATTTCAGTATCAGGCTATAACATAACGATGGCTACTGTGTGATAAACCAATCTGTTCTTCATTCTATTGCAGGGACCCCCAGGATCTAGAGGTTTAGCTGGACAGGCCGGACCTCCAGGCCCCGATGTAAGTAGTCTCACAATCACTGTCAATTGTGATGGATACGTATTAATGGTTTTTTAGTCAATTTTCGATGATAATCAATACATGGTGGGGGGGGGGGGGGAAGAAGAAGAAGGTAGAAGAAACAAAAAGAGAAGGAGAAGGAGAAGACAAAGTCTATTTCAAACTTATTTCTGATATCTAAGGAAATTAATGTTGACTTTCAATTAAACTCGATACGTATGCAAATTGATGTCATATGAAATTGATGAAAAATTTAAATTAAAAAAAAAAAAATAGACATTATAAAATAGAAGAGTAAAAAATATATAAAATATAAATTTTTCATCAATCCCAAGGTTTTGTTATTTCAAATGAAGAATTTCGTGCATTTTTTTTGGTGGTAAAGATAAATATTTTCCTGAAGACATTCCATTAACTTGTTACTAATTCTTCCGACAGGGAGACGAGGGAATGTCTGGCGATCCTGGACCCCCAGGACCCCCAGGACCTCCTGTGAGTAACACATGCACAAACACACACACACACACGCACACACGCACATACACCACTACTACTTTTTCAACAATCCCAATTGACAGCCTTATGCAAAACAAAAGAAAACGGCATTTTCATTTACGTATAACTTTTAACAATTTCTTAATGATTTATTATTTAATTAATTACTTACTATTTATTGCAGCTATTTACTGAATTATTTATTCATTTATTTATTATAATTATTATTATTGTTATTATTATTTCCATCAATTCTTTCATTTTTTTTATCTCTTTATTTTTCATTGCCACATTATCATCCCTACAACCACCACATAATCATCCCTACCACCACTACTACTGCAACCACCACACCATCATCTGTACCATCACTACTACAACAACCACCACATCATCATCCCTACCACCACTACTACTACAACCACCACACCACCATCCCTATCACCACTACTACTGCAACGACCACACCATCATCCTTACCACTACTACTGCAACCACCACACCATCATCCGTACCATCACCACTACTACAACCACCACACCATCATCCCTACCACCACCACTACTACAACCACCATATTATGTTGTCATTACACTTTCAACTTTTGAAAATCCTCTGAGTGGTGTCAGAAATTGCTGTTAGACACATTTTGGATTGCATCTCAGTAAATTTTAATGAAATTCAACTTTATAGGTTATTATCACATGGATTGGTCATGATATACACGCTGAAAAACTTCCTCCTTTTTGGTGACCAGTCATTCTCACCACTGTCATTCAGTCCACAATATGTCATTTATTTATTATTTATTTTCATTCAGTCATTCTCTATTGCTTTTTTTTATCTTTTATTTATTCAATTATTTCTTTCTTTCTTTCTTTCTTTCTTTCTTTACTCCTTTCTGTATTTCTTTCTTCCTTCCTTCCTTTCTTTCTTTCTTTCCTCCTTTCTGTCTTTCTTCCTCCCTTCCTTCCTTCCTTCCTTCCTTTCTTTCCTTCTTTCTTTCTTTACTCCTTTCTGTCTTTCTTTCTTCCTTCCTTCCTTTCTTTCTTTCTTCCTTCCTTTCTTTCTTTCTTTCTTCCTTTCTTTCTTTCTTTCTTCCTTTCTTTCTTTCTTTCTTTCTTTCATTATCTCTTTAATTAATTTTTAAATTTTATTTGATGTATCGATTTTATCTATTTTCTTTGACTAAAAGGAATTTTCTGCTAGCTGTGAATCAGAGCCATTTCTGTATTTTGTATTCGCTAAAACACTTAATGGGTTTAAAAGATAGCTGTAGATAGAGAATTTATTATTAATCTAAGATTTGATTGTGATAGTTGACTCTTGTGTTGTATGTATAAATCTCCATTCCAAATTCATAATAATTATAACTAGGATCTCATTGATTGATAGAATTTTATTTTTAGGATGATACAGTATTTGATTGTATACATTGCTTGCCCTCACTAATATTATGTTATATACTCTTTCAGGGAGACAACGGCAGACCTGGTATGAATGGCATGCCTGGATTTAAGGGACACCGAGTAAGTAGTGTAAAAATAGACATAAAAATATGAAGTCATATGGAGTGGATGCTTCAATTTATCCAAAAAAAATATCAAAAGATAAATAAAAAACAGTCAAAATATTGATAGATATCGACCTGGATTTATAGCGAAGTGGCCGAGTGGTTAAGGCATTGCACTGTGACCTGGAAGGTCCCGGGTTAGAGCCCCGCTTCAGGCACTTTCGGTGTTTTTTTTTCCTTGAGCAAGATTATTAACCCCCAATTTGCTGACTTGGACGACATGAGTGATTTCCTGTTGACATCAGACATCCTGTTCGATGGATTATCTATATTCCTGCGACGATATCTTATGATGTTGTGGCAGAAGGGCAAAATTAGATGTCATCTTAAATGTTTTTGTTAGTGGCTGAAGGAGGGTTTTGAGCCCGAAACATTCTGTGTTTGGTCCGTCAAACTCTCTTTTTTAGCTAAAGAGTAATTGATATACGGAACAGTCTACCAGAATGTGTGGTAAATTCAAAATCTGTCTAAGATTTTAAGAACACGCTTAACCCTCTCCATACCAACTATAGGAAAATCGTCACATTCGTTACGATACAACCAATATTTTCCTTATTCGAATTTCTCTTGTACATCATAAAATTTAAAGAAAATTAACAAATTGTTGTAGAGCATGTTATGCAAAAGGAATTATGTATGGCAAGAACTTTACTGCTACTGTGATAAAAAATATATTTTTGTGTTAGTTGGGTGTGAAGTTTTGGGGGAAATCCTGACAATGGCTGGTACAGTGTTCATCTTATCTTATCTTATCTTATCTCACCTCATCTCATCTCATCTCATCTCATCTCATCTCATCTCATCTCATCTCATCTCATCTCATCTCATCTTATCTTACTCCACAGGGATTCCCAGGTCAGCCTGGACAAGAGGGATCAAGAGGACGACAGGGAGATAAGGTATGTTTTTCACCTTTATCATCATCATCATCATCATCATCATCATCATCATGGTCATCATCGTCATCCATTAATGTCAGCATCATCACTATCATTATTGTCGTCATCATCATCATCATAATCATCATAATCATTGTCATTATCATTGTCATCATTGCTGTAGTAGCTATCATCATACTCATCCTCATCATTATTGTCATCATCATTATCACCATCTTCATCATCATTCATGAATGTCATCATTATCATCATTCCTATTATTATCATCATCATCATCATCATCATCGTTATCATCACCACCACCACCACCACCATCATCACCATCACCATCACCACCACCACCACCACCATCCTTATTTTTACAACTCCCTGACAGGGAGCTGCTGGTAATGCTGGTCCAACTGGAGCACAAGGAACCATGGGTCCCCGCGGATCTCAAGGAGAAAGAGGCCGAGATGGAGCTCAGGGTCCACAGGTGAGTGAGTCTAAAACAAAAACAATTAACCAGTAGATTTTTGACCAATCGAAACATGGAATTTGTGACACACCCTCACACGTGCTCGGACAAACATAGTTGGTTGTTTATAAACAATAACGTGAACTAATTCGACCTCCAGCTGATCGTTGTTATTGTTTTTATATTGACAAATGGGTGAGTAGTTATCACACGATTTTCTCGATCATATTAAAAAGTTTAAGTTTGCACATAGTTTTTGTATTGATTCTACTGATCAAGAGGTAGAACAGTGGATATTATACTTAACACATACCATCGATAGTAAAACCTGCGTAGTTTGCTGTATCTACCAATCACTGCCATTGTTTACATTATGACGATTGTCAGAGAGGCGTGGTTATCTATCGGTTAATTGTAGATTGTCCTCATTTCATGATATGATATGATATGATATGATATAAGTTCAGATTTATGTAGGCTTTTACAGCCTTTTATCTGCTCGTGGGCACTCGTGAACGTATTTAATTCACGTCTCTCAAAACTGGGCATGCCACATAGTGAAAGGAGGTGTCTGAATTTATGTAAAGAAAACCGTTCATAATTTTCCTCCTTTTTCCCTTTTTGTGACCATCAGCACTGGTCTTAACTCATTTTGTATCTGGGTCTCGCTTAGCAGAATTTGTAAATGTTGCTGTTCTCTCAAGCTCGAAGAAATAAATAACAATAATGTTAAATTAAATATAAGCTTCAATTTAATACACGAAAACAGATAATATGGACGTTTTGGGTTTCCGCTTTAAGCACCGTAAAACCCTTTTTAAAAAAACAAATACAATGCATTTCATCACTTTTTGTTCCACTTCACAGGGAGCAAGAGGAGACGATGGAGCCCCAGGTAATCTTGGACCCCCAGGACCTCCAGGACCCCCAGGAAGTCCCGGTGCCGTCGGAATTCAAGGACATAAGGTAGGTCAAATTCTAGCATTAAGGTACAGGACTCTGGTGTGAATGAGTACCTGACAGGGGAGTGTTAGTGTTTCTAAAAAAAGTTAGTACAAAAAGAGGAATACTGAAAACGTGTGTAGATATAAACGAGTGTCTGAAAAAAAAAGAAGAAAAAAAAAAAACAGTAAGAAAAAAATCAACTGGGAATCAAACCGCATTCTTCTTGATTACTGGTCATTCATCAGTTGTGCCATGCCGCACTTAGGACCGGTCCTTGCGGTTTTCATTTCCCATGAACCGTAGAACCGCGTTTCTTTTAAACATGCTTGGGACCGCCTGATACTAGTCATCATGGTTCATTCTTAGGTTCAATCTCCATTCGTGACAGGCAGATTTGTTTTTTTTTAAATTTTTTTTCTTTTTTGCAATGATTTTTATTTCTGCAGTTTTCAGGAGGTCTGAGATTCCATCACCATTTAAGGCAGCCTGATTTTTTTAGATGATGTTTTTTTCTTGTATGTTTTTGTTTTTTTTCGCCTTGTTTGGATGGTTACATGAGTGCCTGCTCCCTAATTTGGCAATATAGGATTGCTTATACATATGATTCCGTAAACTAAAAAAAGTTACCTGAATGGTGGATATTGGAGAGTGTTAGCAAAAAGTATGCTTAACAGGCAACTGGTACTGTATGAAATGGGAATATAGTTCCATATGGCACGCAGGGTGGGGAATAAATGAAAACATTTGTGAATTGAATAATTTACGAAAAAATGCCTGAAATTGGCAAAAATTCATGAATTTTGAGTTTTTAAAGCCAAAAATAGAATTGGGAATTATTGTTTTCTATAATATCCAAATCTCGTTTTTTTTGTGTTAAATGCATTGAGCTTGGTTAGTATGTAGAAATTGTCTCTTTAAATGTTCATATTTGTTTATTTGAAGTGAGTTTCTGTCTCTCCACCGAGCTATGGTGGCACACACTCACCTTCAGACTGGTAGGTAATGGGTTTGAGTCCCGCTCTGAGCAGCGTAAAGTTGAGTCCTCGGAAAAGGCTCTTTAATCACATTCTCTCACCACACTCGGGTGGTAAAATGAGGACCTGGCTGGTGAGAGCATTGTTCTGTTGAGAAAAAAAAAATTAAAAAATTATAATATCCCTTAACAGGTGTCTTGTCTCGTCCTACATGTTAAGTGTTGCTGTTGGCCAGGAACCCCTTGTAAAGCGCTTTAAACACGTTTAGTAGATATTGAGTCGTATAAATGTTAAAATTAAAAAAAAAAAAATAATTTTTTTTTAAACTGTCCATTTACTAATTTCCCTTTTATTTCTTCATTAAAAAAATAAAATGTTTCAGGGAGACTCTGGCACAGCTGGATCTGCAGGTAGCCCTGGTCCTCGAGGCCCCAGTGGAAACGATGGAATGTCCGGTGCCCCAGGCTCCAGTGGTCCTGCAGGGCCTCGAGGAGCTGATGGAGCCCCTGGAATCAAAGGAATTCGGGTAAGGAAATGAGTTACAGTTTGTTTGTTTTTTTGTGTTTTTAAAAAAAAGTTTTTTTGTGTGTTTTTTTTTGTTTTTTAATATTTAAAGAAAAGAAGTCTACAGATCGTGTTTTAAGAGTCCTAAAAATTGAAAAATGAGAATCCTATAGATATAAAATGTAGATTTAAAGATACTTAATGTGGTTACGTTTCTCTGCATTAAAGATTAGTATCATGAAATAGATTTCAATTTTTGGGAAAGAAAATAGGTCCGTTTAAACATGAAATTGAAGGAGGAATGATACCAGGCTGCTAGAAGCTGTGGACTAAAAAGTAATAAACAAAAAATGAATATAACAGCTTAAAAAAGAAGAACAAAATACCAAACACGGAATGATTTGGGCTCAAAACCCTTCTTCAGTCAACAACAACAAAAAAACCCAATAAAGACATAAATACATAAATTTTTTGTTTTTTAATATTTAAAAGAAAAGAAGTCTACAGATCGTGTTTTAAGAGTCCTAAAAATTGAAAAATGTGAATCCTATAGATATAATAGATATATAGATACCTAATGGTGGTTACTTTTCTTCCTATTAAAGATTAGTATCATGAAATAGATTTCAATTTTTGGGAAAGAAAATAGGTCCGTTTAAAGATGTATCGAAGGAGGAATGATACCAGGCTGCTACCATTACAAACATTTCATTCGTAGAATAACAAAATTTTGGCTCCAAATTTCAGAACTTCATGAACATCTGTCAGTCATTAAATCTATTTATTGCTTGAAAATTAAAGTTGATGCCAGACTGCATAATAATTTTAAGGATTTTGAAGTGTTATTTAATCCTTATGAGGTAAATTGTTGATTTTTAAAGTTAACTATAGTGACTACAATTTTTTTTCTCCTAAAAAATTGTGAATTCAATAAGATGTTCAAATAAGACAGTCTGCATATATTATATTTTGCTGTATTTCAAAGCTTTTAGTGTCTAAATCAGCTAAAATTTTTATTCTCTATTGTCTTCTGTCACTTTTCTACTCACTTCATTTCTTGTTATTATCAACATAAGTGCCCGCTCGCTCCACTCACTTTTCTGAATTAAAATTCACCCCAAATACCGGAGCATACTCAATGTCTCAATCGTTTCTATGATACATGTTTGCGTTGGGAATATTGTCTATTATATATTATATATATTATGCCTTTTGCGCCATGATATCGTAAGATATCGTCGCCTCGGCATTCCACGAAGGAATATAGATAATTCATCAAACAAGATGTCTGATATCAAGAATCACACCATGTTGTCCAAGTGAGCAAATTGGGGGTTAATAATCTTGCTCAAGGAAAAAAACGAAAGTGCCTGAATTGGGGCTCGAACCTGGGTCATCCGGATCACAGTGCAATGCCTTGACCACTCAACCACTTCGGCCCCCATATTGGCTATTAAGCTTCAATAAATGCTGGTCAACCAACTTTGGGGCATTTGTGTGTGTTGAACCCGTGACCTCAAGAAGTCGGGGAGAGAACGGCTCAAGACAGACATAGAGTTTGAAAACATGGGGTTTTTTTTTTTGAGTGGTGGATAGCTCATACAGTATAGAGTCACACTCTCCCCGGCCAGGCGGAGTTGTTGTACCAGTAAGGTTGCGGGTTCGAGCCCCCCAATCGCCGCTGCGAAATTGTTATTATCTATTGTCTTCTGGCACTTTCCTACTCACTTCGTTTCTTGTTATTGTCTAATTCAGCCCAACTTAATAGCATTTTAAGGTGGGGTGTCACATGTACACATAAATATTTAACACTGAAAACAATGTTATGTGTTATAGGGATTTATATTATGTGATGCAACTTTTTGATTGTATCACTTTCTTAAAGATCTGATAAACTGTGTATGAAACAGTGCCAGATAAAGCAAGAAAGAAAAATACAAGAAAAAAAGAAAAAACATCCCAAAAATTCAATCTGTCGCAAGGCCAAGCTAGTATTTGTATTTCTTGCTTTGTCCAGCACTGTTTCATACACAAATGCAGACCTGTCAACTACTACGAAAAAATCGTAAAAATACGAATTTTTGGCTTCAACAATAGAAATAAATAGACATGTTTGATTCATTACAATGTGATAAAAAGAAAACTTTGATGCCAGGGTTTTGAAGACATATTTAATACTGATAAATGTAAAATATTAATTTGTAAAGTTACTTATAGTGACTTCTATTTCTTCTCTCTGAAAACTACGATTTTTTTACTTTTCAAATTGGCAGGTCTGCAAATGTATTAAATCTTTTATCAGTGCTGATGGTTTTCCTCAGATCCGCGGAAATCCGCGATTTTGGAGTCCAGAGGAGGAATTTCCTCCTTTTAAAAATTACATTTTCTCGAAACAATGTGCTAGCAATGAGAGAATTGATGTGTGGTGGAACACACAGGTGCAGTTTCCCACTCTCCAGAAGTTAGCTAGAGTATCAATGATAGTCTATCATCTCAATTGCTTTAAAAGTGGGGTTTAATGCAGGAGAAATGGGGCTTAAAGGCAATCGTTCAACATTTTCCTACTTTTTCACTTTTGGTCACCATCAGCACTGTTTTATCTTACACCAGTCCCTGCTCCCTAATTTGTCATAATATTATTAAGAATGTTAAAAATAAAAGCAAAGAATATCTCATCCCAACCTACCGATGCAATTCCTGTTTTGTTTTATTAATTTATTCATCATTTTCATCATCATTGCCTTTTTCACCTTGGGTAAGGGTATAGGCCACAGACAAACAGTTTCCATCCTTCTCTATCCTGAGCTAACTTTTTTATATCATTCCAGGTCTTACCACTTCTCTGTATATCAGCTTCTTTAATTCTTCTCCATGTTCCTCGTGGCCTTCCCCTTGATCTTCTGCCCTGAGGGTTCCAGTTCAATACTTTCTTTGTTATAGTGGAGTCATTCTTTCTAAGCGTGTGTCCAATCCACCTCCATCGTCTTCTTCCTAATTCCTCTCCCACTGGTTTCTTCTGTGTTCTTTTCCATACTTCCTCATTTTTTATTCTATCCATCCATTTTATTCTGAGTAGCTTACGCATGCACCTGTTTACGAAAATCTGTACCCTCCTTATACATGCCTGTGAAGTGTTCCAAGTTTCAAGTTATAATTTAATTTATTATTACTTTTAAAATCACTTGCCAGGGAGGTGTTGGCACCAGTGGCCAACCAGGATTCCCCGGCCCCCAAGGCCAAGCTGGTGAACCAGGAGCGCCCGGCCCCGTAGGAGCAAAGGGAGAGGCAGTAAGACGCTTGATCATTTTAATTATTGGAAAAAAAAAGCATCCCTGACATTACCCTTATATTACCTAAAATATAAAATATACGACCATATGTTTATATGTGTTTTTGTGTGTGTGAGTGTGTCTGTGTATATGTATGCGTGACGATCATGTGTGTGTGTGTGTTTGTAAATGCGTAAGATTTTGCCATAAAATACTTGCAGTGCTTATGTAATACTTATTTCTTCTATTTCGCTTTATTTATGTGTGGGTGTGTGTGTGTGTGTGTGTGTGTGTGTGTGTGTATTTGTTTGAGTGTGAGTGTGTGAGCATATTTGTGTACAAGTGTAAACAAGTTTGTGTGATTTTGAGTTTTTGTGTGTGTGTATTTGTGCGTGTGTGTGTAATTTTGTGAGATCATATTTGGGGTCTATGTGTGTGTGTGTGTGTGTGTGTGTGTGTGTGTGTGTGTGTGTGTGTGTGTGTTTGTGTAAGCATGTGTGCGTAAGAGGGAGAGAGTGTACATGTGTTTTTGTGAGTATGTGTGTTTGTGTGTGTGTGTGTTTGTGAGTGTATGTGTCTGTGTGTGAGTGTGTTTGTTTGTGTTTTTAAATGTGTGTGTGTGTGTGTTGTGTATGTATGAGCATATGTTTATATGTGTGTGAGTGTGTCTGTATATATATATATATGCATGACGATCATGTGTGTGTGTGTGTGTGTGTGTGTGTTTGTAAATGCGTATGTGTAGAAATAAAAGATCAACAACAATACAATCACCAAGTGTTTGGTACAGTTATATCATCAACAATACAATCACCCAGTGTTTGGTACAGTTATATCATCAACAATAATACAATCACCCAGTGCTTGGTACAGTTATATCATCCAACAATACAATCACCATTTTTGGAACAGTTTATCATCAACAACAATACAATCACCCAGTTTTTGGTACAGTTATATCATCAACAACAATACAATCACCCAGTTTTTGGTACAGTTATATCATCAACAACAATACAATCACCCAGTGCTTGGTACAGTTATATCATCAACAATACAATCACCATTTTTTGGTACAGTTATATCATCAACAACAATACAATCACCCAGTGTTTGGTACAGTTATATCATCAACAATACAATCACCATTTTTTGGTACAGTTATATCATCAACAACAATACAATCACCCAGTGCTTGGTACAGTTATATCATCAACAACAATACAATCACCCAGTGTTTGGTACAGTTATATCATCAACAACAATACAATCACCCAGTTTTTGGTACAGTTATATCAATGACAATACAATCACCCAGTGTTTGGTACAGTTATATCATCAACAACAATACAATCACCCAGTTTTTGGTACAGTTATATCATCAACAACAATACAATCACCCAGTGCTTGGTACAGTTATATCATCAACAATACAATCACCCATTTTTGGTACAGTTATATCATCAACAACAATACAATCACCCAGTGTTTGGTACAGTTATATCATCAACAACAATACAATCACCCAGTTTTTGGTACAGTTATATCATCAACAACAATACAATCACCCAGTGTTTGGTACAGTTATATCATCAACAATACAATCACCCAGTGCTTGGTACAGTTATATCATCAACAATACAATCACCATTTTTTGGAACAGTTGTATCATCAACAACAATACAATCACCCAGTTTTTGGTACAGTTATATCAATGACAATACAATCACCCAGTGTTTGGTACAGTTATATCATCAACAACAATACAATCACCATTTTTTGGTACAGTTATATCATCAACAACAATACAATCACCATTTTTTGGTACAGTTATATCATCAACAACAGTACAATCACCCAGTTTTTGGTACAGTTATATCATCAACACAATACAATCACTCAGTTTTTGGTACAGTTTTATCATCAACAATAATACAATCACCCAGTTTTTGGTACAGTTATATCATCAACAACAATACAATCACCCAGTTTTTGATAGTTATATCATCAACAATCACCCAGTTTTTGGTACAGTTATATCATCAACAACAATACAATCACCTAGTTTTTGGTACAGTTATATCATCAACAACAATACAATCACCCAGTTTTTGATAGTTATATCATCAACAATCACCCAGTTTTTGGTACAGTTATATCATCAACAACAATACAATCACCTAGTTTTTGGTACAGTTATATCATCAACAATACAATCACCCAGTTTTTGATAGTTATATCATCAACAATCACCCAGTTTTTGGTACAGTTATATCATCAACAACAATACAATCACCCAGTTTTTGGTACAGTTATATCATCAACAACAATACAATCATTCACTTTTTATGTTCCGTTATTGATATCAACAAAAATGCAATCATCCAGTTTTAACCTTTGCACCATCAATTTCCAAACCAAGGGCCAACAAGGAGAATATGGCAAAGAGGGAGACGTTGGACCTAGAGGCTTCAGAGGCGCCCCTGGACCCAGAGGACCTGCTGGAGTGCCAGGACCTGTTGGAAAGATAGTAAGTTCATCCTGTGCGACTATGTGGTCTTGTGGTATGACCCTCGCTTTTGGCTCGGAAGGTCCTGGGTTTGAGCCTCGCTCGGCACATAGTTGAGTCCTTGGAAAAGACTCTTTACTCACATTCTGTCACTGTACTCAGGTGTAAAATGAGTACCTGGCCGTTTACAGTGTTGTCTCTGTCCGAAAACGTAATATCGCCTAACAGGCGTCATGTCCCGTCCTACATGTTAAGTGTTGCTGTTGGCCAGGGACCCCTTGTAAAGCGCTTTGAGCGTGT
>NC_088371.1:35295764-35320764 GCF_034508935.2 Berghia stephanieae | reverse complement strand
CCTTTTCCAAGGACTCAAATATGCACCGAGCACGAGGCTTGAACCCAGGACCTTCCGATCCGAAAACGAGTGTCATACCACAAGACCACATTGCCGCACAAAGAAAACCTCTCTCCAACGACATTATTTATAAAGATGTAATTGATGTTCACTTTTCTTTATCTCATCTATTTTTTTTTCTTTTTTTTTTTTTTTTGTTTTCAAGGGAGAACCCGGCCGAGAAGGCAGGAAAGGAATTCCCGGTCCAAGGGTAAGTCGGTTTGTTTTCCCTCCCTTTTTTGTCATAATGATGATTTGTATATATGTGTGACCAATCGTTCATCACTAACTAAATGCATAAGATTCAGTCTAATAATAATAATAATAATAATAATAATAATAATAATAATAATAATAATAATAATAATAATAATAATAATAATAATAATATGATAATAATAATAATAAATAATAATAATAATAATAATAATAATAATAATAATAATAATAATAATAATAATAAAATGATAATAATAATAATAATGATAATAATAATAATAAATAAATGATAATAATAATAATAATGATAATAATAATAATAATGAATAATAATAATAATAATAATAATAATAATAATAATAATAATAATAATAATAATAATAATATATAATAATAATAATAATAATAATAATGATAATATTAATAATAATAATTTAATAATAATGTAATGAATAAATAATAATAATAATAATAATAATAATAATAATAATAATAATAATAATAATAATAACAACAATACATCAATTTCTCTAGCGCCTTACCCCACAACAAGCTCAAAGCACTGAACAGTTACGTAACATCAGTCACTCAAACATACAAAATAAAGCTAAGCAATTTGAATTGTCAAAACCGAAACTTTTAAAGATGTTTTTAAAAGAATTCTACACGGCCTTGATATGTGTCTTGGAAGAGAGTTCCAGAATAGGGGTTAATATTTAAAAATTTTTTACACTAGATATTTCAACTTAAATTTTAATTAAAAAGTGATGAAAATCTTACAACAAATATTTACGTAGTCTGTTCTTCAATTAAGAGGATGTAAACAAAAATGAATATCAACAGCTTCAAAAAAGAACAAAATACCAAACACCAAATGTTTCGGGCTCAGAGCCCTTCCTCAGCAAACAACAACAACAACAAAAAAACACAATAAAAACATTACTAAATTCCAGATCGAAGACAGAGTTTTTTTTGTTTTTTTTTTTTTGTTGTTGGCTGAAGAAGGGTTTTGAGTCAGAAATATTCTGTTTGGTGTTTTGTTCTGTTTTGAAGCTGTTATGTTCATTTAAATTTTTTTTTTTTACTTTTTACAGTCCAAAGCTTCTAGCTGCTTTAGTATCACAATCAAGAGGTTGTTAAGTAATGATAAAAAAATGATGATGATGACGATGATTTTGACAATAATGATAATATTGGTGAAATCGTAATTATTTTGATAATTATGGTGTTGATGATAGATAGCCTAAAAAAAAATAATTCTTAGATGATGAAAATGATTCGAAATTAGTTCATGTATTTGATATTTAATTGTTAAATAAATTGAAAAAATGACAAAAAAAAGAAAAGAAACTACTATTTCATATTTAATTTTCTTCCCAGGGTAATGTGGGACCTACTGGTAACCAAGGACCTCCAGGAGATAGAGGAGCCCCTGTAAGTCTTCATGGTTGTGTTAATGAAATATATATTATATATGTATATTATTTTAATATTTACCACAATGTTTGAGTCAGTCTACATCGATGTTTCAGGCCTAATCAGCCATCGTCAGGACTGTGTGTTACATGAGTTTGGTTTGTTGACTGTTGTTGTTTGTTGAAGTGGTTCCGGTTTGTAGTTGATTAATAAGAACTTCCAGCGATGTGGACACGTATTGTACATCTCATTTTTCGTGTTGAGTGTGGCTTCATGAGGGTGTTTGATTATAGTATATTTCTCTTCCAGGCATAAGCTACATTGTTTTGATGTTGGTGTGTATCCTGTTGCTTTAGATAAAATTTTCCATGAAATGTTGTGATCTAGTTTGTTGTCTTTTAATTTCCAAATATGTTCGCTGAGTTTTGTGGATGTTTTTTTGTTAGTGTTTCTAAATGTATTTATATATATATACACAGTCGACTCAGCTTAATTGCACACCCTTGGGAGTTCACGTTAATGAGCTGATTAAGCGGAGAGGCTAAAAATAGCATCTGGGTTCTTGATATGCCGTACTTCGTAGATAGCTCGCCTTGCGTTTGCTTTGGAATTGATTCTGCATCTGCAATCGATTGAAGTTTCTGTAGAAGAGTGAGATCTCTGATCTTTGGGGAAGCCATTGCTATAATGATGGTAGTAGTAGTAGTAGTATCGTTCGGCTACACTTCTATGTTCAAGGTATCAATCCAGGTTCGGAAGCCATCATCACATTTGTTGATGGTTTCAAATCCCACTTCCAGTTTGTTCTCGGGCAATCTAGTACGAGGTGGTTTGCATCTTGTGGTGCTTGGTTGCACTTTGGGTATGTTGGTGATTCTTGGAGCCCCCATTTGTGCATGTTGGCAGCTGTTCTTGTATGTTTTGACCGTAGTCTATTTGCAGCTACCCAGTATTTTCTTGGTAAATTGTGATGACACGATCTTTGATAAGTAGTGCAGTATTTTTAAAAAATTTGTCTTCAAATAAGGCAATGACCATAAAAGGCCAAGACCATATTGTTACAGTTTATTTGTATAGGAGTTCAAGACAACCGCTTTGTCCTAAGACAGCAGACAAATGCTGCCCATGACATAAAATAGAACGAAGGCTCCACAGATAGTCTTCAGGCTCGCATCATTAGATTATGATGAGCCAAGATGGAGAGAAAAAGAGAAAGATAGAGATATATAGAAAGAGAGAGACATCTAGATGGGACAAGTTTCGAGAGAGTACACTAATCTAAGAACACGTGAGTAGGTAGGATGGTTTGTTACTAAATTGAACTAAAGGAATAAAGCAAAGGTGTAATAACAAGTAAACATTTATTACAAAACGATACTTACAATAGCAGACGACATATTTACAAACACTTAAACACATAGTTACATTTTCATACTCATCAATCGGTCGACCATCTTCCCTCACAACATTTCTTCACACGACACGAACAGGGACTGAACTCACAAATCACTCAACCAAGGCCCGCTGGTTTGGCACGTGACCATAGGTGAGGACAACTCTGAATAAAATACCCACTGTTCAACTGCTTGGTCAATAGAACTAACACAGAAAACTATGTATAAACGTAACCGTTTAAAATCTGATGGAGAAAATCGTGTGATAACTAGTCACCCATTTGACAGTATAAAAGCAATAACAATGATCAGAGAGAGGGCGATTTCATTCACGTTACTGTTTATAAACAAACAAATATGTTTGTCCGAGCACGTGTGTCACAAATTTTAAGTTTTGATTAGTCCAAAATCTACTGGTTAATTATCACTCCCCTCACAATTTACAGATCCATACTTGTCATATTTTACTTCAATGATGGTTTGGTTAATGACACGTTCACCTCGAATTTGATAGCACGAAGTTTGATTGTCTCTGGAATAAGATTCAATAGTCTGATGTCACGTCAGCCCAGCAACGAGCAGCTTGGTTCTAAACAAAGAAAATCGGTACTTTTTATTCTTCATGCTGGCTAGAACTTTTTCACATGTCATGTGATCAGAATGTATAAAAGTAAAAACATGATCAGATTTATAATGTTTTTCTCCTCTGGAGAAATATTTCATAAGGGTGTCCGCCATTGTTCCGATTGTTTAAAACCAGTTACTAAGTTACTATGCGTCATTAGGAGGGAAGTGATGTCAAGACTGTTTGAGCCTATTAACTTTAAAAAGTAATTGGTCTGTAAACAAAATGTGACCCTTCGTCTCAAAACGGTATTATGTCGGGATGGACCAGATGCTAAAAAGTCAAATTATAGTTAAACTGGTCAAAAATATGAAACGTTGGTATTTACCACAGTAAAATATGATATTCCTTCTCCTTTATAAAGCATATAAACTCAACTTAAGCATGACATTTGTGGCTACAAATTCCATTTTAAGCATTTTAATCATCCCGACTTAATACCGTTTTGAGACAAAGGGTCACAAATGCCGTCCCACATATTCTAATCCCAGTCAGTCCTGGAGATGATGTGTCCATGTCAGTCACAACCTTGTGCAAAGTGGCCATCTTTGGTCTCATTAAGAATTTGTGACATTTCATATCACACATACTGAGCGTGAACATTTGGTTCGCTAACTGCTGTTTTGGGTAATGAGATTAGCTGAAGAGTAGCGTCCCTTGATTGGACGTCACCGGTGGAAAAGTTATATATTAGAGAGAGAACGTCATGTTGGTTGTGCGCACGCATGCGTCTCTCGTCCTCGCTTCCAGTGAAAGCGGCTTGAGACACTTCACCAAAAGCGAGGACGAGAGAGGCGTATGCGCAAAACCAAATTGACGTTCTCTCTGTAAGGTGACGTTCAATCAAGGGACGCTAATCTCATTCCCTATAGCTACACAAGTGTGAAACCTGAAATAATTTTGGTGTGCATTTACAACGTGTCACTTTTGTACCGACCTGTTTGGCGTTCTGTATCTGCTCCTTTTTTGTGTCAATAAAGGCATATCAACAGATTTAAAATTTGTCTACTTTTCAAAGATATGAATGAATATACCACGTACCAATATGTTTTCTCTTATGTGAGAGGATAGCAAATTCAAACTGCCTAGTTTCTTTTGTAAATGACTATATGTGACCCTTCGCCTCAAAATGCTATTAAGTTGGGATGGTTAAGATGTTGAAAATTGAATCTATATCAGAAATATCAGACTTGTGTTGAGTTTGTACGTTTTATTGAGGAGAATGGATACCATATCTTAGGGTGCTGATGCCAACAATTTATATTTTTGACCAGTTTTAACATTTAATTCGGCTTTTAAGCATCTGGTTCGTTCCGACATAATACTGTTTTGAGATGATGGGTCACATATATCGATGGCCCGTTGATCTAACCTATCCCCCTATATCTGTTTTCCAACTTGCTTTATGTATTTGTCTTGGAATGAGATTACTTGGTTTTGACCTTGCCCTGGCCGGAGACCCTGGCTGGGAGGGAAATAGTCAAATGCATAGTAATTTTTTGGGGAGATGATATTTTTTTTCTCCTTGTATATCATCTCTCTGATATGTATTATTATATTATATTGTGTATTCCTCTTTATTGGATATTGTGCTTGTGTTCAGATGAGACTTATAGGTGATCTGAAACTAAGTACATTGATGGTATGCTCTTGGAATCTACATCTGATCCCTATTTGTTCCCTGTTCCAGTTTGTCTTACTTTTTCTTGGGTTGCTTTAATTGTACTTTTAGAATTTGACTATCCCATTTTCTTCCTTTTTACTGGCGCTGATATAACCTAAATGTGTTGCAAGCGCTGTAAAACTCTTAAACACAAAACATTACCTCTGAAGTATAGTCTTGCAAAGACACTATGTAAAACCCTTAAACACAAAACATTACCTCTGAATATAGTCTTGCAAAGACACTGTAAACATTACCTCTGGTTATAGTCTTGCAAAGACACTATGTAAAACCCTTAAACACAAAACATTACCTCTGAAGTATAGTCTTGCAAAGACACTGTAAACATTACCTCTGAAGTATAGTCTTGCAAAGACACAATGTAAAACCCTTAAACACAAAACATTACCTCTGAAGTATAGTCTTGCAAAGACACTATGTAAAACCCTTAAACACAAAACATTACCTCTGAAGTATAGTCTTGTAAAGACACTATGTAAAACCCTTAAACACAAAACATTACCTCTGAAGTATAGTCTTGCAAAGACACTATGTAAAACCCTTAAACACAAAACATTACCTCTGAAGTATAGTCTTGCAAAGACACTATGTAAAACCCTTAAACACAAAACATTACCTCTGAAGTATAGTCTTGCAAAGACACTATGTAAAATCCTTAAACACAAAACATTACCTCTGAATATAGTCTTTGCAAAGACACTATGTAAAACCCTTTAAACACAAAACATTACCTCTGAAGTATAGTCTTGCAAAGACACTGTAAACTTAACACTTCCTGAAGTATAGTCTTGCAAAGACACAATGTAAAACCCTTAAACACAAAACATTACCCCTGAAGTATTATCTTGCAAAGACACTATGTAAAACCCTTAAACACAAAACATTACCTCTGAAGTATAGTCTTGCAAAGACACTATGTAAAACCCTTAAACACAAAACATTACCTCTGAAGTATAGTCTTGTAAAGACACTATGTAAAACCCTTAAACACAAAACATTACCTCTGAAGTATAGTCTTGCAAAGACACTATGTAAAACCCTTAAACACAAAACATTACCTCTGAAGTATAGTCTTGCAAAGACACTATGTAAAACCCTTAAACACAAAACATTACCTCTGAAGTATAGTCTTGCAAAGACACTATGTAAAACCCTTAAACACAAAACATTACCTCTGAATATAGTCTTTTGCAAAGACACTATGTAAAACCCTTTAACACAAAACATTACCTCTGAAGTATAGTCTTGCAAAGACACTGTAAACATTACCTCTGAAGTATAGTCTTGCAAAGACACTGTAAACATTACCTCTGGTTATAGTCTTGCAAAGACACTATGTAAAATCCTTAAACACAAAACATTACCTCTGAAGTATAGTCTTGCAAAGACACTATGTAAAACCCTTAAACACAAAACATTACCTCTGAATATAGTCTTTTGCAAAGACACTATGTAAAACCCTTTAACACAAAACATTACCTCTGAAGTATAGTCTTGTAAAGACACTATGTAAAACCCTTACACACAAAACATTACCTTTGAAGTATAGTCTTGCAAAGACACTATGTAAAACCCTTAAACACAAAACATTACCTCTGAAGTATAGTCTTGCAAAGACACTATGTAAAACCCTTAAACACAAAACATTACCTCTGAAGTATAGTCTTGCAAAGACACTATGTAAAACTCTTAAACACAAAACATTACCTCTGGTTATAGTCTTGCAAAGACACTATGTAAAACCCTTAAACACAAAACATTACCTCTGGTTATAGTCTTGCAAAGACACTATGTAAAACCCTTAAACACAAAACATTACCTCTGAAGTATAGTCTTGCAAAGACACTATGTAAAACCCTTAAACACAAAACATTACCTCTGGTTATAGTCTTGCAAAGACACTATGTAAAACCCTTAAACACAAAATATTACCTCTGAAGTATAGTCTTGCAAAGACACTATGTAAAATCCTTAAACACAAAACATTACCTCTGAAGTATAGTCTTGCAAAGACACTATGTAAAACCCTTAAACACAAAAAATTACCTCTGAAGTATAGTCTTGCAAAGACACTATGTAAAATCCTTAAACACAAAACATTACCTCTGAAGTATAGTCTTGTAAAGACACTATGTAAAACCCTTAAACACAAAACATTACCTCTGAAGTATAGTCTTGCAAAGACACTATGTAAAACCCTTAAACACAAAACATTACCTCTGAAGTATAGTCTTGCAGAGACACTGGTCAGAGGTTGGATCAGCGGGCCATCAATATTTATAATTTGTTGATCTGTCTGTCAGGCTATCTATTTACCTATGTATATTTATGAATTTTAAGACACCTCTTCTTTGAATTGGCACAGGGTAACGATGGTTTAGATGGAGCCGATGGTGAGATAGGAGCCCAAGGCCCCCCGGGTCCCCCTGGTTTGGAGGGCCCTCAAGGAAATGTCGGTGCGCAGGTAAGTCTTGCTTTATTACTGTTTTAAATTAATAATGGTATTGATGATGGTTGTTGGCCTCTGTTATGATGATGATGATGATGATGATGATGATGGTGATGGTTGGTGTGGTGGTGATGATGATGATGATAGTTGTGGTGATGATGATAGTGATGATGACGAAGGTGATGATGATGATAATGGTGGTGGTGGTGGTTGTAATGATGATGATGATGATGAACATCATCATCATCAATCATCATCATCATCATTGTGGTTGTGGTGGTGATATGATGATGATGATGATGTAAGTTAAATGATGATGGCCAATGAAAAAAGACAGAAGCTCTGCTTAATTATAAATATTCTATTACTTAATGACTTACAAAAACATACTTACTGCGCCTTGATTGATAACTTTTACTTTTATAATTTCACAACTGCATAACTGGTTCATTCCTTTCTGTATATTCTTTTCTGTGTGGTTCAGGGGTTATGGTTTCTTGCCTTGTCACAAATGCCCAGCATTGTTACGCGTGAACAGCAACTGAATAGGTGACAAAAATTGAGGAAAAAATACTGGTCCTGATGTTGTGTCCCTGGGTAATGCACTTTAAACACATTACCCCACTTCACTGAGGTGTGAATGAGTACCTAGTCACAGGCAGTGATGGACATTGTAAGAACATTATTACAAAAAAGGTGCCTAACAGGGGACTGTTAATGTATGAAATGGAAGTATGGTTCCATATGGCCTTCTTCTTCTTCTTCTTCTTCTTCTTTCATTAAGGCCAAAGCTTCAGGCTGAAGATTGTATGGCTGTAACAGGTGTTTTAGAGGGAGCGATTTTTTAAAAGTCATCAGTCGATTGGGCTTGTTTACAAGTGGTTGGTAGGGAGTTCCAAAGTCAGATGGTGGAGGAGAAGAAAGAGTAAAGATGATGGTTTGTTCTTGAGTGGGGGGATTTCTTAACTAAATGTTGAGTTTCTTGTTTTGTTGTTGTTCCGTTTCAAATGGCTAGTTGGAATTTCGAGTTTTCTGTTTGGCCTGCTGGGGAATAAATGAAACGTTGTGAAAAGCATTGAGCCGTGGATATTCTCCATATCAACTGAGATTTTTTGGAGCTTTTATATAGCGCAATATCCACTAAACGTGCTCAGAGCGTTTTACAAGGGGTCCCTGACCAACAGCAACACGTAACATTTAGAACGAGATATGACGCCTGTCAGGCGATATTACAATTGTTTTCCAGCACAGACACAACGCCGTTAATGGCCAGGTACTCATTTTACACCTGAGTACTGTAAGAGAATGTGAATAAAGAGCCTTTTGCAAGGACTCAACTATGCGCCGAGCGAGGCTCGAACTCAGGACCTTCCGATCCGAAAGCGAGTGTCATACATACCACTAGACCACAACATAAGCCGCACTTGCATTGAGCAAGTATGGTTTGTTTATCCAGGATATGCTCAATCAATATCAGTGTTCATATTCTATTTTTAAAAAAAATTTTTTTTTAATGAACTTTGAATGCAGGGAGGCGATGGAGAGGTGGGCTTTCAGGGGCGGGTGGGTCAACAAGGCCAAAGAGGGAGCAGAGGAGCACCTGGACCAAGTGGTGATAAAGGAGAACAAGGACCACAGGTAAGAATTATAATTATAATCCCACAGCTGCCAACTGCTGCCACATCCCCCCCCCCCCCCCCCCCCCCCCCCCCCCCCTCCCTCCAAAGGTTTATCCTGTATTTGTCAGTGCCATGAGAAAAAAAAGGAAAATTTAGCCATAATGTATTTTTAAGACCCTTTTTTTCTCCCTTTTGCTTTCATTTGTTGATAATTTAGTGATGCTTAAACACTTGATATTTGAAACTGCATATTTTTTAAAATTAGATTTCATTACAAAGACTTTGGGTTTTTTCTGTTGTATTATTTTAATCCAAAGTTGTTTTGTTTGTTTTGTTTTTTTAATACGTCCAAAGCCATATAACATGTCCCATGGAGCCAGTCAAGCCTAATTTCTATAGCATGAAACAAGACAGTAGCAATTGCCTGCTACCCTTTTGGTTTGATGTTAGTCTTATCTTAAAGTGCTTTCCGCACAGATGCAGACCTGCCAACCTTCTCAGAATGAAAAGTGTATTCTATGATCCTAAAAAGTGTATTTTTTAGCAAAAAAGTGTACTTTTCAGTAAAAAAGTGTATTTTGTCAGCATTTGTGGAAAATAAAAGTGCGCAAAATACAAAAGTTTATATAAAAGCTAAATCTAACCCAAATCAAAAATAAACTCTGATCTTCAACATTCAAACATTCATTGGCAGCAATCACTAGTAATTACAAAATTATCAGTTTATCGAGAAACTAAAACTTAATGACCATTTTAAATCAGTACAAAGCTCAGAAATTGCAATATCTAAAGATATTGCTTTCGAAACACTCAAAGAAATGACCAAAAGACCCCAAATATGAAAATAACCTCGACTTCACCTGTGATCAATCTACCAACTGAGTTATTGGGATTCCCCCATAATCATAGAATAATTGGATTAAAAGTTCAAACATCAATTATTTTAATGGTCAACAATAATACAGTTATAATATTTTGTACTTAGATTCACAAGTAGATTCCCATGTGTTTCAATGTAAAATGACTGTCAGTAAGCTATTTTACTATTAAAATGATTTACAAATTTTTATTTATTTATGTATTCATTTTTGTATTTATTTATTCATTTATATATTTACTTATTTATTTGGAGCTTTTATATTCATTTTTCTTTCATACCATATTGGAATTAATTAACATTTTCATTAAAATCTTTAATAAATTTTGAATGATTCCAAACAGAAAATATGAAATTTTACCTTTTTTTTTTAGAATAAAAAGCACTTAATATAACATGGAGCCGGAGTTTATCCCAGTCTCTGTAGCTTTAAATGTACAGCAGCAATTGCTTGCTACCCTTTGGATAGGACGCTAATCTATCGTAAAGTATATGTGATAAAACAACTAAAAATAACCATTGGTTATGGGGAAATATCATGATTTTGTTGCATACAATATAAGATCTTTCATTACTATGCGATGTGTTTGTCAATACTTTTTTTCTGATATGACATTATATAGGGAATGAGATTAACGGAAGAGTAGCGTCCCTTGATTGGACGTCACCTTACAGAGAGAATGTCTCGATGGTTTTGCACATGCGTCTCTCTCGTCCATGCTTTAGGTGAAGTGTCTCATGCCGCTTTCACAGGAAGCGAGGACGAGAGCGAGACGCATTCGCACAACCAACATGACGTTCTCTCTCTAATAACTTTTCCGCCGGTGACATCCAATCAAGGGACGCTACTCTTCCGCTAATCTCATTCTCTATGAAACTTTCCATTTATGTAGCAATGACTATCCCGCACAAATCTTTGGGCCTCTTTTTCGCTCACAAAGTGCCCGAATTCGCGTCAAAATATGGGACGAAGCCGTTTCGTATATGCTATTTTAAAAAATTAATTACGACGCTGTTTATCGATGAATATGACTGAAAGTTGGCACACAGAAAAAAGGTCATTTTAGATTATGTCAAGCGACAAAATTCGTGCGATTACTAGAAGACCGTTAAAAATAGATTTTTATTCTTTGGAGTAAAATATTTCTAAAACTACCGGGCGTGGAGGTTTTGTCGCTGACAAGGTAATACATGAACATTTCTTCTTTTTGGTTGTAAAATTTCATATGAATATGACGAGTACTTTTCCCGTATTTTACAAAACACCATCCTAATTTGCTCTTCAAGTTTCAATCTTTTAATCCACTAATTATGCAAGATACAACCAAAGGTCGAAAAAAAATGCCGAAAAAGCGTCCCATATTTTCGCGTTTTTTTCCTCTTTGCGGGTCATCCAAATAAATGACACCTTTGAAACTGCATAACTTGTTTATTTATGAATGGATTTTCAAAATTCAAAAACATTTTTACTCAGTGGAGATAGGGCTTTGGTTTTAGACAAAAATTTTCCTCAAAAAGAGAAAAAAACATTTTTCATAGTCATTGCTAATTTATGATAATACGTAAAATCAACGTCTGACTATAAATTTCAGTTTTAAGCTGTTTTGAGCGTAAAATTGGTCACATATATGACCTTGTCTTTGTAATGCGTGGTGTATAAATAAATACCCTGTGCTATCAATACATATTATTATCCCCAATTTTTCAGGGACCTAATGGAGAGACCGGTGCCCAAGGACCCCAGGGATCCGTTGGTATTCAGGTAAGCATTGTCTGGGTGGGGTTCCTGACCTCCCATAGTGGGCAGGGGGGTACATACTGTGTCTTCTATCCCCTTATATCTGTTTTCCAACATGATTTCTGTCTTTGTCTTGGAATGAGATTACTTGGTTTTGTCCTGGTCCTGGCCAGATGCCCTGGCTGAGAGGGAAACAGTCGAATGTATAGTTATTGTTTTGGGAGATGATATTTTTTTTCATTGTAAATCATCTCTCTGTTATGCACTGTATTATGCTCTCTTTATATTATATATGATTTGTAAAACATTTGAGTGTGTTCCTCTTAGCGGGGACCTGTGCTTGTGTCTGAATGAGACTTTTAGTGATCTCAAACTAAGTACTTTGATAGAGTGCTTTTGGAATCTACACCTGTTTCTTATTTGAACCAATTCCCCTTTGTCTTCCCTTTTCTTGGATGCTTTATTGTAATTCTATAACTTTTTACTATCCCATTTTCTTCCTTTTTACTGGCGCTGATATGACCTTAATGTGTTGCAAGCGCCGTAAAACCCTTAAAAACAAAAAACAGGTAAGCATTGTCATTATAGGCATTTCTTTATGTAAAGTGGATTTTCAGGGACAAGGTTTATTGAGCTGGGCAAATTATTATAGAAAAAAAAACATAACAAAAAAACAATTTTAAAAAAAACTTGAGCTTTCATTTAGCGCAATATCCACTAAACATGCTCAAAGCGCTTTACAAAGTGTCCCTGACCAACAGCAGTATGTAACATGTAGAGCCGGTTAGGCGATATTACAAATGTTTTTCGACAGAGATAACGTTGTTGACGGCCAGGTACTCATTTACACCTGAGTATGATGAGAGAAGGACTCAACTATGCACCGAGCGAAGCTCGAACCCAGGACCTTCCGATCCGAAAGCGGGGGTCATATCACAAGACCACATAGCCGCACAATAGAAGATGAATTAAGTTCAAAGTCTCCAGTTTCAGTAAAAGACTTCAAAACCTTGTTTCTTATATGAGCTTACCAAGCTAGTCGCAGACTAAATCCACGCCCATTTAGGCACTTGTGAGGGTTGGACTTCATCGTTAAATCTCAGAGTAGTTGCTGGGATATATAGCATCAACAAGAAAACAGCCATTTTTGCAAAATTTAGAGAGCTTCGATTTGGAAGGAAAATATGTTGGTTACAAATGACAGAAGCAAGAAGTGTCCTGTTGTTTTAGATTGTTAGAAAACTGCAGATTTTTGTGAGTAAAAACTCCAAATCAACTAATCTGTTCGGGCTAGCCAGTTGCGTTGGAAATTCCACCCGGGACTCTAAGGGTTCGCTTCGAAGAACAAATCAAAAAACGTTTTTTTAATTCTTTGCAACCTAGTGCAGTTCTTTGAATTCTTTGCAACCTAATGCAGTTCTTTGAATTCTTTGCAACCTAAAGAGAGAGTTGCAATGAAATTTTGAGGGGTTTATTTTATTTGTTTTTTGTTTTTTTAAAATGTCATACGAACATTCAAAGTTGAAATATTTATCAATATTATTTAATATTGATAAAACTAAACTTAAGTATTTTGGTGATAGGTCTCTTATGAAATTCGGACCCACGATTTGGAATGATCTCCCTCAATCTGTGAGATTCTCGAGCTCAATAGACATTTTCAAAAAAGCCCTGAAAACACATCTTTTCAGGAAATATTTACTTAATTGAATTTTAAATGTATTGTATGTGACATTTAAATTGATGATGTATTGATGCCCTTTTATGCTCTTAATTGTTTTGATACTTTGGTTGAATTGTATTTTTTTTTTTTTTAAAGCGCTTTGAGGTTTCGACGAAAGGCGCTATATAAATATGCTTATTATTATTATTATTATTATTATTTAATGGCAATCTATAAATTGATTATTTCCTACAGGGAGTACAGGGACCTAAGGGTGAGCCTGGTGATGACGGTGGGGTCGGAAAACCTGGAAATGTGGGACAACAAGGACCACCAGGTGCTGAAGGACCCCGGGTAGGTTGAAGGTTATCCTGACTTTAAAAATTTTTGATTAAAAATATTGAGCATTGATATAATATAATATAATATAATATCGACTAAATGGGCTCAAAACTTTTTATTTACAGAGGGTCCCAAGCCAACAGCAACACTTTATATGTAGAATGAGATATGACACTTGTAAGGCGCTGTTAATAATTTTTTATCATGACCTAAAAACCTTGATCATGTTCCAAAAGAACACATTATGTGAAGTAAGGGAACCATATGAGTTTGCGAAAGAACACATGACGGGAGAAAAGGGGAAAATATGAGTTTCATTTTACAACCCACTTCAGGCTATAGATAGTATGCGCTTGGCTAAAAAGCTCACAACATTGCCATCCGGAAGTATAACGGACCAGCACACAAAAATCTGTGTAACCATGAACTTTTATAGTCTGGATAATACAGTTAAGTGAGAATATATCATAAACGTGGATGGCAAAAAACAATAACAAAGACCAGAGTGACGTCAACTTCATTCTATCTATAAAAGAATTTAAAAACTTGCTTTAGGCATCAATACTTCAGGTCCTGAGTAGTTACCGTTGTTACTCCCCCCTAGGTATTCATTTTACACTAGAGTGCATTAATATAATATTAGTAAAGAGCTTTTACCAAGATGTCAATGTTGTGCCACCCAGAGTGGGACTTGAAACATCACCCGACACATTTGAAGGTTAGTGTCATACTTCAAGCCAACCCTCTGCTAGATAGAAAAAAAATCTCATCGTCATATCAGTGCCCGTAAAAAGGAAGAAAAAAAAAAGAAAAAAAAATAAATTTAAAAATTGAGCTTTATATAGCGCAAAATCCACTAAATGTGCTCACAGCGCTTTACAAGGGGTCCCTGGTCAACAGCAACATTTAACATGTAGGACGGGACGTGACGCCTGTTAGGCGATATTACAATTTTTCGGACAAAGACAACGCTTTTAACGGCCAGGTACTCATTTTACACCTGAGTACGGTGAGAGAATGTGAGTAAAGAGCCTTTTCCAAGGACTCAACTATGCACCGAGCGCGAGGCTCGAATCCAGGACCTTCCGATCCTAAAGCGAGTGTCATACCACTAGACCACATAGCCACATAGGAAAGTAAAGAGTTCTAGAATTACAATTAAAGCAACCAAGAAAAGGTAAGACAAAGGGAAATTGGTTCAAATAGCGAGATCACCTGAAAGTCTCATACAGACACAAGCACAGGTCCCCACTAAGAGAAATACACTCAAATGTTTACAAATCATAAATAATATGTAAACAAAACATAATACAGTGCATAACAGAGAGATGATTTACGAGGAAAAAAATATCATCTCCCAAAACTAACTATACATTTGAATGTTTCCCTCTCAGCCAAGGTATCCATAAAACCAAGTAATCTCATTCGTAGATAGTAGATAAAGACATAAAGCATGTTGGAAAACAGATATAGGGGTAGAGAAGACACAGTAAGTACCTCCCTGCTCACTATGGGAATCCCTCCAGAGATACAACCTGCATAAATCCATCAAATACATACACAAACGACATTCTACTACACTAAGCGAACACACACACACACACACACACATATATACGAGGGCTCTTTCATAATTAACCGAAAAATGCCTGTAAAATCCGCGATTTTTATGCTATCAACAAAATTCTTGCACGTGTTCATACCTTGACTCGTCCTTCATTTCTCTACGTAACAGCCAAGTCTGTCGACACACTTCTGCCAACGCCGCACCATGGAATAGATACCCTCTCGGAAGAAATTTCCGTCAAGGTTTTGTAGCCATTTCCGCACATGGTCAACAAGCTCTTCATCGACATCAAAGCGCTTTCCTCCCAGCTCACGTTTCAGTGGCCCAAAGAGGTGATAATCAGATGGTGCGAGGTCTGGACTGTGTGTTGGGTGTGGCAAAATCTCCCATCCATATTTCTCTAGCCAGCCTTGCGTCACTCGTGCTGTGTGGGGTGTAGCGTTGTCGTGTTGCAAAATGACCCCGTTGGTCAACTTCCCTGGGCGCTTTTTGCGAATGGCCTCCCTAAGCTTGTCAAGAGTTTGGCAGTACCTTGCAGCATTGATTGTTTCTCCAGGTTGTAAGGTTTCGAACAGAATAACACCACGACTGTCCCAGAAAACAGTTCCCATTATTTTCTTTGCTGACCGCATGACTTTGAATTTCTTCGCGACAGGTGAGGATGGATGTTTCCATGTCATCGAATCGTGCTTTGTTTCTGGGGTGCAATGGTGCAACCAAGTCTCATCACCGGTGACTATGCTGTCAAGAAAAGTCACATCGTACCCTAGAAAGTCTCCGCCGGCGTTGGCAGTATGCCCGTGAACCCTGCGTGAGCTCTTGCTTCTTCTCAAAAGTTCCCTGCAGATGTCCAATCTTTGTTCTTTATGATTGTCTGTCAATTGCTTAGGAACCCATCTTGCGCTGACTTTTCTGTAGCCAAGTTAATCAAATACAATTCTATGGGCAGAAGTTTCCGAAATTTCAAGACTGCTTGCGATTTCATGAAGTTTCAATCCTCCTGTCTTGACGAATAAGCTCATCAACTCGCTTCACATTGTCTTCTGACGTCGCAGTTATCGAACGCCCTCTCCCTTCCCTGTCTGTCAAGTCGGAATGGCCGGCTTCAAACAAATGACACCAGTGATAGACTTGTGTACGGCTTATAACATGCTCACCATATACACTCTGAAGTTCTTTATGAATTTCGGTAGGATTCAGACTTTTGGCGTTCAAAAAACGTATGACAGCTCCTTTGACCAAGTGTCAAGGTGGGCCGCCATCTTTAAAATCGTCTAGAAATTCATTGTGCAAAATGATGCACTTCATAATTTCTGGGAATATCCGTAAGGAAATAAGGAATATCATGTCGTTTACAGAATTAAAAAATCTCCACTGGTTGCTGAGAAATGGACACTTTTTCGGTTATTTCTGAAAGAGCCCTCGTATATATATATAATATATATATATATATATATATATATATATATATATAAGAGAAAAAGAGCAGCACAGGGGTATCATCTTTGCTTCATAGCCAAAAGGTACCGAGTTCGACTCCTCGCCACACTGTGTGATGCCTTGGGTAAATCAACTCACCCTTTCTTACCTTTTTGGTGCTGCACTGAACTGGTAAAGAGGCCTTGGGTCATTGCAGCCTTCCCTTAGCAAATTTCCTCTTGGGAGATATAGAAGTAGTTCTTCAGAGCCATTGGGCTCATAGAGCCGGAGTTATATTGGTTTCTATAGCATGAAATGGACAATAGTAATTGCATGCTACCCTTTGGATAGGATGGTAGTCTATTTGCAAAGTACTTTCCACTAGATCTCTGACAAATCAAGCTAGTGGGGGATTCAGAAGACAATCACAACTTCTTCAACCATGCAAAGCGAGTGCTCTACCAAGGGAGCTATCTTTTATTTATTTATTTATTTTTATACGTATATATATATATATATATATATATATATATATATATATATATATATATATATATATATATATATATATATATATATATATATTTATATTTCTCCACTTTATTTATATTAGGGAGAGAAAGGAGAGGTTGGAGGACAGGGACCAAAGGGACAAGTTGGACCACCAGGAGAAAGGGGACCTATTGGGCAAGAAGGACCGGGTGGCGATCCGGTGAGTTGTACACACACAGAGGGAGAGGGGGGGGGAGGGGATAAAGATACCTGAAATGGGTAAAAGGGGAATAGTCTTCTTTTTTCTTTTCTTCTTCTTCTTCTTCTTTCTCTTCTTCTTCTTCTTCTTTTCTTCTTCTTCTTCTCTTCTTCTTCTTTTCTTCTTCTTTCTTCTTTCTCTCTTCTTTTCTTCTTTCTTCTTTTCTTCTTCTTCTTCTTCTTCTCTTCTTCTTCTTCTTCTTCTTCTTCTTCTTCTTTCTTTTTCTTCTTCTTCTTCTTCTTCTTCTTCTTCTTTCTTTCTTCTTCTTCTTCTTCTTTTCTTCTTCTTCTTTTCTTCTTCTTCTTCTTCTCTTCTTCTCTTCTCTTCTCTCTCTCTTCTTCCTCTTTCTTCTTTCTTCTTCTTCTTCTTCTTCTCTCTCTTCTTCTTCTTCTTCTTTTTCTTCTTCTTCTTCTCTCTTCTTCTTCTTCTTCTTCTTCTTCTTCTTCTTCTTCTTCTCTTCTTCTCTTCTTCTTCTTCTTCTTCTCTTTTTCTTCTTCTTCTTCTCTTCTTCTTCTTCTTCTTCTTCTTCTTCTTCTTCTTCTTCTCTTCTTCTTCTTCTTCTTCTTCTTCTTCTTCTTCTCTCTTCTTCTTCTCCTCTTCTCTTCTCTTCTTCTTCTTTTCTCTCTTCCTCCTCTCTCCTCCTCCTTTTCTTTTTCTTGTTTCTTCCTTTCTTCTTCTTTCTTCTTTTCTTGTTCTTCTTCTTCTTCTTCTTCTTCTTCTTCTTCTTCTTCTCTTCTTCTTCTTTCTTCTTCTCTTCTTCTTCTTCTTCTTCTTCTTCTTCTTCTTCTTCTTCTTCTTCTTCTTCTTCTTCTTCTTCTTCTTCTACCTTACAGGCTAAAACTTTAGAAATTGAAGGCTGATATGGTCCTTTCTGGTGTATATATATATATATATATATATATATATATATAATATATATATATATATATACAATTATTTATTTATTTATTATTTATTTATTTATTTATTTATTTATTTATTTATTCATTCATATCTTTCTTTATTCTTAAATTTATTTATTCCTTTATTTATCTATTTCTTACCTACAGGGAAATCCCGGACCAGCTGGCCTGACAGGAGATCCTGGCCCTGTTGGAAGTAGGGTATGGCCATTTGTTTTGTATGTCCCATTGTTTGTGTATGTGTGTAAGTATTTGTGTGGTTGTGTGTGTGTGTGTGTGTGTATGCATGTGCGATTATGTCTCACGATTATGTTGTTGCGAGCTGAAATTGTACTTGCCCTTTACCCGTTATACATAGACAGATGGTATAGGTGTTTAGGGCCAGAGCCCTTTAACAACGAAATATAGACAAATTGTATAGTTGCTTTGGACCATAGCCCTCTTCCAATGATACATAAATGGTAAATAAATTGTTGCGAGCTGAAATTGAGACAAAAAAAATGTCTATTGAAATGAATTTCTAATTTAAAGAGCATTCTGGCCTATGAGCTACCTCTGCAGACCTACCAACCATACCCGTTTCTCCAAAATGGTATCGGATTTAAGATTATGGAAAAGGTTGTTTTTTTTGTTTTTGTTTTTTTAATTGAATTTTCATATGGCTAATCTCACTCATTCCTCTTCATCTCTCCATTTTTAATTTATTTTTTTCATTTAGCCTTGAATTAAAATTTACATTTTGATAGTTTACTATAAAGCCTGTTTAAAATGCTTCTAGGGGTTATTTTTCAGTATATTGTGTAGGGTTATTCCATCATCATTGAGGCGAGATTTGGGATGGAAGCTCCAATATCCCTGATTTCAATCTGAAAAGTTTGGCAGGTTTGCAAAGTTTGGTAGGTTTGCAAAGTTTGGTAGGTTTGCAAAGTTTGGCAGGTTTGCAAAGTTTGGTAGGTTTGCAAAGTTTGGTAGGTTTGCAAAGTTTGGCAGGTTTGCAAAGTTTGGTAGGTTTGCAAAGTTTGGTAGGTTTGCAAAGTTTGGCAGGTTTGCAAAGTTTGGTAGGTTTGCAAAGTTTGGCAGGTTTGCAAAGTTTGGCAGGTTTGCAAAGTTTGGCAGGTTTGCAAAGTTTGGTAGGTTTGCAAAGTTTGGCAGGTTTGCAAAGTTTGGCAGGTTTGCAAAGTTTGGCAGGTTTGCAAAGTTTGGTAGGTTTGCAAAGTTTGGCAGGTTTGCAAAGTTTGGCAGGTTTGCAAAGTTTGGCAGGTTTGCAAAGTTTAGTAGGTTTGCAAAGTTTGGCAGGTTTGCAAAGTTTGGCAGGTTTGCAAAGTTTGGCAGGTTTGCAAACATCTTGAACAATGGTTGTGTACACTAATAGGAGCTACAGGGATCACCTCCCCATGTGTCATTTGAACTGTCAAATATGTGCTTTTATCATATCATATCAATTATAGAGCCTTAAATGTCCTTAAATCATTAGTAACAATAACATTGTACATAACAGATGGAATTTAACATATTATTATTATATGAAAAAAACAAAACAACATCATTATCTTTTCTAGTTCTCTATGCTTTTCCCTTTGTTTTCAGGGTAATTTAGGTGAGGAGGGTCCGCCTGGAAAAGTAGGACCTTCTGGTATGAGAGTAAGTTGCTGTTGTCTTATTATAATAAAACAATTTGATACATGGACAAGCTGTATTGGGACTTTGAGCTACAGTCCTTGACCAATGACACATTCACAACAAGTACATGCCCTTATGCCCTTTTGATGCATGCACAAAAGTACAGATTCTTTCTTCTATAGATAGCCCTTAACGAATGATACATAGACAACTTATGTAGGTGCTTTGGGCTATAGCGCTATAGCCCTACTTTGTCATTGATAAATTGACAAATGATCTACGTGCTTTGGGCCCTATTCCAATGATACATAAAGAAATAGTAATATGTAATAACATGCCCTTTACCCGTTATACATAGACAGATGGTATAGGTGTTTAGGGCCAGAGCCCTTTAACAACGAAATATAGACAAATTGTATAGTTGATTTGGACTACAGCCCTCTTCCAATGATACATAAATGGTATGTGTGCTTTGGGCTATAGCTCTATACCAGTGATACATAAATATATGGTATAGGTACATTGGGCTATTGTCCTTTACCAATGATACATAAATAAATGGTATAGGTACATTGGGCTATTGTCCTTTACCAATAATGCATAAATAAATGGTATAGGTACATTGGGCTATTGTTCTTTACCATTGATACATAAACAAATGGTATAGGTACATTGGGCTATTGTCCTTTACCATTGATACATAAATAAATGGTATATGTACATTGGGCTATTGTCCTTTACCAATGATACATAAATAAATGGTATAGGTACATTGGACTATTGTCCTTTACCAATAATACATAAACAAACGGTATAGGTACATTGGGCTATAGCCTTTTACCAATAAGACATAGGCAAATTGTACAAGTGCTTTGGGCTATATATAAGTGCTTTTGCCTATTGCCCTTTACCAGTGATGCATTGACCGATGGCATAAGTGCTTTGGGATATTGACCCTATTTACTAATAATACAAATTATTGATGATGACTGTGTTGACCTGACAGATGCTGATGAACATTTTGTATCGTCTCTTAAAGAAAAATCTCTGCATTGAATAAGTATTGAATATTTTGTCTCTCGTTTTATGCCATATCTCTACCACACTATCTGAAAAAAGTATTTTGGATGTTATCCTTTCATAAATATACCTCTAATATACCACATACTGATGTACTTGTTGGATCACGATGTTACTGCAATGGGGTTTTTTTTTTACTTGTTTATTCTAAAATCCAGAAGTTTAAGACATGTTCTTTAAAAAAAAAAAGATTTAAAAAAAAATTGTTTTGTCAATTTCAATTCATTGGGCTAATTTTGGCAATCTTTCACAATCCAGAAGTTTAAGACATGTTCTTTAAAAAAAAAAGATTTAAAAAAACTTGTTTTGTTAATTTCAATTCATTGGGCTAATTTTGGCAATCTTTCACAATCCAGAAGTTTAAGACCTGTTCTTAAAAAAAAAAGATTAAAAAAAATTGTTTTGTCAATTTCAATTCATTGGGCTAATTTTGGCAATCTCTCACAATCCAGAAGTTTAAGACATGTTCTTTTAAAAAAAAAGATTTAAAAAAAAATTGTTTTGTCAATTTCAATTCATTGGGCTAATTTTGGCAATCTTTCACAATCCAGAAGTTAAAGACATGTTCTTAAAAAAAAAAGATTAAAAAAAACTTGTTTTGTCAATTTCAATTCATTGGGCTAATTTTGGCAATTTTTCACTCCTCAGGGCCCCAGAGGAGAGCGTGGACGTGATGGAGCTCAAGGCAGCCCAGGTTCACCTGGAGGTGAAGGTAGCCCAGGTGTCCCGGGCCCCAGTGGTCAGACAGCTAACAAGGGAGAGCCAGGCCCTCCTGGGGACAAAGGAGATCCTGGCCCTCCTGGAAATGATGGTCCAACTGGACAGAAGGGTCCCAGAGGACGTCTTGGACCAGCTGGTCCCCCTGTGAGTTCTTTATGATATAATTGTAAAAAAACGGCCTATTGCTTGCTTGCTATTAATTAAGTAAACCAGTGGTGTGTTCCATAGGCGAGGCAAAGCGAAACAACAAGCCCACAAGGTAATGATGGGTGCTAAAGCAAATGATATTGCTACTACCCGATACAGAGATTTTTATATCGCAATTTATATATATCAGTATTTGGACTAACCAAGTGTTCCTTAAATGCCTTTAAAACATAATAAGTAACAATGTATTATTTACACTAGACATTGCATATTATCTGAGATAAGGTTATTAAAAAAAAGGGAAGAAACTAATAAAAGCAAAAAAGAAGATTTAAAACAAAAACAAAAATCCAAAAAGAAAAGAAAAAAGGACAAACTAAAACCTATAAAAAAAACCCCACTATCCATTCCTTTTTTTTTTTTCTTTTGTTGACACACGATGAATGCTCAGTGTCAAGGATTACCAATGAATGAACGAACAGCTGGAAATTGACCGGCTCTTGATTTGTTTATTTTTGAGAGAGAAAGTGCAATGGCAAGGGCACTAACCACAATAATATTTTATAAAACAAAGACAATGCAAATAATGGATTATATCCCTTGAATCATAATATTAATAAGAATAGAATAGAATAGAAGGTATCGACGTCGCTTGATTAGGCCACTGGCCTGTCGCCGAGTCTTTCCAGTCACTGAATGTCTTGTCCACAACTGATCTAATGCATTTCCCTACCTGATCTTGTGATCAAGGGGCTAGCCTACACTACACTTTCTTACTGATCTTTTGATCATAGCTATTTTGGGTGGGAGGCACTTCTAAAACTATGCATATAAATTTCCATCACAGCATCTAATCTACTCTTGAAAGCATTGACGCTTAGCGCTTCAACAACATTTGCTGGCAATGAGTTCCAACGGTCAATAACTCTCTGTGTAAAAAAGTTCTGTCGAAGGGTGGTTTCAACTCTGGGTTTCAGAAGTTTATATAATAATACCAAGATATTACATTCAGATATTTCTGCATGCACACAGTTCGGTGTCATGGGTATTTTTTTAATTCATTAATATATTTAGCATTTCTGTTTTGAAATTTTAAACTGTTCCATGTTTTGTCAGTACGGAATGCAAATATATATTCTTCCTAATCGGCTATGTGGTCTTGTGGTATGACAATAGCTTTAAAATTTCAAAACAGAAATGCTAAAATATTAATGAATTAAAAAATACCCATGACACGCGGAACTGTGTGCATTCCGAAATGTCTGAACATTCATAATGTGTCCAAAAAAAAAAAAAAGGAATGGATTGTGGGTTTTTTTTGTTTTTTTTTGGTATGTTTTAGTTTGTCCTTTTTTCTTTTCTTTTTGGGTTTTTGTTTTTGTTTTTGATCTTCTTTTTTGAAACTGTTCCATGTTTTGTCAGTACGGAATGCAAATATATTCTTCCTAATCGGCTATGTGGTCTTGTGGTATGACAATGGCTTTAGGATTGGAAGGTTTTGGGTTTGAGCCTCGCTCAGCACATTTTTGAATCCTTGGACAAGGCTCTTTACGCACATTCTCTCACCATACTCAGGTGTAAAATAAGTACCTGGTCATTAACAGGGTTGTTTGTCTATGTTGGAAAAAAATTAAGGGTGTCCAGCAAGGTCATAAAGTTGTAAAAAAAAAGTCGTAAATTTGTAAAGGACGTAAATGGTCGTAAATTTGCATTCATGGGTGTAAAAAGGTTGTAAATTTGTTGATTCAAAGAATTAAAGTTTTATACAGTTTGTTGAAGAATTAAATCACGGCAACAAAAATTGAGGAGGCTTTATATAGGGGCCGCATTTTGAAAATCCTAGGCACCCGTCAAACAAACAGTATGACTATTGTAAAGCCTTGGTCATTTTGCTTCCCCACTGATGTTGGGAGACTCCTCCGATTAAGTCTCTGGGTGCTCTGACCCCATGTGAACTCACCACAACAGGCCTTGAAGTGGGCTGGGAAAACCAGGAAAAGCCGGGAGTTTTATTTTGAAAATTCCCGACCGGGAAAAATCGGTGAAAATTGCCTTGGGCCGGGAAAAGGCCGTGAGAAAAATCCGGGTGAACAACAACCCAACATGTATCTTTCCGCGTAATCATTATCCAACCTGAGAACGATCGGCTTAGAATTTGTATCTGTTTCATTTATGAAAACTACTGTAGGTTAAAGCAATGCCTTGTTTTGTTTCTTTTAGAATTTGAAAGCTTTGTCGATTCAAGGTCTATCTTGTATTTGTTATAGGGTTTCCCACAGATATAATAATAATAATAATAATAATACACATTTATATAGCGCTCATTCTCATGTAAAACACAAGCTCTGGGCACTTTACAATATAAATATCAATTTTAAGTGAAAAAAAAAATAAATAAATAATAATAATTCATAGCCAAATCAAGGATTCATAGAGTCAATAAAAACAAATACAGTAAAAATGTGTCTTGAGATTCTTTTTAAAGGTAGGTAAAGACTTGCACTCCCTCAGACCACGTGGTAGTTCATTCCAAATCTTGGGGCCGAAACAAGCAAACGATCTATCACCAAATTTTGTTCTTGATCTTTTTTCCGAAATTTTCATTTGGTCATTACATGATCTTAAAGTGTAATTTTCAAATTTACACATGACCACGTGATCTGTGAGATATGCCGGTGCTATACCAGTCAAACACTTATAAACAAGACACGCTGCTTTGTAATATGTGC
>NC_088371.1:35265764-35293264 GCF_034508935.2 Berghia stephanieae | reverse complement strand
CCGTATTAATAATTAATTACAATCACCAACACCACCATCGCCATTGTCATCACCACCACTACAACTGCGAACAAAACTTCTAATACACAGGGTCCTATCTGCGTAGACGGAGATAAAGGTGCCCCTGGATTGACTGGAGGACCAGGAGATGCCGGTTTACCAGGACAGCCCGGAATGGCTGGATCTCAGGGCAAGCAGGGCCCCGCAGGAGATCGTGGACCCACAGGTCCACAAGGACAACCTGGAGAAAAGGTTAGTCATTCGCCAGGTCTTGGCAAATAGTCTTGAAAGAATGTTAACTTGAAATTCTAAGGTTCAGTCATATGTGACCCTCCGTCTCAAAACGGTATTATGCCGGGATGATTCAGACCCCAAAAAGTGAATTTAGAGATAGATTGATGAGAGATTTGACCTTAGAAGATTTGGCAAAGCAAGAAGTAGTCTTTATACTCCAGCATAACGTACAGAAATTATACCCAAGTTGGATATTTGTGGCTATGAATTCAATTTCCCTTACCGAGTGAATCCCGACAATGCAGCTCTGATACGGTGGGTCACATATGTGACTATCAAAACGGTATTATGTCGGGATGAATCAACCCCAAAAAGTGGATTCAAAAGTAAAATCTTACGAAATGCAATTTTTTTTGGTTTGTTGAAATGAGAGAATTTGTATTTATTCTCCACAATAACGATTAGAAAAATAACCTCAAGTTTTTTATTTGTGTTTAAAATTTCAATTTTCATCTTATAATTCATCCGGGCATACTACTGTTTAGAGAGGGTAGGTCACATTTTATAAGGTCAACAGTTAATTGCTTACCAAAGCACGGCTATGTGGTCTTGTGTATGACCCTCGCCTTCGGATCGGAAGGTCCTGGGTTTGAGTCCTGTTCAGAGCAGCGGATAGTTGAATTCCTGGAGAAAGCTCTTTACTCACATTCTCTCACTGTACTCAAGTGTAAAATGAGTACCTGGCCGTGAACAGCGTTGACTCTGTCTGAGATATATTGTAATATCGCTTTACAGGCGTCATATTTCATTGTACGTGTTTCATGTTGCTGTTGGCTGTTGACCCTTGTAAGGCGCTTTGAGCACTTTTAGTGGATATTGCGCTTTATAAGTGCATGCTCTAGTTTTTAAAGCAAATCGAGTATTCTTTTTCTTCCTATCTGACATCTCATTATTATAAGCACTCTGAATTACAAAATGACTACGTACTTACTTACTTACTTATCCAAACCAGCGACCACCTGATCTCTAGCCTTTCGGTCTTGTGCCATGACGTAGAAGTTAGACGTCTTTTGTGGTTGTTCCAGGTGACTATAAAGTGTGTTACTGATGCTTGGATTTGGTGGGAGGAATGTGCATCTCAGGTCTTCAAGAGGTTGACATTCAAGCAAGTGGTGTGTTACTGCTCAACAACCATTTAAGCAAAATTACAAAAGACACATCCCCTTCCTGCCCCCTATGTCAACACCCCAATGAAACAGTAACACAAAATGACTACAACATTCCTATTATTTCATAATATCGTGTGTTATTATCTCTTTTTTCCTCCCAGGGCCCCCAAGGTGGAATGGGACCTGCAGGTACTGCTGGAGATGCAGGGTACCCTGGAATCCCAGGTACCCCTGGACGGCCCGGGGACCGAGGAAGTCCTGGACTCAATGTAAGCTGTTTTTAGAATTTTTACAGTACAGCACGCGTACAACGGCCTCGGCTGCAACTGGAAATTTTAAAATCCCCGTTCTACAGCCTATATAATTCATTTAAATCATAGTAGTTAATAGTAGTTAAGACCTATGTAGTAGGCATCCTTCCGTCATAAGAGACGATGGTTTGCGCCCTGTATGGCTTTAGTCTCATCAGTCTTGTTGAGAGCAACAACGGGTGTGACTCAGCAGACCAATCCTTGCAAGGCAGTCTCTACCGCAGTTGTTGCACACATAGTTTGACAGTGTGTTTGGTATTTGGATCTGCTGCCTCTCTTTCCTCCTTGCTCTCCTCTCCTAAAACTTCATCTTTCTCCTCTCCTCACCTCTCTTCACTCCCTCCATCACCGCATATCTCCAGCCGCTGCGGTCGTCAGCAAGCGACTCCCAGGTGTTTGAGTCGATGCCTGTAAGACCTATGTATGGTCAGCATTATTATATGGCTGCGAAAGCTGGATAAATTACAGAAGACATTAGAAAGAAACTGGAGGCAGCAGAAATGTGGTTTCTTAGAAGGATGTTAAGAATCTCATTGTCAGAGAAGAAAACTAATGAAGAAGTATTAGAGCAAGCTAAAACTAAAAGGTTATTAATTCGTACAATAAGAAAAAGACAAATGCAATTTTTAGGGCACCTAAATCGACTTAAATGTATTGAACATCTTACTCTCACATGAAAGATAGAAGGTAAAAAGAGTAAAGGTAGACCAAGAAAATATTTGAATAGTTTGAACAGCTGGGTGACAAAGAAAGAGAAGAGTAATATTAGTTTTCTGAGGTTATCTTATCAGAGAGATGAATGACGTACCATGATCACCAATGTCTGGCACAGACTTGGTACTTGAAGAAGAAGAAGTTAATAGCGGGGAAATAGTTATTGGAACATGGCTACAATGGGGTGTGAGTTGCAAGATTACCCAGTTGAGAAAAACTACGTAATCAAAAAGAAAAGAGGAAGGCATAAAATATCGATCTATTTAAACGACCCTCCTCATCTTGGCAAAAACTCTCAAACCTGGGACTTTGTCAAAGTAATCTGTGACTGTTTCCTGTTTTAATTGGAATGTAACATTTGCAGTGATGGGCACACAGGGCCTTTTGCAAATACAAGATTGAAGGTTTTAATGACAAAGGGGAAACCCAAAACGTGACATCATGGTTAAATTAAAGCTTCTATTCCATTTTGTCATTTTGATATTTACTTTTATGATTAGGAAAGTTGATACAAAGATAGAACTTGCTAAAAGTTGATACAAAGAGAGAACTTGCTAAAAGTTGATACAAAGAGAGAACTTTCTAAAAGTTGATACGAAGATAGAACTTGCTAAAAGTTGATACAAAGATAGAACTTGCTAAAAGTTGATACAAAGAGAGAACTTTCTAAAAGTTGATACAAAGATAGAACTTGCTAAAAGTTGATACAAAGATAGAACTTGCTAAAAGTTGATACAAAGATAGAACTTGCTAAAAGTTGATACAAAGAGAGAACTTTCTAAAAGTTGATACAAAGATAGAACTTGCTAAAAGTTAATACAAAGATAGAACTTGCTAAAAGTTAATACAAAGAGAGAACTTGCTAAAAGTTGATACAAAGATAGAACTTGCTAAAAGTTGATACAAAGAGAGAACTTTCTAAAAGTTAATACAAAGATAGAACTTGCTAAAAGTTGATACAAAGAGAGAACTTGCTAAAAGTTGATACAAAGATAGAACTTTCTAAAAGTTGATACAAAGATAGAACTTGCTGGATTCATGCATGCTGCATGCTGGGTGACAAACATTTTAGTATAATAAGTTATCACCCATGAGCATTTGATTTCGGCATGCTCAGATTCTAGCACACCTGTTTGCTTCTCCTGAAAGCATTCTAGAATCCACCAAGTACTATATAAAGAATCCTTAAGCATGCGCGTATTGGACTTAAATTGGAATTCTCAGGGCAGAAGAAAGGTTTGTAAATAAAGAATATCTGAGCGGGTGGTTGGATGGGAGCATCACGCTTGAATCATATACCTATGATGTTCGCATGGGTGTACGATCCGATAGTGGCGGGTGGTTGGATGGGAGCATCACCCTTGAATCATATACCTATGATGTTCGCATGGGTGTACGATCCGATAGTGGCGGGTGGTTGGATGGGAGCATCACCCTTGAATCATATACCTATGATGTTCGCATGGGTGTACGATCCGATAGTGGCGGGTGGTTGGATGGGAGCATCACCCTTGAATCATATACCTATGATGTTCGCATGGGTGTACGATCCGATAGTGATGTCGTTTCTTCATCTCTTTACTAGCCTATCCTGCTTCTTTGGTTTGTGATTGTATTTTTGACAGGGGATATTTTTTTTTCTGTAAATCTTCTGCCTGTTTGTTCTTGGTTATTTATAATTTAGCTTATGATATCTTTAGGTTATGATTTTGATTTACATTTGTACTATTTTTGTTAGATTGCTTGTTTTTTTGTTTCAGCGGTCTCTCATATAACCTCAATTGTGTTGGAAGAGACCTAAAGCAACAAACAAACAAAAAAAAGAATATCTGTGACAAAATCTCAGACCTACCAACCCTTCGGATTTAGTTATGGAAACTCCTGATGTTTGCCTTCATTCCTGATTTCACCAATTGCCAACTATTTTCTCGATTTTAATTGCATGTTATCATTTTAAAAAACATCATCATCATCATCATCATCGACAACAACAACAACTACTACAGCTGCATCACCATCATCGTCAACAACAACAACAACAACATCATACTCATCATCACAACTACCATCGTCGTCATTATCAGATCTTGACTTAGATTCCAGATTTGCCCAAAAAAATTTCCCCCGACTTTTGTTTCTGAAAGATTGACAGGTCTGAAATATATTTTTGTAACAATTTGACACCTAAGGATAAAGATAGATCTATAATTTAGCATTGAAAATGGCATTAAGCATTTGTGACTGTTCGCCTCAAAACGGTATTAAGTGGGGATGGTTGAGATGTTGAAACACAAAGACATTCAATGGACAGATTTTACAGGATTCAGGTTTGACGAAATCCCCATAACAAAGAAGTTTTATGGTCGCAATGAATAAAATGCTTAAGTCTTATCTTATTATGCCCTGCCTTGCCTGTCCACCAGCAGTGAATGAGTAGTTTGTTCTGTTAGATCTGGTGGAAAGGTGGGTGTGATAGACAGACGTCCTAGACAATGGGTAACATGCAATTGCTATTATCTATTTAACGCGATATAAAATAGGATATGGCGCGGAAATACTATTGAGTTTTTTTTTTTTGTTTAAACACAAAGACATTCAATGGACAGATGTTACAGAGATTCAGGTTTGACGAAATCCCCAAAACAAACTAAGAAGTTTTATGGTCGCAATGAATAAAATGCTTAACTCCTCTCCTTACCAGCTATTTACAGAATTTTACCCTAAACATCATACTAACCCAACACAAAAATAGATTTTTCAAACAGATTAGCAACGAGTATATTCTACATTTTGTTCAGAAAAATGAGCTCTGCAACACAGTGTCAAGTTTTTTTTATAGCTATAACTATAACAAAATGAAGTCGGAATAAGAAAATTGTTGGCTGCATCGTAACGAATGTGACGATTTTCCTCTGGGTGGTAAGGAGAGGGTTAAGTCTATCTTATTATGACCTGCCTTGCTTGTCCACCCATCAGTGAATTGAGTAGTTTGTTCTGTTAGATCTAGTGGAAAAGTAGGGTGTGCTAGACAAGTGTCCTAGACAATGGGTAACATGCAATTGCTATAATCTATTTAACGCGATATAATAATAATAACAATAATAATATATCTTCATTTGGTTACACATTTATAACAATACAATATTGACATAGACACACTCACACAAGATGCACACTAGTAACATAGTAGTTAACATAAAAAAAATATTAAAAAAAAAAAACAAATAGGATATGGCGCTGAAAGACTACTGAGTTTGTTTTTGTTTTTTTTAATTGTTAATCTCCTCTTTTCTTTTCTCAGGGACCTCCAGGACCCTCCGGCCCTGCCGGCCCTCAAGGTGAACCCGGACTCATAGGAAGATCAGGTGCTTTGGGAGAACCTGGGCCAGCTGGACCCCCAGGAGATGAGGTCAGTTTTGGGTCATTGAGCTCTCATCATTTCTCACCCAAAAAGTATTGTACAAAAATAAATAGAGACCAATTTTTTTTTTTAATTTATAAACATGGAACATTTCGAGCTCAAAACCCTTCTTCACCCTATAACAAAAAAAGGTTTCTTCTTATGAATGAGGGGAGCTGAATTTTAGTTGGTTTCTTTATGTTTCTTTAATATGGTTTATTAAAAGCAACATACAATTTTTTTTAAAACCCCACCAAACTCGAAACATTTTGGCTCAAAATCCTTCTTCAGTCAATAGCCAAAAAAGAAAAGTTGCAAACTTAGTATTTAATTTTTGGCCCCCAAGTCAATCTGGTGTTATGTTGGGATAAACCACGTTTCAGAGTAGGTTGTGTGTATAATCTAAACAGCCCAAAAAAAAAGACCAGTAAAATGTTGCCAAGCTGGATGATTTTATGACCACATTATTTTTATCTTGAAATCAAGGGAGTGAACTGACATACTGGGTTTGCCAGATTAATTTTGTAAAAAATGCCAAACAAGTGGTAGAAAAATATGATCTTTAACAAATGCCAAAAGTTTTCTGCTAAAATACACTCATAATAGTCAAATAAATCTATTTTTAAAAAATCTCACCGCCATGAAGTAGTGTCTTGATTAAATGAAAAATCTCATTACGGATATATTATGAAATAAGTGTTGATTTGTTACATCAAAAGGTGAAATTGGCAGGCAGGCTTATGGCCATATCATTTTGGTAATTGGCTTTTGCTAGTTTGCATCCTATTGCTCACTGCTGAATTAATTAATCACCATAGTCATGAATAAGATTTGGTATTTTGAAATCGGCACATTATTCTACACGTTAATATATTATGATAACATAAATGATCTTTTTTTGACCAACTGTTTGTAGTTATTATGCGTATTTATTATTGAAGTAAACTGATGTGGGTAATGCTTTTTTTCTAAAACTTCAAAAGTTCTATTCAAGTACTTTACTGTCTATCAGTTTTCCGAATCAGGTCTACTGCCCGCCACATAACACACCACATTGGGATGGTGGGTGACATGTAATTTTTATGGTTGGCTGAAGAAGAGATATTTTGAGATTTCGGTGGAAACCTTCTCTTTAGGTATTTCATTAAAAAATTATTTTTTTTCTAAAACCATCTATTTTTTATATTTTTGTAAAAATGTAATGTGTATTAAATGCACCGTAACAACGCATTTTGACGGTATTATGGTTTGTATTTTTATTCAGGGTGATCCAGGTGATGATGGTCAGAACGGCGGTGACGGACCTGATGGACCTCAAGGACCTCCAGGACCCCCTGGACCCCCTGGAGCTCCAGGAGACACTGGTCCCAACGTAAGTGTAGAATTAACCAGTAGATTTTTGACCAATCAAAAGATAAAATTTATGACACACCCTCACACGTGCAAGGACAAAAATATAGTTGGTTGTTTATAAACAGTAACGTGAATGAAATCGACCAATCACTGATCATTGTTATTGTTTTTATACCGCCAAATGGGTGACTAGTAATCACACGATTTTCTCAATCAGATTATAAAGGTTTAAATTTACACATATTTTTATGTGATAGTTCTATTTATCAAGCTGTAGAACAGTGGGTATTTTACTTAAACACAAACCATCGATAGTTGTAGTTTGATGTGTCTACCAATCACTGCCATTGTTTACATTATGACGATTGTCCGAGAGGCGTGGTCATCTACCTGTCTATTATCTTTAACATCGTATGCAGCTATTTGCCCTTAGATTGGTAGGCCCGAGGGTCGAGTCCTACCCAGAGCGGCACATAGTTGAGTCCTTGGAAAAGGTTCTTGAGTCAAATTCTCTCACTGCACTGAGGTGTAAAATGAGTACCTGATTGTTAACAGCATTGTCTCTTTTTGAAAAAATTGTAATTTTGCTGAACAGGCATCAAGTCTTGCTCGTCCTACGTGTTAAGCGTTGCTGTTGGCTCAGGTACTTTAGTCAAATTCTCTCACATCACTGAATAAATATCCTTTGGATAGGATGCTAGTCTATAGGAATAATATGCTTTCTGCAAGATCTAACAAACTCAGCTATCCAGTCACTGTTCAAGTTCAAGTTCAACGTCTTTATCTGCAAAAAATGCGAATTACCCATCACTGCAGATTTTATACAATTATGTGGTGACTTTCTCCATTACATATTGTGTTATTGAGTTGAAAGATAAATGTTTAATAGTTGACCAAATTTGTTGTGTTTCGTAATATCTAGGATTTCTGGTGGATAAATGTTTAACAGTTGACCAAATTTGTTGTGTTTAGTAATATCTAGGATTTCTGGTGGGAGAGTGTTCCATTCCTTGATTGTTCTTGGGAAGAAACTGTTTTTTTTATATTTGTTGGTTGTGTGTGTTGGGGTTGTGAACTTAGTGCTATGATAATTTCTTGTGGATGTACAGTGTTGTTTTGTGAAATACTGTGGTAGAGTTACTGCTGCTTTGGTGAGTGGGACAGAGGGAGAAGAAAAAGTACACCTTTCTGTGTGGTATTGTTAGCATACCTGCCAACCCTTCCGCTTTTGGCGGAATCATTCCTATTTTCACTCTTCCATTTTGTGCTATTCCACCATTGTCTCTAAGAATTCCGATTTTCAAAAATTATGATAATGGTAAGAATAAAAAAGAGCGAAGAGGAGGGAGGGGGAGGGGGGGGGGGGGGGGGTGAAAGAGGTGAAATTCCTATTTTTTGTCTCAAATTCCTATTTTCAGGCGTTCTGATTCCACTTTTGGAATGTGAAGGGTTGGCAAGTCTGTGTTAGATGAAGTTTTATAGATAATCCGTCAAACGGATGTCTAATGTTTGGTTGGGGTTCCTGACCTCCCATAGTGGGCAGGGAGGTACATACTGGGTCTTCTCTCTCCCTATATTCGTTTTCCAACTTGCTTTCTGTCTTTGTCTTGGAATGAGATTACTAGGTTTTGTCCTGACCCTTGGCTGGGAGAGAAACAGTCGAATGTATAGTTAATTTTGGGAGATGATATTTTTGTCTCCTTGTAAAATATCTCTCTGTTATGCTCTATATTATGTTCTGTTTACGTATTATATATGATATGTAAACATTTGAGTGTGTTCCTATTAGTGGGGACCTGTGCTTGTGGCTGGATGAGACTTTTAGGTGGTCTCAAACTAAGTACTTTGATAGTGTGCTCTTGGAATCAACATCTGTTTCCTACTTAAACAAATTCCCTCTTGTCTTACCTTTTCTGGGGTGCTTTAATTGTAATTCTTGAACTTTTTTACTATCCTATTTTTTTCCTTTTTACTGGCGCTGATATGACCTTAATGTGTAAAACCCTTAAAAACAAAGAACAAACAATGTCTAATATCATCAAGAATCACCCATGTTGTCCAAGCATGCAAATTGGGGGGTTAATAATCTTGCCCAAGGGGGTTCCGTTCCGATAGCTCAGTTGGTGGAACACTCGCTTCAAAATCAAGGGAACTGAGATCAATCCCAGGTGCAGCCGAGATTTTGTTTTTGTCCCCTCCCCCCTGTCCACCCTGCAGTGATTGGGTAGCTGAGTCTGTTAGATCTGGTGGAAAGTACTTTGCATTAGACTAGTGTCCTATCCAAAGGGTAGCAAGAATTGTCCGTTTCACGCTACAGAAACTGGGATAAACTCCAGCTCCAATATTGCCCAAAAAAAAAAAAAAAAGTATCCGAAGAGGGGCTCGAACCCAGGACATTCCCAGTCACAGTGCAATGCTTTAACCACTCAGCAAACCTGTCAAAGTTCCAAGTTGCCAACTCAAAACTAGTAATTCCTAACGACAAACATCAAACAAAGAAGCGGTTGAATGTAACACAATTCAATAATTCATCGTGTTGTATGTTTCTATCTTGTCAATCCAAGGGAAAAGATGGAATGCCAGGGGACCCAGGCATGGAAGGACGCGTAGGAGAGAAAGGAAGCCGAGGCCGTACAGGTACCTCAGGCCCTCTTGGCCTCCCCGGCCCACCAGGATCACAGGGTAATGAGGGGCCTGAAGGCCCTACCGGAGAAAATGGACCAGCTGTAAGTAGTTCTTTTTTCATGATAAGTTCTATAAATGATTGTAATAATGAGGATTGATAATGATAATAATTTAAAAATTGGTAAAGATAATGACGATGATGATGATAATAATGATAATAATGGCAAAAATAGTAATAAAAATAATAATTGTAGTAATTATGATGATAATGATAAATAATAATAATAATAATAATAATAATTATTATTATTATTATTATTATTATGATAATAATAATAATAAATAATGATAAAGATAATAGTAATTAATTATGATTCTGATAAAACTAATGATAATAGTATTTATAATGAAAACGTTAATAATTATTATTCTTGTTATTATCATTATTTTCATGACATTTCACCCAATGCTTTTCAAACTTTTTAATTTTTAATTTTTAATTTTTTTTTTTTTTTTACCCAGGGAGAAAGAGGAAGCGTTGGCCCAATGGGGCCCACTGGCCCCTCAGGATCTAGTGTAAGTATCAACTTTTATTTATGACCCCATTCCACTGCTTTTGGAGTCCACCTTCTGTCACAGGCTCTGATATCAAAGCTCAGTGTTTGACTGCTTTTATGCTGGCTTTCCTCATGCTTGAAGAAATAAATAGCAATCATAAATCAGATGGAAGAAAATAAAGGGCATGAATAGCAATCATAAATCAGATGGAAGAAAATAAAGGGCATGAATAGCAATCATAAATCAGATGGAAGAAAATAAAGGGCATGAATAGCAATCATAAATCAGATGGAAGAAAATAAAGGGCATGAATAGCAATCATAAATCAGTTGGAAGAAAATAAAGGGCATGAATAGCAATCATAAATCAGATGGAAGAAAATAAAGGGCATGAATAGCAATCATGAATCAGATGGAAGAAAATAAAGGGCATGTGCTGTAATAATAGGAGTGTTAAAAGTACCATTTAAGTAATAGTAAACAAACAAACAATTTTTTTAAAATTTTGTTTTGTTTTCTGTTAACTTTTAATTAATTCATTCACTCACTCATTCATTCGTTCAGTCAGTCAGTCAGTCATTTATCCTCTAAAAACATTTTGATTTATTCATTCACTCAACCATATTTTCATTATTTTTTTTCATTCGTTCATTCATTGATCAGTTCATCCATTTATTCATTCCGTCTATCATAACATTCAATTGATTCATTCTCTCAATCATATTTTAACCCTTTCATTCATTTGTTCATTCATTTATTCAGCTATTCATTCATTTATTCAGCTATTCATTCATTTGTTAATTCATTTATTCAGCTATTCATTCATTTGTTCATTCATTTATTCAGCTATTCATTCATTGTTCATTCATTTATTCAGCTATTCATTCATTTCTATTCATATACTACAGGGATCCAAGGGAGTCCAAGGAGACACCGGACGTAAAGGTCGACCAGGATTCAAGGGAGATAAGGGATGGCCAGGACGACCTGGAGGTCAGGGATTACCAGGACCTCAGGTATGAGATTCTCACCTTATTACCTTCTCTTGTCGACGGGCACATTGGACCGTCACAAAATATCCATGCATTTCTGGTATGGGTGTAGGGAATAATATGCCTTTTTATGTTGTGTGTTGGTGTGTACTATCTCGGTCGAGGCTGTTGTGAGTTGTTGTCATGATGTTCCGTTTGTGATTGTGACGTCATATTTTGTTTGTCAGCGTATATAAGCGACAGTCACCGCTTACTCGCTCTCTTTGACTTAGTTGAATCACTTTATAACGTTTTGTATTACGAACAACAAAATCTAGGTATGTGTACTTAGTAAATCGCATTCTACCCACTTCGGTGGCGCCTACCCACTCATGTGGAGATACATGCCTCGTGCATTTTATTCATTTATTTTATTTCTCATCGTGAATCCCACGACAGTCTTCCTTTCCTTCAATCATGCTCTACGGTCTGCCTCCAAGTTAACTTCGGCCTACCTCTCGTTTGAATCCCAGATGACTTCCACCTCATGACATCTTTTGGGAATTTACCATCCTTCATACGCGCTACCACGTAGTCAAACCATCTCACAATCTCCTTTCCTGCAGTAAACCCGTCATTTCGATCGCTTCCGTTCTTTTCATTATTTCTTCATTCAGTTCTCACATAGTAATAAACACTGGTATTAATTTATTCAGCAAGGTCAAAACTCTCTTTGTCATCGCTATTATAATCTTGAGAAAAAGCTATTATTTTCATCATCGCCATCATCGTCATTATTTTTAAAAAATCTTTTATACTAACCTCTTTTCTAAGCACATCCACGCAGTCTCAGCATATTTATTTGATTCCTGTATATTACGATTATGTTGATTTGTCGATTGGAAATTCTATATTTAATTTATGTTCTGCATTTGCAAACTGTCTAAAATCTTTAAACCTTTGAATTTCGAATCTTTAAAATTGGACTGAAGCCTTTCAATTTTACTGTTAGAAAAAGCAATTTTAATAATTTTTTGTCACAGTATGAAATATTTCACTAAAATTATCTGATGTCACATTTTTTTTTTTCTCTTCCTCCCTTTTATTAATTTACTTATTCGTTTATTTATTTTTTTGTCTTTTATGGTTGGTTTGAAATGTTGTTTTTCTACTGTGTGTTTTCCTTCTTTTTTTCCTCCAGGGAGGTAACGGACAGATGGGACCTCCTGGACCCCCTGGAAACAGTGGACCTGCTGTAAGTTGAAAACAATAGACTAAGAAAAGATGCACAAGGAACATATATTTGACCCCTCGCCTCAAAACGGTATTAAGTCGAGTTGGTTAAGATGTTGAAAATTGAATTTATAGCCAGAAATATCAGACTTGTGTTGAGTTTGTATGTTTTATTGAGGAGAATGGATACTATATTTTAGGGTGCTAATGACAACAATTTATATTTTTGATCAGTTTAACATTTAATTCGGTTTTTAAGCATCTGGTTCATTCCAACATAATACCGTTTTGAGATGTTGGGTCACATATATTTGTTTGTTGAATTTTTTAAAAAATATATGAACATAACATTACTATTTGACATTATAATGACTTACTTGACTTGACTAATGCCTCTTGGCTCCTGGCGAAGCATAGGGCCTCAACAGCGCTCTTCCATCTTCTTCTGTCCTTGGCACAGACCTTTGCCTCCTCACTCCAGGTAAGATTGGAGACGCACAAATCTTGGTGAAGGCTTCTCCTCCTCCAAGTCTGTCTTTGGACGATCCCGTTTCATCTTGCCCTGTGGGTTCCATTCAAGAGCCTGCTTGGTTATATTACAGGGCTCTTTCCGCAGGGTATGGCCAACCCAATAATACATTGCCTCTAAAAAAAAGGAGAGGAGCAGTCTACTCAAAGCGGTGCCATCTCATGTATTTTACCCAGGAATTTTGAGGGTTTCAATTGAATTTGTGTGGTTTTTTTGTTATCTTTTTTCTTTTTGATGTGATTTTTGCATATTGATAGCCTTATTGCGTATTGTTTTTTTAAAAAATTCCTTATTATTTTATTTTCCAAGAACCGATAAGAATGAATATGTTTTTGTGCTTTGGATAGAAATGCTGATGATTTTTTAAAAAAAATTTTTTTTTCAAAGTCAAGTTTCACTGGCATTTGCAGATAGGCAGCTGTGAATTCAGTGCCATAATACAACATTTGCATCTTAAATCTTGGCTTAATTCTCTCCTCACCAGCCATTTTCAGGATTTTCCCCAAAACGTCCCACCCAACTAACACAAAAATATATTTTTATCACTCAAACACAATAGCAGTAAGTTCTTCCAATGCATAATTTCTTTAGCAAAACATGCTCTACAACACACTGTTCATTTCCTTTTAAGTTTTATGATGTACAAGAGAAATTTGAATAAGAAAAATGTTGGTTGTATCGTAATGAATGTGACGATTTTCCTATAGTTGGTAAGGAGGGGGTTAAAGAGGAATCTATGATTATTAATTGTGCAGGCAAAAAGTCATTGGCGATTATATATCATAACGTGACACGTGTATTATTGCTATATTTTAAAAAAATAATTGGTTTGTTTATGTACTCATTTAATTATTTATTTATTTATTTTTATTTATTTATTTACTTATTCTTGTATTTATGTTTAATTTTGCATTTGTCTCTTTCTGTTTTATCAGGGTATGATTGGACAGAGAGGTCCTCCTGGGCCTGTTGGAGAACCAGGACCCTCTGGACAGGCTGGATCTAATGTAAGTTACACACTCTTTTTTTTTTTCTTCGGGGAATCAACAAGGACAATATCTTATATAAATTGAAATTGAGTTAACTCACTCAACCCTAACACCGACTTTATCCATAGTTAACCCAGGTTATGTTTACCCCATGTCTATTCATTACATTTTTCTGAGACAAATTATAGGCGTAGTATCAAAGCTAATGGTTTTAATTTTAACATGCTAATTAATGGCTGTTGAATAAAACTATCTATGCACATGCTTTTTTTTAATTTAATTTTTTTCCAGTTTTGGAAAGTAGCAAAAATCTTTAGGATTGAATGAGTTAAATAGAGATTTTAATGTGTATCTTTGTTATTGGAATGAATCCCCACATCTAACAATACAGGTTTTTATCGTTTGTCTAAAAACGAAAAGATCAGCTTTGAAAACGAACAAATTACCAAACACGAAACATTTCGGGCTCAAAACCCTTCTTCAGCTCTTTGCTGAGACTTTTTCTCCAATTCCAAACAACTTTTTTTTTTTTTAATTCAGTATGAAAAATGCCAATCTGGCATTGTTGCATCTCACTCGAACAACCCGCAACACAACAATTTGGTTTATCTTATCTTCTATTTCATTTCTCAGGGATTCCGTGGAGAGGCTGGTAATGACGGCCCCAAAGGCCCACGTGGACCTCCAGGACCACCTGGACCACCTGGAGCCGCAGTAAGATCATTTTCTCATGTTGTTATTTTTAAATTGATTTTTTTCTTTCTTTTCTTCTTATGTAAGTAATCGTCTCAAAATGCTATTATGTTGAATTTTACTTGATGCCTAAAATTGAATGCGAGTTGAAATTATTTATTGTCATCATTTAGGATAATGTAAACGTTGCTCATGCTGCTTGAAACTCGAAGAAATAAATAACAATGTGAAATTGAATGTAAGCATCAATTTAATTTCTGTTTTCGTATATATTAAATTGAAGCTTACATTCAATTTCACACTGTTAGTCATGTAGGATTGTGAGTTTAAAGATAAACATCTGAAAAGGTTTGTATGAAGCAGTGCCAGACAAATCGGCAAGAGAAAAACAACAAAACAAAACCAACCTGCCTCAAATGGGGATTTTGATTCTAAGACATCCTAATAATGATCAGTAATCAAGAGGTCTTAGGTTCGATTTTCTGTCGAGACAGGCTGATTCTTTGTGATGTTTTTTTTTTAAATTGTATTTTTCTTTCTCTTTTGTCTGACACTGTTTCATACACATTTGTCAGATTTTTATCATTATCGTCATCATCATCATCATCATCATCATCACATATCATATTTCACATTATTATTATTATTATTATTATTATTATTATTATTATTATTATTATTATTTTATTATTATTATTATTATTATTATTATTATTAATATTATTATTATTATTATTATTATTATTATTATTATTATTATTATTATTATTATTATTATTATATAATATTATTATTATTATTATTATTATTATTATTATTATTATATTATTATTATTATTATTATTATTATTTATTATTATTATTATTATTATTATTATATTATTATTATTATATTATTATTATTATTATTATTATTTATATATTATTATTATTATTATTATTATTATTATTATTATTATTATTATTATTATTATTATTATTATTATTATTATTATTATTATTATTATTATTATTATTATTATTATTATTATTATTATTAATATTATTATTATTATTATTATTATTATTATTATTATTATTATTATATATAATTGTTGTTGTTATAAATGCTATTCTTATTGTTGTTCTTATTGGCTCTATTGACATTGACATTGATTGATTTTATAGTCCATGTATGATTCCAATGTCATTGTAATTATCATTGTTATCCTTTACACCCAACCAGAGCTACGGACCAGTCTACCCCCAACAGGCTGCCACGGCCAGCAAGGGTAACGATCCCTACAGGGTAAGGCATTTCCTCCTCCTCTTCTTCTCCTTCCTCCTCTGCCTCATTCTCCTCTCTCTCTCTCTCTCTTGCTTATTACAATCTTTTTCTCCGTCTCCTCCTCTTCCTCCTCCTCTTCTTCTTCTTTTTCTTTTACTTTTTCTTCATCTTCTTCTTCTTCTTCTTCTTCTTCTTCTTCTTCTTCTTCTTCTTCTTCTTCTTCTTCTTCTTCTTCTTCTTCTTCTTCATGAGATGAGGAAGCTGATAGACTCGCAAAATACAAATAACAAAACATACCGCATAATGTCAGCGAGACATAATCTGTGATTAAAAGCCTTCATACTACACCATTGCGTTCAGATGATTACCATTTGCTTCCCAGACAAGTACAAGTAATCCTGTTCTGCTTTGGGACAGGACACAATAGACTTAAAAAGTGAGGAGGAAGATACAGAGCATAATATACTGCAGCAGTGCAGAAAATACTCAACCCATAGAGAAGAGATATGGCCCTCTTCAACTTCTGTACATAAAAAAAACTTTTTGGTCCGCTAGAAGAACTCAAAAAAACGAGTACCTTCATCTTCGAAATGGGATCCCAGATATTAAGGCATAAGAGAAGAAGAAGAGCAACTGCCTAAGAGCTGAAAGAGTATATTTAAGAGATTAACTAGTGGTGGCTGAGATAAGGGTGTTTGGTAAGTGACTCCAGTCCCGGATGGCATGCGGGAAGAATGAGTTTTGCTATGCTTCTCTTTGGCACTCATTAAATTGAAAAATTTCATCCTAACTGTTATCTTCTTGCTCTTGTTTTTTGTATTGTTTTTTAATTTCATTATTTAAAGAAATATAACATGTCTTGGATTCTACAAAACATGTTGTATGCCACTCATTTATCAATTATAATGAATGGTTACATGTTATTTATTTATTTATTTATTTATTTATGTATTTTTGTTGTTTACTTTCAGCAATTCGACCAGCCTATTGAGGTAAGGAGTTTTATCTTTTATAGAATTACATTATAAAACAAACAACTTAATTTTACGTAACTGAAAAAAAAAAAAAAATTATAAATCTTTATGTTGAGCACATCCAAATAGAATTCTTCTTCTCTCGTAACTGTAACCTTAGCAATGATTATAGATCTAGATCTAATTCAAACATGGCAAATTATCCCTTTTATAGAATTACATTATAAAACAAACAACTTAATTTTACGTAACTGAAAAAAAAATAAAAAAATTATAAATCTTTATGTTGAGCACATCCTAATAGAATTCTTCTTCTCTCGTAACTGTAACCTTAGCAATGATTATAGATCTAGATCTAATTCAAACATGGCAAATTATCCCTTTTAATAGATGAACATTCTGTCCAGAGTGCAACAAGCAACGGCCATTGCTCACCACGGAATATCTTTTATAGAATTACATTTTAAAACACACAACTTTAGTAGTAGTATATGACTGACAAAAAGGCAATTAACATTTTTGAACACTTTATATTGAGTATGTCCTAAAAGAAATTTTCTTATAGCTTAACTATTATCTTAACAGTGATTAGAAATCTGAATGTTTCAATCTGGCAAGTTATATATTTTGATAGACATTCTATCCGTATCCGATGTTCAGCAGGCAATTGTCCCAGCCATTACTCACTACTCAAACAAGAAAAACTCTGTGTGTTTATGTTTTTATGGTCAAGTTATGGTTATTTATTTATTTATTTATTCACTTATTTATCTATTTATTTTTTCTGTCTATTCATTGATTATATTCATATGTATTTATTTATTTAATTATTTTGGTAGTTTCCTTTTACCTGTATTGATTATTTGTAAATTCATGGTTCATATTGGCAATTGCATAAAATAAACCTTTGAATTGAATTGAATTGAATTGAACTGTTATCCGTAGATTTAAAAAAAAAAATTTTTTAAACCCATTATTGATTCCAGGAGAGAGAAGAGGTTGTGTTCACTGTCAGTTTGGCTCTTGAGGCATTTGAACTGTTATCCGTATATTTGTTTAAAAACATTTTTAAAACCCATTATTGATTCCAGGAGAGAGAAGAGGTTGTGTTCACTGTCAGTTTGGCTCTTGAGGCATTCACTCGCAGCTTCCGTCCTGTAGGCAAACACTCATCTCCTGGAAAAACTTGCAAGGACATTAAATTGGCCAACCCAGACTTTAAGAATGGTGAGTATGACATTTCCTTTTATCTTCATTGACTTTTCTTTTTGCGATGTACTATCTGAAAACATGAAAACTGTTGCTGCTTGAAGCTCGAAGGAAAAAATAACTATAAGTCTTGAAATGTAAGCTCCAATTCACACATCTCTCATTAGTGTTTCATTCTTCGTGTTTTGTTGATAAAGGGGAAACCCGAAACATCCACAGAATCTGTCTTCGTTTAATAAATTGGAGCTTTCTTTTCAATACTTATCGGTTTTTTTAATTTGAAAACAACAGTATTTAAGGGTGATTTCGATGTTTAAAAAATGATTTTATAGTAAAGATATCAAAGTTAGGTAAAGTTTTATGTTTATTAACCAGTTAATCATTGTATTCCAGAGAGACAAGTATTTAAAAATTTGGCCATAAAAATTGTCCTTTAAAGAACGATCGATTTTAATGACCTTAATGACCTCATCTTAGCTAAAGCTCTCAAACTTGCCAAGATGAGGGTCATTTAAATCGATTGATATTTTAAGGACGAGTTTTTTGGTCAAATTTTGAAATACGCGTCTTTTCAGAGTTCGGCTGTGAACTAATTGAGGACAATAGATAATTAAAATTTCATATTACTTACTTACTTACTTACTTAATCCTCTTCGGGCCTTGAGGCACATAGGGCATCCACCAGACATCTCCATTTTTTGCGATCGGCTGCTTTTGCGGTGGCTGTATTCCAGGACAGGCCTGCTTCTTTTAATTCTTTCTCCATCGTCCTTCGCCAGGTTTCTTTGGGTCTTCCCCGCTTTCTCTTCCCATCTGCTGTCCAGTACAAGGCTGTCTTGGGAAGTGACCCTTTTTCCATTTCATATTACTGGTTACTTTTAACTTCAAAATTCAGTTTTTCGTGTTTTGTTCATAACAAGATAATATGATTTTGAGACAACTGGTCGCACAATTTCTTTTGTATTCTTTATATGGATATTAACCTATTCATTCATTCATTCATTTTCAAAACTATCAAAGGTTTAAAAGAGTTGGTGTTTCAAACAACATTGTCAAAATACTTGCCCCTTTACCCAAATAATATCAACTTTGCCCTCTATTTACGTACATATTTCGAAAAAGAAAAACTGTTTTAGGTTTCTCTTCCCTGCCAGATTTAGGAGGAGCAGAGGAAATTTTATGCAGAGAGTCAATGTTATGGTTTTAAGTTTTAATGTGCACACTTATCTACAATGGCATCAATCAGCACAGATGGCATATTTTTCTCTTAACCCTCTCCTTACCAACTATAGGAAAATCCTCACATCTGTTACGATAAAACCAACATTTTTCTTATTCAAATTTCTTTTGTACATCATAAAATTTAATTTTAAAGAAAATGAACAATGTGTTGTATCGCAAGAATTTACTGCTATTATATCTGAGTGGTAAAAAACCTATTTTTGTGTTAGTTGGGTGTGAAGTTTTGGGGAAAATCCTGAAAATGGCTGGTAAGGAGAGAGTTAAATCTTTCAGTGTTGGGAGGCATGGATGGCATATTAGATAAGATGATATGCTATATCTGCGACTGATCAAATGTCTCAAAACGGTATGTGTATTTGTGAACCTTGTACAAATCGTTGAATTGGTAGAGCGCTGACTCCACATGCCAATGGGACTGGGATCCATTCCCAGGTGATGCAGAGATATTTTTCCTAACCGCCCTGTCCACCTAGCTGTGGTTCTGTAGCCGGGTCAAGTAGATATGGTGGAAAGTACTTGGTGTTCGCCTTGCATCCTATATACAAAGGGTAGCAAGCAATTTCTATTGTCCATTCAAAGCTATAAAAACTGGGATAAACTCTGGGTCCATGAGCTGCTCGGCTCTGAAGGACTAGATGAAAACAGTTTGATGCTTTGTTCTGTCTCAAAAATCGTCTTCTTCTTCAAGTACCAAGTCTGTGCCAGACATCGGTGATCATGGTACGCCATTCATCTCTCTGATCAGATAACCTCAGAAACCTAATATTACTCTTCTCTTTCTTTGTCACCCAGCTGTTCAAACTATTCAAATATGTTTTTATTGGTCTACCTTTACTCTTTTTATGATATGATATGATATAAGTCCAGATTTATGTAGGCTTTTACAGCCTTTTATCTGCTATTGTGCATTCGTGAACGTATTTAATTCAAGTCTCTCAAAACTGGGCATGCCACATAGTGGAAGGAGGTGTCTGAATTTAACTTTACAAACAGTATTTTTCTGTTTCACAATGAGCATCAAGACGGCACTTTTAACCTTCTATCGTTCCTGTAAGAGCAAGATGTTCAATACAAAAATATGAAAAAAAAAAGAAGTCTTATGATAAGTGCCGGTCGGCATGTCTGCCTTTGTGAAGAATTTCTTCTCTACCAAAAGTTTATTAATAGTTTTCAATCTGCTTTCTAGGTGAATACTGGATTGATCCCAACGAGGGCTCCGCTGATGATGCCATTTTGGTCTACTGCAACTTTGACACTGAGGAGAGTTGTGTGAAACCATTTGCAGGCGAGGTAGGTTTCATAGTCTTGTCTTGTGTGTGGCCTTTTACAGTCTGTCGCATTTGTAGATAGCAGATGTAGGAAATAGTGCCTTGAATAAAAGTGAATAATTTGTCAGGGATGGGGGTTTTTTTCCTCTGTCTTTTGTTTTGTTTTGTTCATCTTGGTTTTTGTTTTATTTCTTTCCTAGTTTTTTTTTTTTAAGGAGGGGGAGTAGGTGGGGGGGGGGGGGGGGGGGCATTTTTATGAGTTTTTAAATATTAAAATAAAAATCCAGTTAAAATTTTATTACAACTATAACATGATATAAGATTGTATAAACCTGCCCTGAAAATTTCACAACTCTATTGATATTGCAGTTATAAAGACCAGAATTTTATTTTAAATGGTACATCAGAAAATCAGTACAAAATGGAATGAATTGCTGTAAAATTTTTGATTCCACTTTAGACAGTTTACATCAAAATTCTTTGGAGGATGATTGCAAGTCATTAGGCATTTGATAGTTGTGATGATACTGTCAATGTTTCATCCTATACTTTCAATATCTTACTTTCTTCTATTATTTCAATTCTAGTTCTCTGCCCAAAAATGGATTGTAAAGAGACAAAATGCACAATATTTCATGGAGGATATCAATGACGGCAAAGAGGTACGAATTACACAGATGTAGAATTTATTTTGTCATTCCAATTTATTTTCAATAAATCAGATGTATTTTTCATCTCAATTTTCAATCACATAGATTGATTTTTCTGTTAGAAAATAATGCACCTATTGTTAAATCTCGATTTCCACTCATTCATTTTTTTATTATTTTTAAATATATATATATATCCATCAAAAGGTTTTTTTTGTTGTTTTATTTTTAAAACAGATAAAGAATAAAATAAAGTTTGTTTAAGCTTTGTGTTCTTACTTTAGAAACATATGTAATTGAAATAAAAACCTGATATTCTTGAAATCTAAACCTGTTATACTTGAAATCTAAACCTGATCTACTTGAATTCAAAGTCTGTTGTACTTAAACAAAATCTGTTATACTCGAAATCTAAACCTGTTACACTCTAAACCTGTTTTACTTGAAATCAAAGCCTGTTAAACCTAAATCAAATCCTGTTTTTCTTCTTCAAATTTAAACCTGTTATACTTTTAAACGTTTTTTTTTCTTTTTTATTCACTTTTCATTTCCAGTTCAGCTATGATGCCACAGATGAGCAAATGAGAATGCTCCAGCTCCATTCAACAGCTGCACGCCAAACGGTCGTCTTTGATTGTCTGAACACAGAGGCCTACGGAACACGATTTGTCTCCATGACTGAAGAAGAAATGGACTCAGCTGAAGGACAATTCAAACGAAGCACTTTCATTGATGTCACCGATGAATGCGTACGTTTAAATTAATATATAAATAATTAGATAATTAGAGAACGGATCTAACAAACAAACAAGCAGAAAAATAAGTTCTGTATATATAAGAAGTTCCTTATATCATTTTTTCACATTAACTCAGTCAGTCCTAGAGATTTTTTTGCTACTTTTCAAAAAGGGAAAAAATGTATTAAAAATGAGAATGTACATAGATAGTTTTATTCAACTATCATTAACGTGCAAAAAATAAAAACATTAGCTTTGATACTACGCCTATAATTTGTCTCAGAAAAATGTAATGAATAGGAATGGGGTAAAAATAACCCGGTTAAACTACGGATATAGTCGGTTTAGGGTTGAATGAGTTTATAACAGGAGTTCTGTATATCAGTAGTTCTTTATATTTTATAGTTTTTAAAAATATCAGTTTGAATATTATTTGTTCTTCAACTTATCCTCCCCACATATTCTTTTTCTGTCATCCCTGCAATTCCTGCTTTGCTTTTGCACAGATTCTTATTACCCAGCGCATTTACCTCTTTAAAATTAAAAAAAATCCGTAATGTTTGGGAGATAGAAATTGTAGTCACTGTAGTTAACTTAAAAAATAAAATTAAGAAATACCACCACAAGGACTAAAAAAAGGACTTTAAAATTCTTAAGATTATGTAGTCTGGCATCAATTTTCATTTTCAATAAGTTTTAATGACATAGAGATGCTCATGAAATTCTGGAACTCGAGCCAAAATTTCGTAATTTTACGAATTATTCGTAATTGTGGACAGGTCTGGTTATTATTATTGTTATTATTATTATTATTATTATTATTATTATTATTATTATTATTATTATTATTATTATTATTATTATTATTTTATATTAATTAATTAACTAATTAATTAATGTGTGTATAATATTTATATCACTAATTCATGATTTCATTATGATTTAACCCCATCCAGGAGAAAGACAACAAATGGCACAAAGCCGTCTTCACCGTCCGTACCAACAAGACAGACGTATTGCCAGTCACAGACATGTTGCTCTTTGACGTGGGACGAGAGGAGCAGCAGTTCGGTATACACCTGGGACAGGCTTGCTTTAGTTAAATTGTTTTTTCTATCATTTTTTAGATTATTTATTTTGATTGTTTTTAAAATATAAAATTTAGTTTGTGTTATTATTACTTTTATAATTGTTTTTTTTCATTTTTATCAATAAAATGTTATAGAAATTGGCTTTTCTTCTTTTTTTTTTTTTTTAATATTTCTTTTGCTTAGGGATTTGTTGTTTTTTTTTTTGGAGGGGGAGGGGGGTATTTTGATTATTATTAATTTTTTTTCTTCTTCATATGTAATTCTTCTACGAGTTAATTTGGACGTTCTTGATTGCCATTTTTTAAAAATCTTTTTTTTTTTAATTGTTTGTTTGCTTGTTTATTTGTTGTTATCTTTTGTCTTGTATCGGGATATTCACGAATGGTCAAATTTGTCTTGTTTATTATTCTTCTTATTATTTTTTATGTTTGTGTGTGTTTGTTTTTTATTGTACGTGTGTGTGTGCTTTTTTTTTTCATTGAATCTCATTGATTGAAATCATTAAATTTACTCTCATAGTCATTTTGTACATAAATATCTCTGTGTCATCCGGTTAAACAAGTGAGAATCAAAGCAAATTTTAATTTCTTCTGTAAAGACAGACAATGAAAAAAATAACCAGTAATTCAGCTATGAAGCTAAAAAATAATAATTTGCGGAAGTAAGACTTGGGTATCTATCATTTTTGTTTTTCTTTGGTTTGTCTGCCTTTATTCTGCCAACCAAAATCCTTCACTAAGTTAATTTTTTTTGTTGTTGTTGCTGCTGTTATGTTCTTCTTTTTCTAATTTAATTCACAAGTATTATTAAATCTTTAAAAAGCTCTTATAGCGTTGGGAGTTGTTTTTTATTTATTTTTTTTTTTTTATGTCCTTGTTTTGTTTTTTGTTTTTTTTTTTCTTTTTTTTTTTGTTAATGAATATATTATAATTATTTTTCTGAACCCCATTGACTGCATTTTAGCTTGTTTTTATGTATCACTAAGTATTTGCAGTCGAAAAGTTTTGATTTACCTTTTTATACCTTTATTTGTTTACCCGGTTGATATTTCATTCAAGAACTGATCCATGGTGCTATTCATCTCTTTTTACCTTTTATTATTTCTTTATATATATATAGGGGGAGGGGGGGGTTGTCTTTGATTTTTTTTTTTTTTGGATTTTGTTTGTTACTCAGTGTTTTTTTTTTTTTTTTGTTTTTTTTTGTTTTTTTTTATATATGTTTTAATATCCGTTTATGAACTCTAACTGATATACAGTGCCTTTATCATACTCCGTCCAAATCAAACAGTATTATAATGAGGTTGCTGATATATTGCAATGTTATATATCTATTATATATATTACGTGTCAATGTCAATATAATCATCATTCATCGATCACGTTGTTATAAATCATTTACATCTTCTTCATCGTTTATCATTATCGTCGTCATCATCATCAACTTCATCATAATCATCATCATCATTATATTCATAATCATAATCATTATTTTCCATTCATGTTGTCTTCATGGCGAGTAAATGTATTGAATTAGGTATCTAGGCAAAAACAAAATTTGTTTGTTTATTTGGTTTTTAAAAAATACATATTCTTATTATTTGTTTGTTTTTGTTTTATTATTGTTGTACCAGTTATTTTATTTTCAAAGAGAGCGCTGTAAATAAATAGATAACAGTTACTAGTCAGGTTTTTCGTTTAGTTTTGTTTTTGTTTTTGTTTTTGTTTGTATTGGATACATGGCAAAAGGCATTTTACAAATTGAAATAAGTTACAATACATTATTATATCCATATAATACCACATTCTCGTTGTTTGGGATCTGACACGGTAAGTCCATCTTAGCCAAAAAGAATACGCTATATAATGGTACATACTACATAAAAATTATTGCTGCCCCAATAGAACTAGTTCAATGAAATGAAGAGATATCAACAACAACAACAACAACAAAAAACAACAACAAAATAATAATGATGATGATAGCAATGTATGACTACAATGACAGTGTACATAACTCATCTTGCTATCCAAGAAATAATCCACCAACGTGTCATTAATTTGCCATGAAATGTTAAAGACATATCTTTTTGGCAGGTTTCCAAACAGGGAAAATGGGTGGATGGATAATGTAACTTACTTTAAGGGGTAAACGATGCTGTTGTGTCCTACTACCATTTCTTAATTTGATTTTATTGTTTGTTTGTTTTTTGTTGTTTTGTTTTTTTGTGGGTTTTTTTGTTTGTTTGTTTGTTTGTTGTTTTTTTTCTGTTTTTTTTTCGTTCTTTTTAAAAGTTTAATTTGACCAACAATAATGTTGTTGTTGATATTATTCATATTATGATCCGAGTTTGTTTTTGTTTTTGTTTTTTTTTGTTTTTTTAAAAATTGTTTTCTTTTAAAGTGGATGTGAGAATGTAAACTATAACGTGTTACTTTGTATGAACCGATTATGTGAAGTGAGATCGTTGTGTTGAGAAGCTTGTGTGCTGTAAGATTTTTATCATTGAAAATGAGATGAAAATGATATTAACGTGAATTGAGGTGTGCGCGACGAACAATTACCTTAAAATTACCGTAAACCATTGTTTAATAATGGCATCATAATGATGATAATATTTTGTAATGTTCATTACTCGAAAGAAAGGTGTCAGTGTCAGTGATTTATCAAATGAAGCATGTGGTGATACATTTCATTGTGCATTCAGTTGTACGAAGAGTGATACAGAAATAAATTGAACATCTATAAATGTGGAGACAACGTGTTTGGACTTTTTATTTTGTGTGTTTGGGGGGGGGGGGGGGGGTTAATTCATGTTAGTTGTGTTTTTGTGATATTATTTTGTTTGTTTTGTCTTTTATTTTGTTTTGTTCTTCTTTTTTTTTCCTTTTCTTTTATTTAGGATTTTTGTTTTTCTGTTTTGTCTCTGTGTGTTTTGTTGTTGTTGTTGTTGTTGTTGTTGTTTTGTTGGGGTTTTTTAAGGTTTTTTTTTCTTTATCTATTTTTTTTTTAAGAACGCTCGCAGGGTAAATTCCCCTAATGCGAGGAAACGTTGGTTTTTGTGTTAAAAATGCCTTTTTCTCTCTCACACTAACAGACACACACACACACACATCGATCTCATCCATACCTTTAGATGGTATGGTACCAATAAATAACCAAAGAGAGAATTCTTCCATTATGAGGTGGGGGGTAGATAGAACTTTATCATTTCTCCTCCTGTTTAAAACAACAAAAACGTTCAGTGACTTCCGACTATATTTGGTCTATTGTGTGATGCAAAGCTAAGCTTTCTCGAGGGACCACGTTAAATCAATGCACACGTGTGGGGTTCCTGACCTCCCATAGTGAGCAGGGGGGTGCATGCTGTGTCTTCTATCCCCTTATATCTGTTTTCCGTCATGCTTTCTGTCTTTGTCTTGGAATGAGATTACTTGGATTTGTCCTGGCCCTGGCTGGGAGGGAAACAGTCAAATGCATAGTTATTGTTTTGGGAGATGATATTTTTTTCCTTGTAAATCATCTCTCTCTCTCTTATGCATATTATTCTGTTTTATTTGCATATTATATTATATGATTTGTAAACATTTGAGTGTATTCCTCTTAGTTGGTGCCTGTGCTTGTGTCTGGATGAGATTGTTAGGTGATCTCAAACTAAGTACTTTGATAGTGTGCTCTTGGAATCTACATCTGTTCCCTATTTGAACCAATTCCCCTTTGTCTTGCCTTTTCTTTAGTGCTTTAATTGTATTTCTAGAACTTTATACTATCCCATTTTCTTCCTTTTTTACCGGCGCTGATATGACCTTAATGTGTTGCAAGCGCCGTAAAACCCTTAAAAACAAAAACAATTTCATGTGCCAAAGTGTCATAGGCACTGAATTGATTGAAAAATCCATAGACAAAAACAAAATTTTCTTCGAATTTGAGATTATAAATTTTTTTTAAGTGTTTCATATCGTCTTAGATTTATTTTTCGTGAAAAGGTAATTTAAGTAATTGGGAACATTGTTTGGGGGGGGGGGGGGGGGGGGGGGGAAGCATTTGTGAATGAACAGCAACCCCCTTCCCCCTCCCCCAATAACTATACCTCTTCACTGGAGAAACGAGGACGACATGTTAGAGCGACCATAAACCAAAAATTTGCAGGACAAATTGATTCACGTTGTATAGAAGGTACGAAATTGATATCGCTCAGCTTTTTGTTATTGTTTTTAGATTTAGACAGCCAATTTGGTGATTACTTCTCACTAAATTATATTAATCAGACGATAAACGTTCAGG
>NC_088371.1:35260764-35263264 GCF_034508935.2 Berghia stephanieae | reverse complement strand
GGACCTTGGCTCGGGCAGGCTGGTACTTTTAAGTAATGTCGAAATGGGTGCATCGGTGGATACATCTGTTCCCTAGTTCAACCAGGCCTTTTCTTTTGTGCCCCAGATCTACTTTCTCTCTCTATTATCCTCCTTTTCGCTGGCACTGAAATGACCTAATAGTAATAATGTCGCGAACGCCGTAATCTCTCTCTCTCTCTCTCTCTCTCTCTCTCTCTCTCTCTCTCTCTCTCTCTCTCTCTCCTCTCTCCCCCCCCCCCCCCCCCCCCCGTCTTCTTGTCAGGGTGGACGACAAGAGAGAAAATTATTGAAGTTTGTGATCTAATTGACAGTATTTAGTGAGAACTACTCATAACAAGGTCTCAAAAAAGTGACAAACGAACGAACAACAAGAAATTATAGAAGCCCCCTCCGTGGACAGCACAACATAGCCGTGACAAACAAATATAGCATGTCTTTTTTTTATGCTCCTTGTGGTCAAGATGGACGACTACAAAAAGAAAGTTATTGAATTTGTGAGAGACTTTCTGCCAGATCTAATAGATCCAGCTACCCAATCACTGCCGGGTGATTTCAAACAAAGCACTTTGATAGTGTGCTCTTGGAATCTACATCTGTTTCCTATTTGAACCAATTCCCCTTTGTCTTACCTTTTCTTGGGTGCTTTAATTGTAATTCTAGAAGTTTTTACAACCTCATTTTCTTCCTTTTTTTACTGGCGCTGATAGGACCTTAATGTGTTGCAAGCGCCGTAAAACACTTGAAAACAAACAATTCTTAAGTGTGATTATATTCATCAGAGGAATCCATGATGAAAGAAGTGTGTTGTTTACTTTGGTGTGTCTATTGATACCGTACCGTCGATGCTGTGCGTCGATGCCGTGTATTTAGTGAGAAATACTAATAAAAATTGGTTGGCTAAAAACAATAAGAAAGATGCCGTGCCATTGATGTCGTGTATCCTCTGGAGGGATTTAGTGAGAACTACTCATAAAAATGGCTGACTAAAAACAATAACAAAGATGACTGCAGTTGATGTCGTGTGTCCTATGGAGGGAGCGTTCAAAGCCGTTGGCATGCTATTTATTTATAGATAGAATGCGCTTGGCCAAGGAGTTCACAACATTGCCATCCGGAAGTATAACGGACCAACAAACAAACTCTGTGTAACCATGAACTTTTATAGTCTGGTTAATACAGTTTAGTGAGAACAACTCACAAACGCGGATGGCAAAAACAATAACAAAGGCCTGAGTGACGTCATCTGCATACTATCTATACCGACGTTCTGTGTCGTGTGGTCTATGGAGGGTCCGCCCTCGGGTTCCAGATCGAGTGTTTGGTCCGTAGGTTGTTACCCGGTGCCCTTTTTCTACCTTTTCTCTCTCTCTCTCTCTCTCTCTCCTCTCTCTTCTCCTCTCTCCCTCTCTCCTCTCTCTCTTTCTTCTTTCTTTACTTTTTTTTCTTTTTTTCTATAATTCTTTATTCCTCATCTCTCTCCTTCTCTTCCAGAAAGTATTCCCATTATTATATCTTTTTTTGTTTTTGTTTCTTTTGTTTATTAATTTTTTTATTTACATCTTTTGATGTATCCTTTTTGCTTTAAAAAAATGAAACAGACAAACAAAAAAAAAACCTAAAATAAAACTAAACAAAACAAAATAAAAACATACAAACAACCAAAACAACAAAAAAAAAAAAAAAAAAAAAAAAAAAAAAAACAACCCCCCCCCCCCCCCAAAAAAAAACAACAAAAAAAAAACCCCCCAACAAAAAACAAAACAAAACAAAAATGTGAAGCGGGGCCTAAATATGGAATTTCTCCCTATTTTTACTTCGTCCCTCATTGACTTAATACGTAAGCTATATTTAGAACCAGATTGAAGAGATCCTGTGGATAAATAAATAAATAAATAAATAAATAAATAAATAAATATATTCGGGAATTTTTCCTTTGACATCTCCCTCGAGAATCGACGTGTTCACATATATGCAAGTCTGACATCCGAACCCACTTATGGTCCTGGTTTAACATTGTTGTAATGGACAATATTTTGCGTCATTTTTTTTAGATTTCCATAACAACAATGAGCCCATAAGGAATTGGGTTATCAGGCCTGAAAATAAGTGCACGTCGTAGAGGATAGACCGAGATAGTCAGACTCAATAACCTGATCAAGGGCAGCTGTCTCCTCCGATGAAAGTGTAACCTTCGATAAGAGGGGCTGGGGTCTTGATTAGTAGAGAAGTGAGTGGAGCAGGCACTTATGTTGGTAACAACAAGAAGTGAATAGAAAAGTGCCAGAAGACAATAGAGAATAAAAATTTTTTCGGCGGTTGATGGAGTTTGAACCCGCGACCTTATTGGTACGACAACTCCGCCTGGCCGGTGAGAGCGTGACTCTACCGTATGAGCTATCCACGAACCCAAAAAAAATTCGTATCAAACTCAGGTCATTCATTACTAGATCCCTCTCTCACCGACTACTTGATTAGTAAT
>NC_088371.1:35228264-35255764 GCF_034508935.2 Berghia stephanieae | reverse complement strand
ATATGCGAAGGTACGAACTGTCAGTCACTTGGAATGGGAATGCTGCCCTCATTTTTGTCGTCGTCATCATCGTCGTCGTCGTCGTCGTCGTCGTGGTGGTGGTTTATTATGAATTTCGTCGTTTCCAGCTTGTTTTTTTTTAATGGTGTATAAGTAAATATTCAGTAAAATCTCGCTAGCTAATCCCCCCCCCCTCCCTCCCCACACCATCTTCGTTCTTTGTACATGTAATATCATCACCACCAACGTAATGACAAGCATGGTCTATCTACAGAAGAGCTCACTTATAACGAATTCGCTTGAAACCGCGAATGCATGTCTACCTACCTATGTATAACCTACGATAACCCATACAAGGTGTTGACAGTTATGCCAACAAACCGACAACTAAAAATAATTGTCATAATGCCTACATGATGAAACACCGGTTGGTAAAGGAACCTGCACAAGAAAGCTTATAATATTATTTTATCTAACAATTTGGACCACTTGGATGACCCCCATGCCTTACCCCACCCTGCCATGCTAACAACCATTGAGGGAGATAACTCTGTATGTGCTTGCCTTGACCTTTTCTATAAATTGGATTCAATAGTCTGATGTCGTCTGATGTCACGTCGCCCAGCAACGACGAGCAGCGTGGTTTTAAACAAAGGAAATTGGTACTTGTTATTCTTCATGCTGGCTAGAACTTTTCATATGTCATGTGATCAGAATGTATAAAAGTCAAAACATGATCAGATTTATAATGTTTTTCTCCTCTGGGTACACTTTTATGCTCGTCGGAGTAGTATTTCATAACGAGGTCCGCCATTGTTCCGATAGTTTAGAACCAGTAACTAGGTTACTATGCGTCATTACAAGAGAAGTGACGTCACGACTGTTGGACCCTATTGGAATGACCTGCAATCAAAACACGTTCACCAACAGTACCAAATACATCAACCGTATTAGTGCTATGCGTTAAGGCAAAATATTCGCCTGTTCTACCCAACCAGATGTATCGTATTAACGCACTGCATTATATAATTCAGAAAAGTGAGTGGACCAGGCACTTATGTTGGTAACAACAAGAGATGAAGTGAGTAGAAAAGTGCCAGAAGACAATAGAGAATAAACATTTTCGCGGCGGTGGTGGGGTTTGAACCTGCGACCTTATTGGTACGCACGACAACTCCGCCTGGCCGATGAGAGCGTGACTCTACCGTATGAGCTATCCACGAACACGTATCAAACTCAGGTCCTGTAACGTTTATAGTCTGTTAAAGGGACTCAAATCTAATCACCCAACTGGCGCTCTAAAAAAACAAAGGCCCGAGTGACGTCAGCTTCATTCATTCTGTAGATGGTATGCGCTTGGCTAAGGAGCTCACAACATTGCCATCCGGAAGTATAACGGACCAACACGCAAAACATTTCGTAACCATGATCGTTTATAGTCAGGTTAATGCAGTTTAGTGAGAATTACACATAAACGCGGTTGGCAAAAAACCACCCAAAAAACAAAAAAAAAAAAACAACCAAAAAACAAAACCCAAAGACCTGAGTGACGTCAAATTCGAAATATCTATAGTGTATTTAGAAATCAGATTGTTTGATGTCTTTGCCGTCTTACGTTTATCAAGGATTTCAATGGAGACGTTTGTACAAGAGGAAGAGGTGCGCACCAAACCAGAAAACATATTACGTGGACCCCGGATATAACGAAGCTGGTGTTCCTGATTTAGTTTCGCTATATCCGATGATTAAAAAAAAAAAAAGAATCAAAGTGCCGTTACAAACATACCCTACGCACAAATGCACATGCAAACATACACTCATAAGACAGAGAGATGAGAGAAAGAAAGAAAGAAAGAAAAAAACAAAAGAAGAGAGAGAGAGAGAGAGAGAGAGAGAGAGAGAGAGAGAGAGAGAGAGAGAGAGGAGAGAGAGAGAGGAGGAGGGAGAGAGAGGAGGGGGGGGGAGTGGAGGGGGGGGAGAGAGGAGGAGAGAGAGAAGAGAGGGAGAGAGAGAGAGAGAGAGAGAGAGAAGAGAGGAGGGTGAAGAGAGAGAGAGAGGAGAGAGAGAGAGAGAGAGAGAGAGAGAGAGAGAGAGAGAGTTTTGGATTTTAAAAGAAAATGTTCTTTGTAGAATTGCTGGGATTGTTGGTTCTCGGTGACTTCTTAATTGTTAATACTTTGTTCATTCCCTTGTCCCCTTTCTTAATCTTTTATTTGTTTTCTCAGTACACACACACACACACACACACACACACACACACACACACACATATAATATATATATATATATATATATATATATATATATATATATATATATATATCTCAATAAAATGATTATACACATGATACTCAATCTTTGGTATCACGCAATGTGTACTCGTTTGCAGGTCTGACAACCCAAATTGGTATAGTCTTCGTGTTGTAATGGAAATGTTCTCAAACCAAACCAAAATAAATGCTATTAGGCTGAGAGAGAGAGAGAGAGAGAGAGAGAGAGAGAGAGAGAGAGAGAGAGAGAGAGAGAGAGAGAGAGAGAGAGAGAGAGAGAGAGAAAGAGAGAGAGAGAGAGAGAGAGAGAGAGAGAGAAAGAAAGAGAGAGAGAGAGAGAGAGAGAGAGAGAGGGGGGGGGGGGGGGCTAGAAAGGGGTGGGGGGAGGAAAGAGTGAGAGAGGGACAAAGAGAGATAGAGAGAGAAAGAGAAGAGACAGGGTGGAAAGCGGGTGGGTGGGGGGTGGGGGGGGGGGGCACAGAGAGACGGAGATGAGAGATAGAAGGGGGTGGGGATGTGTGCGTGTGTGTGTTTGTGTGTGTGTGGGGGGGGGGGGGTGAGGTTGTTCTCAATACCAGATTTGGCTTAGTTTATCGAGTGTATTTTTGAATCAGTCTCGTCTTTTGTCTAGTGAGCGCCGAAAAATTATGATTAAGTAAGGCAAGCGTCAGACAGAAAAAGTCGCATGTCATGCGTCACGCGTTGCATTACTTTCCAGCGCCACTTCGCATTGAATATGAGATAGACTTATTGCGTAATATGTACAATAGCAACAAGTGACGAGTGGCATATAGCGAGCGGTATATGGCTTTCTCTCCTTGGCGCCGACTTTAAATAACTTGTCGGGCTACCATCAACAGAAAAATCAGATTCTTTTTTCTTTTTTTGTGCTCACGGTTCGTATTGTCCTCTTCCAGGCCAGGCGCTTTTAACTCCTTGCCGCCCCAATCAACTCAGGTGCCAATGAGTAGCCCACTCGACAATGTGCACTGATAGATATATGAATTCATGCACAAATGAAAGCCTAATATTAGAAAGGCGACTTGTATGAAATAAATGTATTCAGCCTATTGAAGTAATAACAATCCCGTGTATAAAACGCATTGAGCATGGTTATAATAAAGGACATTTCGGCCATTTTTATGCGTATTCATCTGATTTATGTCATTACTCCACCCAAACTCTTGGAAATCCCCTATTCATGTCTTATTTTTTTAAAAATCGTTGAATAATGTTTTGAACGCGTTGAATAAAATATTGACTCAACGATTGCACACTATTCCCGCTTATTCTATTAGCTTAAACAGTAGGTACGCAAAGACTGTTGATTGGCTATCTGAAATAATATTTTGGTACATATTAATAGAAAAGAAGCGTAAAAATATTATGCAATTCCAAGTGAAATTATTATGTAATGATGAGAAATAATGATTTCTATGAATAACTCGATTTCATTGCAAAATAAAGCCTTTTACAACATTGGTCACAAAATATCTAAGAGTTTTGAAGTGGAATAAAGATATTATTCTACCCCTATCCCTAAATAGTTATGCCTAATAAGGATATCAGGTTTACAATAATAATTTGTGACGTCAGATTATATAAATCGTTAAATTTTTGAAAAGAAAGAAGTATCATTTAAATATTTTTGAAAATGTTTTTTAATCAGAGATGACGAAATAGGAATTGATTGAGGAATAGAATAAAAGATTTCTTACACTCTTGCTTTTTGGAATTCGAACTTTGTTCCCAACGCACACTCGCAAGCTCGGAATTCCAAAAGGCAAGCGTGTAAGAATCGTATATTATTATTCTTTCATAGCAATGGATTTCTCAAAGTCGTTCCTTGAATCACACCATTAACACTCACCCGCAAGCTCGTGGTGTTAAGTGGTGCGCTCAAAATAAATAATTTAATAGATTCAAAGTAATGTGTATCTGCTTGCAGGTCTGACAACACAAATTGTTATGGTCTCATTGTTGTAATGGAAATACTCTTTAACCAACAACGCAAAATATTGTCCATTACAACAATGTTAAACTAAGCCCATAACTACGTTCTGTTATCAGACCTGCTAATATGTGCACCTCGTTCCAAAGCCTTTGAAGAATGTGATGATATTTTATTTATTTGTCTTTAATTATTTCTTTCTTTCATTTCATTATTTTATTATTATTATTATTTTTTCTTTTCTATTTTACAGATGAAGTGGTCGGCAGGGTGAGTTACATTTGCTTTCTAATGAAGTGCTTTGAGCACGTTTAGTGGATGTTGCCCTTCATAAATGCTCATTTTAAAACTGGTATAGATAGAAGTTGACGTCACTCACTTAAATTGTTTTTTTTTTTTTTTTTGCCATCCGCGTTTATGAGTAATTCTCACTAAACTGTATTAACCAGACTATAAACGATCATGGTTACACACAGTTTTGTGTGTTGGGCTTCCGGATGGCAATGTTGTGAACTTCTTAACCAAACGCATACTATCTATAGCTTGTATCACCGAGTAACGGTGGCATTTGCTTATTTGCAGATATGATAACCCAAATTGTTATGAGCTCATTGTTATGTTGTAATGGAAATACTTTTAAATCAGCGCAAATATTCCCTATTTCAACAATGTTGAATCAAGCCCCGTGTATTACGTTCGGTTATCAGACCTGCAATCGTGTTCACGTTGGGTAATTAAGGGGCCATAATAATCTAGAGACGGGATAAGGTAAGAGCATAACTACGTGCCTTGAGTACATGAGTATAGATAGAATGCGCTTGTCCAAGGAGTTCACAACATTGCCATCCGGAAGTATAACGGACCAACACACAAACTCTGTGTAACCATGAACTTTTATAGTCTGGTTAATACAGTTTAGTGAGAACAACTCACAAACGCGGATGGCAAAAACAATAACAAAGGCCTGAGTGACCTCATCTGCATACTATCTATATATTATGTGACCTATATTATATCTGTTTATAAACTGCGTGCTGTACGTTTTGCACACGAGTTGTGTGTACTCTATGGCACAGGTAGCTCAGGCAGCTCAGGCCGTGACCTTCGTTAACTCATGGCCTGATACTGACCAACAAATGATGTTAAAAGATAAGTCTTTGGCCACAAAAGAAGACAAATCGTGAGTTGTATTCAACAGTTCAACCAATGGGATCGTTTGTTTCCTTGACCTTTACAAGAGACAACACACTAGGCGGTCCACAATCCTAAAAATGACGTCAAAATTATATAGATAGTATGCGCTAGGCTAAGAAGCTCATAACATTGCCATCCGGAAGTATAATGGACCAACACACAAAACTGTGTGTATCCATGAACGTTTATAGTCTGGTTAATACAGTTCAGTGAGCATTACTCATAAACGCGGATGGCAAAAAAAAAAAAAAAAAAAAACAATAACAAAGACCCGAGTGACGTCATCTTCGAACTATCTGTAAGTCTTAGTGGCTCTTGGTGTCAAGCTAGAAGTTAACGATGGCTACCTCAAGCAGTGCCATAACGAATCAAAGAGCCCCTATTTAGGGTATTTGTAGCCAATAGTGAAGAAGCATCTTTCTTGGTCTTATTATTGTTTTAAAGTTCGAGTAAGGTGTCATACCGCAGCCTCCGTTAAAACACACTCAAAAAGTACCTACATGGGAATACACGACTTCGACAATCACCAACAGAAAATGAACAATAGAGATATGATGTATTTATCTAGTAGCCACTTATCGTATTGACCAATGGCGCGTAGCCATCGTTAACTTATAGATAGTATGCGCTTGGCTTAGAAGCTCATAACATTGCCATCCGGAAGGATAACGGACCAACACACAAAACTATGTGTAACCATGAACTTTTATAGTCTGGTTAATACAGTTTAGTGAGAATCACTCACAAACGCGGATGGCAAAATACAATAACAAAGGCTTGAGTGACGTCATCTTCATTCTATCTATAGATTGTTCGAAGATGACGTCACAAACACACAAAAACTATGTGTAATCTTGAACGTTTATAGTCTGATTAATACAGTTAAGTGAGAATTACTCATAAACATGGATGGCAAAAAACAAAAAAAAAACAAAAACAAAAACAAAACAAAGACAACAACAAAGACCCGAGTGGCGTCAACTTCATTCTACTATAGATAGAATGCGCTTGGCCAAGGAGTTCACAACATTGCCATCCGGAAGTATAACGGACCAACACACAAACTCTGTGTAACCATGAACTTTTATAGTCTGGTTAATACAGTTTAGTGAGAACAACTCACAAACGCGGATGGCAAAAACAATAACAAAGGCCTGAGTGACGTCATCTGCATACTATCTATATATATATTTTTTTTTAAACAATTTTTTTTTTATCAGTGTCAGGTTTTGAGTTTACAAAATATGTTTGAGTTTGGGCTTGCAAGCATCTAACACTTCAAGGTAAAGATGAAGAGGATAATGGAAAATTCGTATCTAGATCCGAAGTGAGAAGCAGAACAAACACGAGAGCAGCGTGGAAAAGTGAAAACACATGTTATTATAAATGAATAGATGACACACCAATGCCGCCGTTCGCTGAAAAAAAATAAAACAACCATATTTTAAAATGTGACCAGAAAACTCGTCCTTCAAATATCGATCGATTTAAATGACCCTCATCTTGGCTTCTTCTTCTTCTTCAAGTACCAAGTCTGTGCCAGACATCGGTGATCATGGTACGCCATTCATCTCTCTGATCAGATAACCTCAGAAAACTAATATTACTGTTCTCTTTCTTTGTCACCCAGCTGTTCAAACTATTCAAATATTATGTTTTTTGCCAAGATGAGGGTCATTTAAATAGATCGATATTTGAAGGACGAGTTTTCTTGCCTGATTTTTAGATATGAGTGTGTGTGTGTGTGTGTGGGGGGGGGGGGGGGGGGGGGGGGGGGGGGGGGGAAGGGTTCCAGAGAGCGTCAATTAACTGGTTAATATCACTGCAGGTGCGCGAATTAAATATTTAATTTAATTGAAATTCAGCTCTCTACTGCCTCTTGTACATGTAGACATATAATACCGTTTTAAGACGGCTGGTCACACTGTTCATTTTTATAGTATGTATTGACTCATACTTTTCTTTCTTTCATCTCTCTCAGAGACGCGGAGAGACATCGGTGAGTATAATCTTAAAACCACGTGACCCATGTCCCTAAGACATTCAACCCCCCCCCCCCCCCAAAAAAAAAAAAAAACAAACAAACAAAAAAACAAAAAACAAAACAAAAAAAAAACAAAAAAAAAACCAAAAAAAAAAAACAACAAAGAAAAACAAACAAACAAACATACAAACAAAAGAACCCAAACAAATCAACACCCCCCCCCCCCCCCCGCCAAAAACAAAATGAATAAAAGAAATAAAAAAGAAAAACACACCTATAAACACACATACACACACAAACACACACACCATTGTGTAGTATACTAAAAAAAAATGGTCAAGATGATGTATAAATTATAAATAATTACTTTTCACAATTGACATATTGGTCATAGGCATTCCAAGGTGTGTAAAACTGTCTGTGAATGATACAATACAAACTATGTGGTCTAGTGGTATGACACTCGCTTTCGGATCGGAAGGTCCTCGGTTCGAGTCTCGCGCTCGGTGCATAGTTGAGTCCTTGGAGAAGGCCCTTTACTCACATTCTCCCACCGTACTCAGGTGTAAAATGAGTACCTGGCCGTTAACAGCGTCGTCTTTGTCCGAAAAATTGTAATATCGCCTAACAGGCATTATGTCCTGTCCTACATGTTAAGGGACCCCTTGTAAAGCGCTTTGAGCACATTAAGTGGATATTGCGCTATATAAAGCTCATTATTTTTTTTTTATCTTAGATTTTGTAAATATTACCTATATTGTATAAGGCATTTAAAGGAGAATTCCTATATTCAGCCTTTATTAATAAGATAAGATAAGATAGCTGTGTTACATTTGTCCTTAGGGAGGAAAACAGCCATCATTGAATTTTTACATTAAGTACAATGGGTTTTGTGATACAAAGGCGCTTTGCCTTATTTGGACAGTAGTCGCCAGAGCCAGTAGGCATATGGAGCTGGAGTTATCCTGGTTTCTGTAGCATGAAATGGACAATAGTAACTGCTTGCTACCCTTTGGATAGGACGCTTATCTACCACAAAGAACTTTCTGTAGGATGAAATGGACAATAGTAACTGCTTGCTACCCTTTGGATAGGACGCTTATCTACCACAAAGAACTTTCTGTAGGATGAAATGGACAATAGTAAATGCTTGCTACCCTTTGGATAGGACGCTTATCTACCACAAAGAACTTTCTGTAGGATGAAATGGACAATAGTAAATGCTTGCTACCCTTTGGATAGGACGCTTATCTACCACAAAGAACTTTCTGTAGGATGAAATGGACCATAGTAAATGCTTGCTACCCTTTGGATAGGACGCTTATCTACCACAAAGAACTTTCTGTAGCATGAAATGGACAATAGTAAATGCTTGCTACCCTTTGGATAGAACGCTTATCTACCACAAAGAACTTTCTGTAGGATGAAATGGACCATAGTAAATGCTTGCTACCCTTTGGATAGGACGCTTATCTACCACAAAGTACTGTCTGCCAGCTAACCCAAAATCACTGCTGGGTGGACTGGTGGGGGGCTGGAAAAAATATAAAGATCTCCTCTTCACCCAAGATCAGTCTTGGTCTCTTTGCATGTGAAGCGAATACTCAATCAATTATAAAACATTCAAAACGTTAATACATTCACATAATTTGTGCGGCTATGCGGTGTAGTGGTACAACACTCACTTTCGGATCGGAAGGTCCTGGGTTTGAGCCTCACTCGGCGCATAGTTGAGTCCTTGGAAAAGGCTCTTTACTCACATTCTTTCACCGTACTCAGGTGTAAAATGAGTACCTGGCCGTTAACAACGTTGTCTATGTCTGAAAAAAAAATATGGTAAAATCGCCTAACAGTAACAGATGTCATGTTTTGTTATACATGTTAAGTGTTGCTGTTGGCCAGGGACCCCTTGTGAAAGTGCTTTGAGCATGTTTAATGGGTATTGCACTATATAAAAGCTCAATGTTTTTTTTTTGTTTTTTTTTTTTAAATATCCAGAAAGACAAGAGAAAAATACTCGGCATGTCTTAAGAAAGTAGTCCTTCAGAGCCATTAGTCCCATGCAGCCGGAGTTATCCCGGTTTCTTTAGCGTGAAACGGACAATAGCAATTGCTCGCTACGCTTTGGATCGGACGCTAGTCTATCGCAAAGAACTTTCCACCAGATATAACAGACCCAGCCACCCATTCACTACTGGTTAGACAGGGCGATCAGAAAAAAAATCTCGACTCCACCCGGGATCGATCTCGGGTCTATTTGCCTGTGAAGCGAGTGCTCTACCAACTGAGCTCTAGTAGAAATAAGTTCTATTAAGAAAATTTCTTTTGACATCAGATTCAATTTTGTGCACTCCTTGTCACATTATCTTGATTTTTATTAAAAAATTATTTTTTTTATTTCCTCTTCCACACAGAGCGTTCAAAGACAACAGTCTATGACTGGAAGTGGAGATAAATCAGGACCTGTTTACGGAGGGGCTGCTGCTGCCCAAGGAATGTACCAGGCTGTGAGTTGTTTTCACTCAAACACCAACACCTCCCCCCCCCCCCCCCCCCCAAAAAAAAAAAAACCCCAAAAAAAAACAAAACAAAAAAACCCCAAAATAAACAACAAAAATAAAAAAAAAAAAAAAGAAAAGAATCAACCCCCCCCCCCCCCTCCAACCCTCATAAAATAAAAGAAGACTACAAGAAAAAAAAATCCCCCCCCCCCCTCAACAAATAGGATAGAAGATTTAAAGAAATTTCTCTCATGGGTTGTGGAAGGGTATTCCGGAGTTTAGGGCCATAATACTGAAAAGAGCAATCACCATAATATTCTAACTTGCTTTTTGGTACAGATAATAGAGTGGTGATGCGGTGGGTCACTATTAAGTGATTTGTTATTTACCTACATTTTTTTTAGTAATGTCTTCCAAAGGAATATATTTGATGGTATCATCTGTTCCAAAGGGATATATTTGATGGTATATCACTTGTTCCAAAGGGATATATTTTATGGTCTATCACCTGTTCCAAAGGGATATATTTGATGGTCTATCACCTGTTCCAAAGGGATATATTTGATGGTCTATCACCTGTTCCAAAGGGATATATTTGATAGTATATCATCTGTTCTAAAGGGATATATTTGATGGTATATCACCTGTTCCAAAGGGGTATATTTGATGGTCTTTCACCTGTTCCAAAGGGATATATTTGATGGTATATCATCTGTTCTAAAGGGATATATTTGATAGTATATCATCTGTTCTAAAGATATATATTTGATGGTCTTTCACCTGTTCCAAAGGGATATATTTGATGGTATATCATCTGTTCTAAAGGGATATATTTGATGGTCTATCACCTGTTCCAAAGGGATATATTTGATGGTCTATCACCTGTTCCAAAGGGATATATTTGATGGTATATCACCTGTACCAAAGGGATATATTTGATGGTCTTTCACCTGTTCCAAAGGGATATATTTGATAGTATATCACCTGTTCCAAAGGGATATATTTGATGGTCTATCACCTGTTCCAAAGGGATATATTTGATGGTATATCACCTGTACCAAAGGGATATATTTGATGGTCTTTCACCTGTTCCAAAGGGATATATTTGATAGTATATCATCTGTTCTAAAGGGATATATTTGATAGTATATCATCTGTTCTAAAGGGATATATTTGATAGTATATCACCTGTTCCAAAGGGATATATTTGATGGTATATCATCTGTTCTAAAGGGATATATTTGATAGTATATCACCTGTTCCAAAGGGATATATTTGATAGTATATCACCTGTTCCAAAGGGATATATTTGATGGTATCGCCTGTTTGCAAGTATCAAGCATTTCCTATTTTATCTATTTTTACATTTCAGGGACCACCCGGACCACGAGGATCACCAGGACCAGCTGGACCTGCCGTAAGTCTTTCTATTTCACTTTTCTACTCCTCCTCATCATCATCATTGCCTTTTTCACCTTGGGTCAGGGTATAGGCCACAGACCAACAGTTTCCATCCTTCTATATCACCATCATCATCATTGCCTTTTTCACCCTGGGTCAGGGTATAGGCCACAGACAAACAGTTTCCATCCTTCTATATCACCATCATCATCATTGCTTTTCTCACCCTGGGTCAGGGTATAGGCCACAGACAAACAGTTTCCATCCTTCTATATCACCATCATCATCATTGCCTTTTTCACCCTGGGTCAGGGTATAGGCCACAGACAAACAGTTTCCATCCTTCTCTATCACCATCATCATCATTGCCTTTTTCACCCTGGGTCAGGGTATAGGCCACAGACAAACAGTTCCCATCCTTCTATATCACCATCATCATCATTGCCTTTTTCACCCTGGGTCAGGGTATAGGCCACAGACAAACAGTTTCCATCCTTCTCTATCCTGAGCTAACTTTTTTATCTCATTCCAGGTCTTACCACTTCTCTGTATATCAGCTTCTTTAATTCTTCTCCTATTTATATATTATTGTGGTCTAGTGGTACGACACTCGCTTTCGGATCGGAATTGTCCTGGGTTTGAGTCTCGCTAGGCGTATAGTTGAATCCTTGGAAAAGGCTCTTTACTCACATTCTCTCATACTCAGGTGTAAAATGAGTACCTGGCTATTGACAGCTTTGTCTCTGTCTGAAAAAAAAATGTGTACTATCGCCTAACAGGCTTCATGTCTTGTTCTACATGTTACGTGTTGCTGTTAGTCAGGGACCCTTTGCAAAGCGCTTTGAGCATGTTTAGTGGATATCGAGCTATATAAAAGCTCAAATTTTTTAATAGGTGTTATGTGTTTTTATAGTATTACCTCAGCCATGATTAGGATTGTTTGAAAGTATTTCTTTTTCTTCATAATAATTTTACCATTGTATGTTACTATAGATCTTTTGTTGATTGTATTTTGAAAACATCTAAGACTAAGAGTATCTGTTTGTGTCAAAGTAACGCTAATAAATTGAGTGTGTGACTCAATTTTATTTCTATCTGCAGGAATGTGAACTCCTCCAGAAATTGTAAATAAATATTTTTACATAACAAACATGTAACTATTATGATTTTATAAAGATTTTATTACAACAGTACACGTTTTGAGCAGCTATGGCCCCTCAAGCCGATAAAAATTGATAAAAGTCAGAAACGGGCGCTTAAATGACCTTATTAGTGTCGCAAGCGCCGTTAAACACCTAAAAAAAAAACAAAAACAAACAAATTTTTTTTTTTTTTTTTTTTTCAGGGTATTCCAGGATACCCAGGAGCTCGTGGAGAACCAGGAGAGCCTGGCCCGTCTGTAAGTAAACAGGATAATGATGATATATAACAATATAGTTTTTACTTAGGTGCCAAAGGCCCTAGAGACAAAATATCCTATAGGGAATGAGATTAGTGGAAGAGTAGCGTCCCTTGATTGGACGTCACCCATAGTCTGTGACGTCACCGGCGGAAAAGTTATTAGAGAGAGAATGTCATGTTGGTTGTGCGCATGAGTCTCTCGTCCTCGCTTCCGGTGAAAGCGGCTTGAGACACTTCAAAACCAAATTGACGTTCTCTCTGTAAGGTGATGTCCAATCAAGGGACGCTACTCTTCCGCTAATCTCATTCCCTATACTGGTACACCATGACAAAACCTGTTTTGTTATATAATTAAAGTTAAAATCAACTCCTCATTGAGACTGAAGTTTTGTTTCTAAAACTGGAAACAACTTAATTTTCTGAATTCTGATTACTTTTGACTTGAAACAGTAGAGCGCCCGACTATTAACTCAGTCAATCCTAACACCGACTATATCTGTATTTTTTCCCGGGTTACTTTTACCCCATGCCTATTTATTACATTTTTCTGAGACAAATTATAGGCGTAGTATCAAAGCTTATGTTTTCAGTTTTTGCATGTTAATGGTAGTTGAATAAAACTATCTGTATACATGCTCATTTTTAATATTTTTTTTCCCATTTTGAAAAGTAGAAAAAATCTCTAAGGCTGAGTGAGTGAAGCATATAAGTATGAGAGGTGATTTTGAGAAAAAAAAATATTTTAAAAAAATGCTTCTTCTGCAATACACTTAACATGTGTGTTTGGATCCAATGACTATTCCTGCTAAATAACAGGATTACGGTTTGTCTCCGTTGGTCACAAGGGTAAGGTAGATGTTGGGCTTTGATATAAGTGCATGGTGCTTGCACACATAAGTCAGACGCCCTCGATATGTATTAGATGTCTGGATATTTTCATGTTTTCTTTTTCCTTCATCCCATCCCCTCTCAAGATTACTTGGTGTATCTAACTGATGATGTTATACCATAACCTAAGTCTTTTTGATCAACGTATTTTCTGAGTATAGATATAATTCGGTTTTGGCCGTTATCTTTTTAATGGAATAATCGATGAGTATCACACAATCCTGCTTCTTGTTTAGTGTTCACGTTTGTATCATTTCATTACCAAAAGAATGTACCACTGTTATGACATAATAAAGGGATCATTAAGATGGAGATAGACACACCGCAAGTGAGCATATATATATGCGTACCATATCGTGAAATACAAGTTGGAGTAAAGTACGGATCAAGGCTCAAACCTATTAATGGTTAAAAAGCCAAAAGATAAAAAGAGGATGAAAAAAATTATATGAATTGATTTTGTACTATTTATTATTAAGTTGGGATAACTGAATCATGTAAAAAGCCAAGAGATAAAAAGAGGGTGATAAAAATATGTTTTGATTTTGTACTATTTATTATTAAGTTGGGATAACTCAATCATGTAAAAAGCCAAGAGATAAAAAGAGGATGATAAAAATATGTTTTGATTTTGTACTATTTATTATTAAGTAGGGATAACTCAATCATGTAAAAAGCCAAGAGATAAAAAGAGGATGATAAAAATATGTTTTGATTTTGTACTATTTATTATTAAGTAGGGATAACTGAATCATGTAAAAAGCCAAGAGATAAAAAGAGGATGATAAAAATATGTTTTGATTTTGTACTATTTATTATTAAGTAGGGATAACTCAATCATGTAAAAAGCCAAGAGATAAAAAGAGGATGATAAAAATATATTTTGATTTTGTACTATTTATTATTAAGTAGGGATAACTCAATCATGTAAAAAGCCAAGAGATAAAAAGAGGATGATAAAAATATGTTTTGATTTTGTACTATTTATTATTAAGTAGGGATAAGTCAATCATGTAAAAAGCCAAGAGATAAAAAGAGGATGATAAAAATATGTTTTGATTTTGTACTATTTATTATTAAGTTGGGATATGTCAATCATGTAAAACGCCAAGAGATAAAAAGAGGGTGATAAAAATATGTTTTGATTTTGTACTATTTATTATTAAGATGGGATAATTCAATCATGTATTATCAATATTAGGGTTGAGGACTTCGATAATTGTCTATCTCAGAGATAACAACATTCATTAGTTGTGGCTTGAGTTTTACTGTCAGGATGCCCTCCCTGAGCAAACACTTCCCATTTATCCGGGCTTGTGACTGGCCTCACAAGGTGCTGGGTTGCACCCCATAAAGGGACGCCCAAAGACTAGATGGCGGGATAAGGTAAAGGATGATATGAAAGAACTGGGCCTGGAGGAAGGTGATGCGCTGAACCGAGATGCATGGAGATGTGTCATTCGTTATGGCAACCCTGCAAAATGCGGGATAAGCTGAAAGAAGAAGAAGAAGAAGAAGAAGAAGAAGAAGAAGAAGAAGAAGAAGAAGAAGAAGAAGAAGAAGAAGAGATAACAACATAACTATAACAACAATGAATATCACAACATTATGTTTTTTTTGGAGTGCAGGTGTTGTCTATTGGGTGATGTAGAACTATTCTATTGATTGATTCATGATGCTGATAGAATAACAATCCATACAATGAGGTCAGTATGTTTTTTTTTATGAATCCAAATGTTTCTCATCCGTCTCAAAATGAAGTGTATGTTCTGTTTTTTATTATTTTCTTTCAGGGTAACCCTGGACAACGTGGCTTTCCTGGACCCCCTGGACCCCCAGGTCCTGAAGGAGACGAGGGTTTGCCTGGAGAGATTGGTTTGCCTGGCGGTGTTGGACCTGCTGTAAGTCTTGTTGAGTTGTCATGAATTTCTGTAAGTCTTGTTGAGTTGTCATGAATTGCTGTAAGTCTTGTTGAGTTGTCATGAATTGCTGTAAGTCTTGTTGAGTTGTCATGAATTGCTGTAAGTCTTTTTGAGTTGTCATGAATTGCTGTAAGTCTTGTTGAGTTGTCATGAATTGCTGTAAGTCTTGTTGAGTTGTCATGAATTGCTGTAAGTCTTGTTGAGTTGTCATGAATTGCTGTAAGTCTTGTTGAGTTTTCATGAATTGCTGTAAGTCTTGTTGAGTTGTCATGAATTGCTGTAAGTCTTGTTGAGTTGTCATGAATTGCTGTAAGTCTTGTTGAGTTTTCATGAATTGCTGTAAGTCTTGTTGAGTTGTCATGAATTGCTGTAAGTCTTGTTGAGTTTTCATGAATTGCTGTAAGTCTTGTTGAGTTGTCATGAATTGCTGTAAGTCTTGTTGAGTTGTCATGAATTGCTGTAAGTCTTGTTGAGTTTTCATGAATTGCTGTAAGTCTTGTTGAGTTGTCATGAATTGCTGTAAGTCTTGTTGAGTTGTCATGAATTAGACCTGCTGTAAGTCTTGTTAAAATGTCATGAAGTAAACCTGTTGTAAATCTCGTCACGAATTAAATCTATTGTAAGTCTTGTTGAGTTGTCATGAATTGCTGTAAGTCTTATTGAGTTGTCATGAATTAGACCTCCTTTAAGACTTGTTGAAATTTCAAATTTCAAATATTAAACACTGGAAGTCTTGTTGATTTGTCATGATTTAGACCTGTAAGTCTTGTTAATATGTCATGAATTAAACCTACTAGAAGTCTTTGTCTTGTTGAGATGTCATGAATGAGACCTGTTATAAGTCTTGTTGAGATGTTATAAATTAAACCTGTTGTAAGTCTTGTTGAGATGTCAGGAATGAGATCTGTTATAAGTCTTGTTGAGATGTCTTAGATTAAATCTGTTATAAGTCTTGTTGAGATGTCATAAATTAAACCTGTTATAAGTCTTGTTGAGATGTCACAAATGAGACCTGATGTAAGTCTTGCCGATATGTGACGAATGAGACCTTTTGTAAGCCTTGTTAAGATGTCATGAACTAAACCTGTTGTAAGTCTTGTTGAGATGTCATGAACTAAACCTGCTGTAAGTCTTGTTGAGATGTCATGAACTAAACCTGCTGTAAATCTTGTTAAGATGTCATGAACTAAACCAGCTTTAAGTCTTGTTGAGATGTCATGAACTATACCTGCTGTAAATCTTGTTGAGTTATGAGGCTTTGTCATCTAATGGTATGGCTTGAACTTCAGCTAAACCTGTGATATTGTAAAGCTGTAATTATTGAAATATTCAAATGTTGTGTCGCCTGTGCAGTTTGTTTGTTGGTTATGTTTACTTTTATTTCTTCTGTTTTCTATTTCAGGGAGAAAGTGGCAGCCCAGGTATGCCTGGTATGGGTGGACCCAAGGGACATAGAGTAAGTATGGCGGGTTGGAGCCTCAGTATTGATGTTTGTGGAGGTGGTGGTGGTGGTGTAAACGTTGGTGGTGGTGGTGGTGGTGTAAAGGTTGGTGGTGGTGGTGGTGGTGTAAACGTTGGTGGTGATGGTGGTGGTGGTGGTGTAAACGGTGGTGGTGGTGTAAATGTTGGTGGTGGTGGTGGTGGTGGTGGTGTAAACGTTGGTGGTGGTGGTGGTGGTGGTAGTGTAAACGTTGGTGGTGGTGGTGGTAGTGTAAACGTTGGTGGTGGTGGTGGTAGTGTAAACGTTGGTGGTGGTGGTGTAAACGTTGGTGGTGGTGGTGGTGTAAACGTTGGTGGTGGTGGTGGTGGTGTAAACGTTGGTGGTGGTGGTGTAAACGTTGGTGGTGGTTGTGGTGGTGGTGGTGGTGTAAACGTTGGTGGTGGTGGTGGTAGTGTAAACGTTGGTGGTGGTGGTGGTAGTGTAAACGTTGGTGGTGGTGGTGTAAACGTTGGTGGTGGTGGTGGTGTAAACGTTGGTGGTGGTGGTGGTGTAAACGTTGGTGGTGGTGGTGTAAACGTTGGTGGTGGTTGTGGTGGTGGTGGTGGTGTAAACGTTGGTGGTGATGGTGGTGGTGGTGGTGGTGTAGGTGGTGGTGTAAACGTTGGTGGTGGTGATGGTGGTGGTGGTGGTGGTGTAAACGTTGGTGGTGGTGGTGGTTGTGTAGGTGTTTGTGTTGATTGTGGTGGCGGTGTTGGTCATACTGATGATGACGATGATGATGATGGTGGTGATGATGATGTTGATGATGATGATGATGATGGTGATGATGATGATGATGATGATGATGATGATGATGATGATGATGTTGTTGTAGTGGTGGTGGTAATGATAATGATGATCATAATGATGGTGATGAGGATGATGATGATGATGCTGTGATGACGACATATAAGAACATTCATTTAACTGATGAAAACTGACAAGCCTTTGTTTGTTTGCTTAATTAATTTACTATGTATTTTTCTTTGTACAGGGTTATCCTGGAAGAGAAGGCAAAGAGGGACCACGTGGAGCACCGGGAGAAAAGGTCTGTTGTTGTTATTTGTACCTTCTCATTACACTGACAACAAACAACATAGGTTGATACATACAAAGTGTGGCTATGTGGTCTAGTGGTATGACACTCGCTTTCGGATCAGAAGGTCCTGGGTTCGAGCCTCGCTCGGCAGCGCATAGTTGAGTCCTTGGAAAAGACTCTTTACTCACCTTCTCTCACCATACTCAGGTGTTAAATGAGTACCTGGCCGTTAATAGCGTTGTCTCTTTCGGAAAAAAAAAAATTTGTATTATTGCCTAACGGGCTTCATGTCTCGTTCTTTATGTTAGGTGTTGCTGTTGGTCTGGGACCATTTATAAAGCGCTTTGAGCATGTGTAGTGGATATTGCACTATATAAAAGCTCAATACAAAGTTAAAATTTCAGAAATCAAAAGTTATAAGATTACAAATGAAGACCACAGGGGAAAAACGATCAAAGTCACATTTTTCAGCTTTTGAGGAAATCAAAATTAAAGTTTGGAAACCCATTGAAAACGCCACATGATAATATGAATTGAACTGAACGTGAATTACTAAACTTATATATTTTGACCACAAGTCAGATGCATAAAAAAAAACCAAGCTCTTGGTCAAGCTCTTAGAACAGTAAGTGTCTTTTGGACTTTGATCGATTTTCCCCTGTGGTCTTCGAATAGAATCATCTTGGTAGTTAAATTATGGCCTATAATTTTGTGCTTTGTTCTTTAAAATATTTGTTGTTTGACACCTAGCAGTGTTTGAATAGTTGGGTCTGTTATATCCGGTGGAAAGTACCTTGCAATAGACTGTCTGTCGCCTTATCCAAAGTGTAGCAAGCATTTGCATTGTCCTTTTCACGCTAAAGTAAAAACTAGGATAAACTCAAACTCTCATGGGCCAATTATCGTTGAAGGACTACTTTTACAACTCGTCCATACTTTGATGATTGGGGTCCTGGGTTAGATAGACTACATTCATATGGCAGAAAGTACTTTGCAATTGACTGACGTCCTATCCAAGGGATTTTAAGCAATATCTATTATCAGTTTGATGCTTTAGGGCCGTGGGTCTATCTACAGGACAATATATTTTTTTATGAGATTTTTTTGGATGTGCATCAATTCAGAGAAAAGGATGACTTACTTACCTACTTAAACCTAGGCCTTTTGCTTCCCAATAACCTGATTGAGGTGCCTGAGCTGCCTCTCAAATTACCTGTGTCACTGTGTCAATTCCTTCCGTGCGGCTATGTGGTCTAGTGGTAAGACACTCGCTTTCGGATCGGAAGGTCCTGGGTTCGAGCCTTGCTCTGCGCATAGTTGAGTCCTTGGAAAAGGCTCTTTACTCACATTCTCTCACTGTACTCAGGTGTAAAATGAATATCTGGCTGTTAACAGCGTTGTCTCTGTCTGTGTCCGAAAAAGGTTGTTATACCGCCTAACAGGCGTCATGTCTCGTCCTACATATTAAGTGTTGCTGTTGGCCATTGACCCCTTGTAAAGCGCTTTGCGCACGTTTAGTGGATATTGCACTATATAAAAAAGCTCAATTTTATTTTTTCCACAGTTTGCAGTCTTTTACTGTGGATGCTATGTCAGAAAATGATAGAGGATGATAGTTTCGAAATATGTTTTAATTTGAATTACATTACTTACTTACTTACTTAGGCCGCCCCTTGGGGTGCCCAACATGAGCCACAAGTCTTCGCCATTCGCCTTGGAATTACATACCTAACTTTTTCACTATTATGATTTTATAAAAATTTTATTACAACAGTACACGTTTGAGCAGCTATGGCCCCTCAAGGCAGATAAAAATTGATAAAAGACAGAAACGGGCGCTTAAATAACCTAAATAGTGTCGAAAGCGCCGTTAAACACCTAAAAACAAACAAAATAACTTTTTTTCTTTCTTTCATAATAGGGTAAAATGGGCCAAGCTGGAGACGCCGGGACTATGGGACCTATGGGCCCTCGAGGTGCCCCAGGTGACAGAGGACGAGATGGTGCTTTGGGCCTTCCCGTGAGTTCATTTGCTTTATTTGCTACCGTGCAGCAGGAATAGCCCCACCACACATCCGGAGGGAAACTCATGCCCAAATACAAAAATACAAACAGGAAATGGACCAGAGACACCCCCTTTATGACCACAATTGCCCCAAAAGCAGGCTCAAATCAAGGAAAAGCTTCCTCACAATAGAGAGCCTTCACCCAGACCACTCAGCATTCTTCCGCCTGGACAAATGGGTAGAATGGGACAAGACAGCAAACGGTTCCCTCCAGCCCCAACAGAAAAGCTCCCAGCAGGCACAGACCTCAAGAGAAAAGACTGGGTGGCGTTGAACAGAGCTAGAGCAAAGGTGGGAAACACCGCCACCAATCTCTTTAAATGGAAAATCTCACCGGGCACTGAATGCCCATGCGGTCACCCCGGACAGACCATGGACCACATCCTGTCCGAATGCATGCTGGGACCTCACTGCACCAATGCTGACCTGAGGGAATGCAACCAGACTGCCCGGGACTGGCTGACTCACTGGCGCGACAAGATATGATGATGATTTGCTTTATATACTGGACATTTTTCAGTGCTGATGGTTTTCCTCGGATCCGCGGAAATCCGCGCTTTTTGTGTCAGAAGAGGAATTTCCTCCTTTTAAAAAATGACACTTTCCTCAATCAAATTTTCTGGCTTTGAGATAAGATATTGATGTGTGGTGGAACAAACTGGTGCAGTTTCCCCACTATCCAGAAGATAGCTAGAGTAGTTTATCATCTCAATGGCTCTAAAAGTGGGGGGTTAGTGAAGTAAACATGTGGCGTAAATAAAACCATTCATAATTTTCCTCCTTTTTCCCTTTTTGTCACCATCAGCACTGATTTTTTATATTGGTAGAATACGGAGATAAAACTATGACAAATCAGTTGCCATATTTCAAACATATAATTTTTTATTAATATATTTATATGTGAATATTGCTGTAACGAGTTGCTCTATAGTTGCTTATAACAGCAATATGTATGTATATAATTATATATATATTTATATATATATATATATATATATATATATATATATATATATAATATATATATATATTCATAATAATAATAATGATAGTAATAATGATGAAAACAATAATAATGATAATGATATCGATGATAAAAATAATAATGAGGATGATAATACTAATAATGATGATGATAATAATAATAATAATAATAATAATAATAATAATAATAATAATAATAATAATAATAATAATAATATAATAAATAATAATAATGATAATAATAATATAATGATAATAAAATTTATTTATATAGCGCCCAATCCCATGGACAAAACAGCTCTAGGCACACAAAATTGTAAAACATCATTATAAACATGTTTGTACACACACCCATTTATACAAGCCCGTAGGCTACACACACACACACACACCCTCACAAAGACAGACGCATTCACCAAAACGTGCATATGCGCATACAGAGACGAAAATATCTAATGATAATGATATCGATGATAAAAATAATAATGAGATGATAATACTAATTAATGAATGATATAATAATAATAATAATAATAATAATAATAATAATAATAATAATAATAATAATAATAATAGTAATAATAGTAATAATAATAATAATAATAATAATAATAATAATAATAATAATAATAATAATAATAATAATGATAATAATAATAATAATGATAATAATAATAATAATACTATCATCGAGCACTGAATTAATGGCAAATCTAAAAATGATAAAATTATTTTTACAGATTAATTTATGAATGACTTGCCAACCTGTCTTAAATTAAGGGTACCTAATTCTATTCTATTACCCGTTGGCTGAAAAAAGATTTGTTTCGATCTATGTTTATTTCCACAATACAGTAGTATCGTAAAATAATAGACGACTGACTGTCTGTTTGCAATAGCCTGTGTTTCTCCGCAAATATTGCGGGTTCTCCACTAATAATTAATAATTAATAATAATAATAATAATAATAATAATAATAATAATAATAATAGTAATAATGATATTGATAATGATGATGATAATAATAATAATAATAATAATAATAATAATAATAATAATAATAATAATATTAATAATAATGCTAATAACAGTAATCATAATGATAATAATAATGATACAATATGTCGGGGTTTTATTTAATACTTTCCATCCTAATTTTCAAAACAGAAAGGGCTGCCACGCCCCTTTGATGTTATTTCAGTGTAAAATTTAATTCAGTCTTTCAAAGTATTTTAGCATCACATATTAGACCTGGAATGAGATTAAAAAGTTAGCTCAAGATAGAGAAGGATGGAAACTGTTTGTCTGTGGCCTATACCCTGACCCAGGGTGAAAAAGGCAATGATGATGATGATTACGATAGAGAGGGATGGAAACTGTTTGTCTGTGGCCTATACCCTGACCCAGGGTGAAAAAGGCAATGATGATGATGATGATTATGCCATACTTTTTAAATCTTTAGATTGTTAAGACACACAATGAAAACCCCTTTTGCAGCGAAACACCAGACAAGACTTCTCTCCTCTTTTTTTTTTTTTAATGATTGATGTTGTATAATAATTATTTTTTCAGGGTTTGAGAGGAGCAAACGGGAACCAAGGCAACGCTGGCCCAACTGGAGCAATCGGTGCTCCTGGTAATATGGGATTCCCTGGTGCCCAGGGTATGAAGGTACGTGACCTCTATGATTAGCATACTTAACCTATGTCGTTCGGGATTAGATTCCGAGTCTTGAAGTGCTACGTGTGGCCAATCTTGTTATACGGATGCGAAAGCTGGACTACAAATGCAGAAACACAAAAGAACATTGAAGCTTTTGAAATGTGGTGTTTGAGAAGGATGCAGAGAATATCGTATACTGCACACAAAACGAACGAAGAAGTGCTAAAACAAACATACCAACAAAGGAAACTAATGCCCTTAATAGCGGATCGACAACTATCCTTTTTCGGACACATAGTAAGGAAAGATAAGAATGAATACCTGGCAAGTTGTGGAAAAATACCTGGTAAACGCGACCGGGGGAGACAAAGAAAAACACTCATAGACCAACTGAAGGGCTTCACCAACCTAACAATCCAAGAGCTGTTTGAAAAAGCAAGAGACAGGGAGGAATGGAGAGAGATAATTCATGCAGTATCCGAAGCCTGGACCAGGCATGGAACCTATAAGAAGAAGAACCTATGTGGTCAGTGGTATGACACAGGGTATGAAGGTACATGACCTCTATAATTAGCATACTTAACCTATGTGGTCTAGTGGTATGACACAGGGTATGAAGGTACATGACCTCTATAATTAGCATACTTAACCTATGTGGTCTAGTGGTATGACACAGGGCATGAAGGTACGTAACCTCTATAATTAGCATACTTAACCTATGTGGTCTAGTGGTATGACACAGGGTATGAAGGTACGTGACCTCTATAATTAGCATACTTAACCTATGTGGTCTAGTGGTATGACACAGGGTATGAAGGTACGTGACCTCTATAATTAGCATACTTAACCTATGTGGTCTAGTGGTATGTCACAGGGTATGAAGGTACATGACCTCTATAATTAGCATACTTAACCAGAGTCCCCGGCGGTATAACCGGGTTAGGGAGTAGGTGGGACCCCTTCCTCTTAAGGTGCAGGAGACAGAACCCACCGGTGAGTGGTACACGCTCTGCTCCCCACCCACCTCACACTCATTCTGCTGTGTGGTGTCTTCTGTATGTCCCTACTATACTTAATCCTTACTTTACTATAACCTATATCCTACTGCCTTGTAGGATGTCGTCATTGGCTTGACAAAGAGTAAACTGCACACAAACTGGCAGTAGGCAATGGGAAACCGCTGCTGTACTTTCCCAAGAATATTCATGATGGCTGATTACTCATTAACAGATAAGAGCGTTTTCTGAGGTTATCTGATCAGAGAGATGAATGGCGTACCATGATCACCGATGTCTTGAAGAAGAAGAAGAAGAACCAGATTTGTTTTTTTTATATACATTATAACATCCCTTTAGTAGTGCAATGACACTTATGAATAACAACCCCTGGATAGTGGCCATGACCTCTAGTCCCACACTTTTTATTTGCTATATGTTATTAGTAATAAAAATCAGAAAAAAAAAGACATACAGTTCAGTGAAACCCTTGTTTAGGGAGTGCTCACATATTACGTCATCAGTGGGGGGGGGGATAAGAGAGGGTTGGGGGGGGGGGATCTGCCAAGGTCAAGTTGGTGTATAAATAATGTTTCCCTTATTCAACGTCTCTGCTCTCCATTTATCATTGTCATACTTGTGCGGCTAGGTGGTATGACACTTTCCTTTCAATCGGAAGGTCCAGGGTTCGAGACCTGCTCTGAGCGGTGCATAATTGAGTCCTTGGGAAAAGCTCTTTATTATTTACATTTTCTCACTGTACTCAGGTGTAAAATGAGTGGGCTATATGGTCATTGACAGCATTGTCTCTGTCTGCAAAAATTGTATTATCTCCTCTTTTTACTCATATTTCGTAATATACTCTGGTTAAGTTGAATTCTGGCTAATAATAGTAACAGCATTGTCTCCAAAAAAAAACATTGCAACATCGCCTCATATGCATCATCAAGCCTCCACCTACATGTTAAGAGTTGCTGTTGGCTTGGGACCCCTTGTAAAGTGCTTTAAATACATTCAAGTAGATATTGAGTAATCTCTTACAGTTACATAGGGCCCATGGAGCCAGAGTTTAACCCGGTTTCTATAGCATGAAACGGACATTAGCAATTGCTTGCTTCCCTTTGGATAGGACACGAGTCTACCGTAAAAGTACTTTCCCCCAGATCTTAAAAAAAACCCGGCTACAAATATCGCTGCTGGATTTACAGAGGGGTCAGAAAAAAAAATGTTGACTTTATCTCAGTCCCTTTGCGTGTGAAACGAATGCTCTACCAGCTGAGCTACTGGTACCACTTATCGTAGATATTGCTTTATAGATTTAACCCCCTCCTTACCACCCATAGGAAAATCGTCACATTTGTTACGATGCAGCCAACAGTTTTCTCATTCCATTTTCTTTTGTCTACATCATAATATTTGAACAAAAATGTTTCCTATAGTTAAAGTATAATATTAACACTGTGTTGAAGAGCTCGTTTAGCAACTAAAAATATGCATAGCAAGAACTACCAGATTTTATGTTTCAGTGAAATAAATATATTTTTGTATAGGTTGGGTGTGAAGTTTTGGGGAAAATCCGGAAAATGATTTCTTTTGTACATCATAATATTTGAACAAAAATGTTTCCTATAGTTAAAGTATATTAACACTGTGCTGAAGAGCTCGTTTAGCAACTAAAAATATGCATAGCAAGAACTAACAGCTTTTGTGTTTGAATGAAGTTTTTGGGGAAAATCCGGAAAATGGGCCGGTAAGGACAGAGTTAATCTACAAATATTTACTTTTGTCTTCATTCTCTAGGGTGACCGTGGATTTCCAGGCCAGGCTGGATCAAGCGGCCCTGTTGGCCCTGCCGGGTCCGATGGAGTCCCTGGAGCACCTGGAAACCCTGGTCAAGCTGGACCAGCTGGAAAAGACGGAGGTCCAGGAGTCAAAGGAAGCGCGGTAAGGAATTGGGTTGGGTTGGGTTGGGGGGGGGGGGGGGGGGGGGGGGGGAGTGATCCGTTTTTTTGCTACATTGATACTCAAATCTTCCTATCTGTATTTATTTTTTAAAATTTCGAATTGCATGCACAATTTTAAAGAGTTTTGACACAAAATTATCATTGCAATTGTTTTGAAGGAGAACACACACACACACACACACACACATATACACACTAAAGGCATTATGCAGATTTATCAATATAAAACGTTCTTTGAATAGAAATAATTTGTAAAATATTGTGCAAGGCCAAAAAATCTTGAGGATGACTGCCAAAAAACGTTTAGTACAACATCAATAGATCAAGATGCCCCCCCCCCCCCCCCCCCACCGAATTGCAAGTGAATCTTAAGCCTGAGACTCAAAAAGCCTTTGTTTTACACACACACACACACACACAAACATACACACACACACACACACACACACACAAACATACACACACACACACACACACACACAAACATACACACACAAACACACAAACATACACACACACACATATATATATATATATATATATTATATATATATATTATATATATAATATATATATATATATATATATTATATAATATATATATATATTAATATATTATATACATATATCATATATCATCATCATTATCATCATCATCATCATCATTATCATCATCATCATCATCATCATCATCATCATCATCATCATCATCATCATCATCATCATCATTATCATCACCATCCACCATTATTTAAATTTCAGGGACCCATGGGACCCCCAGGGCGGCCTGGATACACCGGCCCCCCCGGAGCACCTGGTGATGATGGAGTGGCAGGAACTATGGGACTCAAAGGCGCTCCAGTAAGTAAATATATAATATAAATATATGCTATTGAATAATGAATTGATATAGCCCCTAACATTCACAGTTATCGATCGTGCTCTGCAGGTCTTACATGACTTCTATAGATAGAATGAAGATGACGTCACGCTGGTCTTTGTTATTGTTTTTTGCTATCCACGTTTATGAGTAATACTCACTAAACGGTATTAACCAGACTATAAAACTTCATGATTACACACAATTTTGTGTGTTGGCCCGTTATACTTCCGGATGGCAATGTTATGAGCTTCTTGGCCAAGCGCATACTATCTATAACTAGATAAGCACAGATATTATCGTTATTCTTATTCTTCTCCTTCTCCTTCATCTTCTTATCATTATTATTTAAGCCCTCCCTGTGGTGCGAATGCTGTGCAACTGTATTTAAATGTTCCACGTGCTCGCAGTTATTTTATTTTGTTTTAAAAGTTTAATATTCATGTTCTCTATGACAGATGTTTCTTCGTTGTGACCTAACAGGCAACTGGTACTGTATCAAATGGAAATACAGTTCCAGTTGACCTACTGGGTAAATATGAGCATTGAGTTTGGTAATTCTATGGATAAATGCTTTATAAAGTCGTCCTTCAGAGCCATTAGGCCCATGGATCCAGAGTTTATCCCAGTTTCTATAGCATGAAATAGATAATAGAAATTGCTTGGTATCCTTTGGATAGAACACGAGTCTATCATAAAGTACTTTCCACCAGATCTAACAGACCCAACTACCCAATCACTTCTGGGTGGACAGGGAGTCCAAAAAAATTTTTTGACTTCGCTGGGATTGATCTTGCCCGCGAAGCAAATGCTCTAATAATAATACATGACATATAACGCGCATTTTCATCACTGGGTGATGCTCAATGCGCGAAACAATAATATAGTGACATTATTATACAAATGAAACATTATAC
>NC_088371.1:35133264-35223264 GCF_034508935.2 Berghia stephanieae | reverse complement strand
CTTTCGGATCAGAAGGTCCTGAGTTTGAGCCTCGCTCGGTGGTGCATAGTTGAATCCTTGGAAAAGGCTCTTTACTCACATTCTCTCACCGTACTCAGGTGTAAAATGAGTACCCGGCCGTTAATAGTGTTGTCTCTGTCAGAAAAAAATTGTTATATCGTCTAACAGGCGTCATGTTTCATTCTACATGTTACGTGTTGCTGTTGGTCAGGGACCCTTTGTAAAGCGCTTTGAGCTTTTTTTAAATGGATATTGCGCTATATCAAAGCTCATTTATTTATTTATTTTTTTTTTTTAATATCATGATGAAATCAGAATCAGAAAATACTTTTTGAAAACAATTGTCATCTATCCCCAACTTTTGGAATAAATGGTAATGATAAATAGTTCTTTTTGGTTGGAGTGAAATATATATTTCTTTGCTCTTTTAAAAAAATTTGTAATTGGATTCAATACTCTGATGTCATGTCGCCCAGCAACGGCAGCCATCGTGGTTCTAAACAAAGAAAATCGGTACTTTTTATTCTTCATGCTGGCTAGAACTTTTCATATGTCTTGTGATCAGAATGTGTAAAAGTCAAAACATGATCAGATTTATAATGTTTTTTTTTTCCCTCTGGATACGCTTTTATGCTTGTCGGAGAAATATTTCGAAAGGGCATCCACCATTGTTCCGATAGTTTAGAGCCAGTGTTACTAAGTTACCATGCGTCATTATGAGGGAAGTGGTGTTACGACTGTTGAAGCGTATTCACTTAAGTAGTTATTATTCTAATCGTTTATGTTCTTTATTGTTTTCATATTGAAATGGATAAAGTTCTACTTTATTTCTGTTTTGTGTATTTCAGGGTCAGAATGGGAAACAAGGTTTCCCTGGACGGATGGGAGCTAGGGTAAGTCAAAGTTCAAAGTTGTGTAAAACTGTCTGTGAAGGATACAATGCATAGGAAATCTTGATAAATATTACAGAGTAAAGAAATGGGTATTTAAGGTCATTGTGAAGCGATAACAAAGAGATGAAAGTGAACATAAATCGACTGGTATCACCCAATATCACCGTAACTGAGCTCACTATGGGATTCCCCGTAATTTGGCAGGCGTGACCCCGGGTCAACCTTGGGTCATCACTTGAATTAATTTACCGCTCAGGCGATATTTTCGTTACTGTGAGTGGATATCGCACTATATTAAAAAAGATCAATTTTTTTTTGAGTTTTCAAAAAGACAACGGGAGACGAAGAAGAAGAAGAAGAAGAAGAAGAGAAGGAGGATGATCCCTCGTTTTAAAAGAGTCTTACAACCGAGTTTTATTATTTGTATTCTTTTAAATTTTCTATACAGGGTATGATGGGAAGCCCAGGAAAGGATGGCAAACAAGGATCTAGAGGAGCTCCAGTGAGTAACACATAAGTATATTTTTATACTAATAAATAGAGGTGCCTAAATAATAAAATGGAGATAAAGATAAAGGGAGTAAATCTGACTCATGAATGAACAACACAAAACAAACGACGTTTCGGCCCTTGGCCTTTATCAAGTAAACACAGAATACATGTATATTTATATTAGATTGTCATAATATTATAGGCGAAAATATGTAATTTTCGCCTATATTATTATGACAATCTGATATAAATATATATGTATTCTGTGTTTACTTGATAAGGCCAAGGGCCAAAACGGATTTTGTTTTGTGTTGTTCATTCATGAGTCAGATTTACTCCCTTTATCTTTATCTCCATTATACTTTTATACTAGAAGGATTTTATTATGAGTAGTAGCAGCGCATGGCTACACTTCCAAATTCATTTCGTCAACCTAGCTTTGGTAGTCTTCGTCTGACCTAAGAACTGTTTCATATCCACCTGCAAGTTTAGTAACTGGACAGTGGAGGACGATGTGATCACTGGTCTCTGGAACTGCCTGACATTTCCGACAGGCACCAAGTTTCCATCTGCACATATTTGATACAGTTCTGCCATGTCCTGTTAAGAGGCGATTTGAGGCAAGCCAGTATTTCCTGGCATTGTGGAATGCAGGCATTCTTTTGATGGGATCTATTATGATGTTTCCATCTCTTGGTATTTTTTATTAAGTACTTATGGTATAAGTTGAGTTTTTCAAATAAGATACAAGCCATCACTTCAATCTTGCACTATCTCACCTTTTGCCATTAAGCATTGCTGATGGTTTTCCTCGGATCTGCGGAAATTTGCGATATTGGGAGTCAGAGGATGAATTTCCTCCTTTTAAAAGATTACATTTCCCTCTGCAATCAATTGTACTGGCAGTGAGAGACTTGATATGTGATGGAACAAAAAGGTGCAGTTTCCCACTATCCAAAAGTTAGCTTTTTCACTTTTTGTTCCAATCAGCACTGATAAGAAATTTACTTAAACCAAAGTTGTTGTTTTTAAATTTAATTTAATTTTATTGAAAAATATATTTTTTAAAGTTAATTTTTCACTTAAAGCAAGGTGTTTTCATCAATCTCATTATTGTTGACTCATTTGACTTTAATTTATTATCCACTATATATAAACACACACACACATATATCTATACTAAACACATCTCATTATTATTGACTCATTTGACTTATCCACTATATAAAACACACACACACACACACACACACACACACACACACACACACACACACACACACACATATATATATCTATATTAATCCCACTTTAGGGAGAAGATGGTAAAGATGGAGCTCAAGGAGAACAGGGATTGCAGGGTGGATCCGGACCCCCAGGTCTTCAGGGTGAACAAGGCATTGACGGAGATGATGTAAGTTTGTATTTTTTCTAGAATGTTCCCCATTGACCAGAATTGCCTTTTATACAGATTGTCTTGGTTAATTAACAGATTTTATTGAGAGTCAAATTTTGTCCAAATGATTTTTTTTCTTTTCTTTTAACTCTTTCAGCGCCATTGGCCGCACTGTGCGGCCAGAGCAGAATCTGTTCTACTGGCCAATGGCCGCACAGTGCGGCCGGTCTTGAAAGTCAAAAATAATAATGTAATCCAATCCAACTTCCTACAGACGTACTATAAATTGAACCAATGGTATCATTTCTTTCATCAGAACATTCAATTGGCCCCAAGGGGGTATTTTATTTGAGATTTTGTCCCGAATTTGAATGTCGCTTTGTCTTAGCTTGTCATTTTCAAACAGGTGTCAGCCATTTTGTGATGGAAATGTGAATATAGCCTCAGCGCTGATAGAGTTAAATTTGAGTTTTTCAATCATAATTTAGTAGAAAATTTGCTAAAAATATTTTTATTGTTGATAGAGTGTGACACGACGTAATGGTCTTCACTTTATACCCAAGAGCTACTGGGTTCAACTACCAAATGTCCTCTGAGGCCTGTAGCAAGTTACCTAACCCAGACTCAATTTGTGATTCTGCAGAGCAGTGGACACCTGGGTTATTCAAATTTTCCCTTGAAATAGACCCTAAAGAAAATTTTAATTCTATTTTTTTTTTTTAATTTTACTGAAAAATTGATATTTTATTACATTTTCTACAGTTAAGAAACTCTACTTTGATTTAGAATGACTTCAAAAATAGTATATGTTTTAGAAAATTGATGCTCTCAGAATGGGTAATATTTTTTCATCGATAATTTTAAAAATTATATTTTGAGCAATTTCATGGAACCAACTAAATTTCTTAAATTTTAAAAAAAATGTCAGGGTCCACAAGGCCGTGTTGGAGCCGAGGGTCCACAAGGACCAATTGGAGAGAAAGGAGGGGAAGGGCCGACCGGAGAAGCTGGACCCGTGGGACCACCTGGACCACCTGTAAGTATTCTCAGATTATCCCTTACAAGATAGGCTTCAGATTAATCCTCAAGAACTCGGGTTTGAACTTGCCGGACCCGCCATACATTCATACAGATTTTCCTGGGTGGGGATCCTGACCTCCCATTGTGGGCAGGGGGTTACATACTGTGTCTTCTATCCCCTTATATCTGTTTTCCAACATGCTTTCTGTCTTTGTCTTGGAATGAGATTACTTGGTTTTGTCCTCGCCATGTTCCGAGTCCTGGCTGGGAAGGAAACAGTCAAATGCATATTGTTTTGGGAGATGATATTTTTTTTCCTTGTAAATAATCTCTCTGTGATGTATTATTATATTTGTTATTTTGAATGTATAATGTAAGCATTTGAGTGTATTCCTCTTTGTTGGATTGTTCTTGTGTCCGGATGAGACTTATAGGTGATCTCAAACTAACTACATTGGTGGTATGCTCTTGGAATCTACATCTGATCCCTATTTGTTCCTAGTTCCCCTTTGTCTTACTTTTTCTTGGGTGCTTTAATTGTAATTCCAGAACTTTTTACTATCCCATTTTCTTCCTTTTTACTGGTGCTGATATAACCTAAATGTGTTGCAGTGTTTAAAACCCTTAAAAACAAGACAATACAGATTTTCAAGACCATTTTTTGCGTTACCGATTTACCGATTTTCATGCCGATCATACTGCTTTCTTCCCTAAGTGATTGTCCTCCTCCACTTCTCTTCTCAGGGAAGGAAGACATTAGCACACCATGGCATCATAATTGTAACAGAATTGGGTGAACAACCCAACCATTAGCAGCAGGGTCTTCAGTCGGGAACAAATGTAATATTTGGGAGTAATATTTAGTTGATTGGAGCCAGTTTTTTTTAATTTTTTTTGGAGCCAGTTTGTGATTGGCCAGCTTAAGTTGATTTTTAACCATTTCTATATTAGTTGTCACTTGTATATATGACATCTTTTTTTTTCACTAATACTTTTCATGCTGTTTTGAGTATTTGCGTAAAATTATGAATCTAAGCATATATCTTATTTATACTTTCACTGTTACAGAGATTGTGTTAAGTAAAAACAAAATTGAATCAACATCTTTGGTTAGGAGACATTCAATCAGAAAATGAAATGCTTATGAAAACTTAAAATTAATTGGTTATTTCCCTTTACGAATCATTGAGATATGTACTCTTTTTTTTATTCTACAATGATCCTGATTTCTTCCCATTTTGTGTTTTAACCCAGCTTGCAGTAAAACTTTGGTGTCAGTAAAACTGCAGCCTCCCATATTTTAGCCACATCTCCCTTATTTTTATCCCAAACTCCCTCTCAACTGATGTACCAGGTTAGGAAGATATGCGGCCAAATTACGTGTGCCAAAGCTGAAAATGACCTTGATGAAAGTGATTTTATTTCTTGGGAGGGGGGGGGGGGGTTAAATTAACTATTTATTTGGTAATCTGTTTCTATTTTAGGGGTAAGCCTTTTTGTTTTGTGGTCCTAAAGAAGAGAAAAGTGGTGTTATTGGAAAATGCTACCTATTTAAGGATGGAAAATGAAAAAAATCTTTAAAAAAGCAGAGAAAGTCATTGGATTGAACAAGCAGTTGGACTTTATTCACCTTTGCAAATGCCTTAAGAAAATTGGCAAAGGAAAAAGAGGATCCGATTTGTGATCCCTCGTCTCAAAACGGTATTATGTGGGAATGATTAAGGTGCTGAAAATTGAACTTATTGCCAGAAATATCCGACTTGCAATGAGTTTATGTAGAGGATTAATATCATATCTTAGAATGCTAACCAGCAATAATTCAAATTTTTGATCAGTTTAGCTTCAATTTGGTTTTTTAGTATCTGGTTCCTCCCGACATAATACCGTTTTGGGACGTTGGGTCACATTTGCTCAATTTCCAATCAAATTAAGGAGGAAATCATTGTAACTGCAATGTTTCAAGGACTGTAAATAGGTGTGTTAGATTTTATGTATAGACGTGTTTAGTGTTTATAAAGTATAGCTCTTGGCCTTCATGAGTTAGTGGCGATAGTTCATAAAATAATACCAATGTGTCAACAAACTTTTTAAACATTAGTATTAGGTACGCTCAAGACACTTATGGAATAATTTAAGGAGATCAGGAGAATATAAACTGTTGACATAAACAACTAAAGCTAACAAAGGATTTAAGGTAATTTTGTAATATGTATAAAAATATTTAAATTGATGTGTTGACTGAGAAATCTAAAGATCTATGTTGTAAATCCGTATTGACTGAGAAATCTAAAGATCTATTTTGTAAATCAGTATTGACTGAGAAATCTAAAGATCTATGTTGTAAATCAGTATTGACTGAGAAATCTAAAGATCTATGTTGTAAATCAGTAATGACTGAGAAATCTAAAGATCTATGTTGTAAATCAGTATTGACTGAGAAATCTAAAGATCTATGTTGTAAATCAGTCTTGACTGAGAAATCTAAAGATCTATGTTGTAAATCAGTATTGACTGAGAAATCTAAAGATCTATGTTGTAAATCAGTATTGACTGAGAAATCTAAAGATCTATGTTGTTTTGTCAACTATTGGGAAATCCGGTGTGTCTGGGGATAGAGGTCTTGGAAACTTTTTTTCAAGATTTGACTGGGGACCCTGCATTAGATATTTTTGATCGTGGATAGCTCATACGGTAGAGTCACACTCTCCCCGGCCAGGCGGAGTTGTCGTACCAGTAAGGTCACGGGTTCAGACCCCCATCACCGCCGCAAAACTTTTATTCTCTATTGTCTTCTGCCACTTTCCTACTCACTTCATCGCTTGTTAGATATTTTTACGTCTCATACTGATATTTTCCCTCAGATACTGATTTTTTTCCCCTCAAATACTGATTTTTTTTCCTCAGATACTGATTTTTTCCCCTCAGATACTGATTTTCTTTACAATGCAATACTAATTTCCTTTTTCATGACATGGCAGGTCTGCTTTTGTCAATCCTCTGACCAACTCCGCTCATTTGTCAGGACTGACCAAAAGGAACTAGCACCCATTAGTCAATTGGCCTTTCAAAATCTAAATTCTTACAAAAGTATTTTGCACCTTTTACTCGCATCCTGACTCTACTATTAGTTGAAGCCAAGTTATGGTATTTAAAAAAATTTGGGGTGGGGGTGGGGTGGGGGGAAGGATTAAAAAACCCCCAACTCACTGCTATTTAGGCTTGAAATCACTAATTTCCCCAGGGCTGTGAACACCCAAAATAACAGTATTTACTTTCAGTCCATTTTCATGGAAAAGCAACTTCTTAAATTAATATGTGAAACACTCCTCAAAATCTATTCGACATATGAATAAATGGGAAATCTGATTCCATGTGGTCCACTAGGGGACTTACTTACCGACTTACTTACTTATCCGAACCAGCGACTACCTGGCTGAGCTTTAGCCTTTTGGTCGTGTGCCATGACATAGAAGTTAGATGTCTTTTGTAGTTGTTCCAGGTGACTATAAAGTGTCTTACTGATGCTTGGATTTGGTGGGAGGAATGTGCATCTCAGGTCTTCAAGAGGTTGACATTCAAGCAAGTGGTGTGTTACTGTTTCATTGGGGTGTTGACACAGGGGACAGGAAGGGGATGTGTCCCCGCTAGGGGACTAAATGAAACACACTTTATGTTATAGATCTAAAACAATAAAGATAAAAAACATGAATATGATTTAAATCTTGAACCGTTACAACAGAGAGGAAAAATACTGTGTTCTGTGGAATCTTCAAAATTTGACGTTACAGACTTAAAAGGAAGAAGAAGAAGGAGAAGAAGAAGAAGAAGAAGAAGAAGAAGAAGAAGAAGAAGAAGAAGAAGAAGAAGAAGAAGAAGAAGAAGAAGAAGAAGAAGAAGAAGAAGAAGAAGAAGAAGAAGAAGAAGAGGAGGAGGAGGAGGAGGAGGAGGAGGAGGAGGAGGAGGAGGAGGAGGAGGAGGAGAAGAAGAAGAAGAAGAAGAGGAAGAAGAAGAAGAAATTTGTCACTGTAGGCTTTGGACCCCATGTAAAACACTTTGAGCACATTCAGTTGATATTACGCTAAATAAAAGCTTAATACTGACTTTTTTTTCTCAACAATTTATTAACATTTGGATTGTTTTCTCTCTCTCTCCCCCCCCCCCCTCCATCCCACTATTCAGGGTGGTGTAGGACCCACTGGAGACCCAGGGATTAAGGGTGACGCCGGACTGCAGGTAAGCCTTGTGGGAGACGTGAGAATCCTTAAATTGTGACATTATCTCAACACTTTGAGAATCCTAAAATTGTGACATTATCTCAAGACAGTGAGAATCCTTAAATTGTGACATTATCTCCAGATAATGAGAATCCTTAAATTTTGACATTATCTCAAGATAATGAGAATCCTTAAATTGTGACATTATCTCAAGACAGTGAGAATCCTTAAATTGTGACATTATCTCAAGACAATGAAAATCCTTAAATTGTGACATTATCTCCAGACATTTAGAATCCTTAAATTGTAACATTATCTCAAGACAATGAGAATCCTTTAATTGTGTCTTATTATCTCACGACAAGGAGAATCTTTAAAATGTGACATCATCTGAAGACAGTGAGAATCCTTAAATTGTGACTTATCATCTGAAGACAGTGAGAATCCTTAAAATGTGACATCATCTGAAGACAATGAGAATCCTTAAATTGTGACTTATCATCTGAAGACAGTGAGAATCCTTAAAATGTGACATCATCTGAAGACAGTGAGAATCCTTAAATTGTGACTTATCATCTGAAGACAGTGAGAATCCTTAAAATGTGACATCATCTGAAGACAATGAGAATCCTTAAATTGTGACATTATCTCAAGACGGTGAGAATCCTTTAATTGTGACATTATCTAAAGACAATGAAAATCCTTAAATTATGACATTATCCCAAGACATTGAGAATCCTTAAAATGTGACATCATCTGAAGACAGTGAGAATCCTTAAAATGTGACATTATCTGAAGACAGTGAGAATCCTTAAATCGTGACATTATCTCAAGACAGTGAGAATCCTTAAATTGTGACTTATCATCTGAAGACAGTGAGAATCCTTAAATTGTGACATTATCTCAAGACAATGAAAATCCTTAAATTGTGACATTATCCCAAGACAGTGAGAATCCTTAACTTGTGACATTATCTCAAGACAATGAGAATCCTTAAATTGTGACTTATCATCTGAAGACAGTGAGAATCCTTAAATTGTGACATTATCTCAAGACAATGAAAATCCTTAAATTGTGACATTATCCCAAGACAGTGAGAATCCTTAACTTGTGACATTATCTCAAGACAATGAGAATCCTTAAATTGTGACTTATCATCTCAAGACAGTGTTATGTCAGGATGAAAAACAGTATTATGTTGGGATGCAGAGCTTCCAACTGCACGCCAACTTTTTCCGTCTTCTTAAACTTTAAAAATACAATTACACTTTTATGCTTTTTTGTTCCACATTCCGCCTTATTGTCATGATCAAGGTCATGTGGGTGATTCAAGCAATTCTTTTCTTTGTGCAGAATTCCCTCATCAACTAACATCAAATCGTCATTGAATTTAATGATAAAACACATCGCATTGCAGTTGCAATTAATGTTTGTTTGTTTGTCGTCGTATTAATATTTCATAAAGGGAGTGGAATCCAAACCATTGCTTAAACGGTTTTTGAATCTGTTTCTCTCATTTTGTTCAAAGTTTTACAATTCATAACATTGTATATATTTTTTATAAAATTATTTTTCTTTCATCCTCTGCATATTTGCATTCATTTGCTATAACATTGACTACCATCCCATAATAACCGACACCAAAGCAAACAAGACAGCAACTCACCTTGCCATCACACCACACAGTGACTCAACACACTTGCAACAGTCAAAACATGTTCAAAGTTCAAAGTTCAAAAGTTTATTTTTAGGCAATTGCCAATATAACTCGTACAAGAATATATTTCCAATCAACAAATCAAGTAAGTAAAACCAATAATAAAGCAAGGCAAACAATGATAACAATACTGATAATAATAGTAATAATAATAATAATAATAATAATAATAATAATAATAATAATAATATAATATATAATGATTTTAATAATAATAATAATAATAATAATAATAATAATAATAATAATAATAATAATAATAATAATAATAATAATAATAATAATAATAATAATAATGATATTATCATGATAATATAATAATATAATATAATGACAATAACATGAAACCCCACCACATATCTTTCATAACACTTAGTAAAAACCACTCAAGGAGTCTCCAACTATTGACGAATATGATTTGTCAAGATAGTCAAAGCAGAGGATGAAAAAAGACAATGACACGGATTGAAGTCCCATTTGTCGACACTGTAAAGAATTACATCGACAGACCAACTCACATAACTGAATCATCACATAGTAATCGTGGAGTTTTACACCAGAACTTGTCAACAATTTCTATTAAAGCAATGGACACACATAGTAAACGATCTCCCAGTCCTGTTATCAATAATATAAGAAGTGTTCAAAATAAACAAACTACTAAGAAAAATCTCAAGAAATGAGCATAAACTGCCAATCAGTTAAAAATAAACATTCGTCATTTATTAACATTGTACACAATGAGAAAACAGATATTATCATTGGCACTGAGTCATGGTCGGATTCCTCTATTCAGGACAATGAATATTTCCCCATCATAAACTCGTTAGTTCCAGAACCAGAAGAAACTGGGTGGGGATCCTGACCTCCCATAGTGGGCAGGGTGGTACATGCTGTGTCTTCTATCCCCCCATACCCGTTTTCCAATTGTTTCCTGTCATTGTCTTGGAATGAGATTACTTAGTTTTGTCCTGATCCTTGCCGGAGTTCCTTGACTGGGAGGGAAACAGTCGAATGTATAGTTATAGTTTTGGGAGATGATATTTTTTTCCTTGTCAATCATCTCTCTGTTATGCATTGTATTATGTTTAGTTTACATATTATATTATATGATTGGTAAACATTTGAGTGTATTCCTCTTAGTTGGGACCTGTGCTTGTGTCTGGATGAGACTTTTAGGTGATCTCAAACTAAGTACTTTAACGGTGTGCTCTTGAAATCTATATCTGTTCCCTATTTGAACCAATTCCCCTTTGTCTTACCTTTTCTTTTGTGCTTTAATTGTAATTCTAGAACTTTTAACTATCCCATTTTCTTCCTTTTTACTGGCGCTGATATGACCTTAATGTGTTGCAAGCGCCGTAAAACCCTTAAAAACAAAAAAAAAAACAACCAGAAGAAAATTGTGAGATGATATGGTTCTGGGTCAAATTGAAATTAAAGGTTCCAGGACACTTTATATATGTTCCTACTATCGACCCAATGTGGGCGATGAAGAAAGTATGGATCCATTCAAAAATTGCATAAATAAAATAAGCACCGTCACCAATGATAATAATAGGAGATTTAAACTTCCCGGGTTGTGACTGGAAATCTAAAACATTAAAAGTAAAGACCCCTTTTGCACAGCTACATAATGAATTTTTGGAATATCTTAGAGGACAGTGTTTTCACTCAGCTCATAGAGAAACCAATTCGCATGGGCAACACTTAGATTTATCTCTCTCCTTACCAGCTATTTTTAGAATTTCCCCCGAAAATTCACTCCAAACAAACACAAGAATAGACTTTTCTTACTCCAACAAAAAAAAAAGTAACAAGTGAGCTCTACTGCAGTGTTTAGTATTTATAGCTGTAATCAAAGCATTTCTTTAAATTTTGTGATGTACAAGAGAAACCAGATATGAGAAAATTGTCGGTTGCATCGTAACGAATGTGACAATTTTCCTATGGGTGATAAGGAGAGGGTTAATGATCACTCTTTTCGAAACCATAAAAGCATAGTGTATCCCACTAATCCATCAAATGTTAAATGATTTATTATGGATATGGTTGGAGAATTGGTGTGACATTATTGGACTTTAACAACTTAGCCTGTATTTTTGGAATAAATATTTGCATCACACCAAATAATTCAAGGTGAGCAATTTTACTAAAAGTTTTAGATGAATTCCCTGCAAAAACTTTAAAGCCCTACTGGTTCATAACCAAAAAATAAATGAATAATTATGTGAATTTAGTTTTATTTTGATCAAAATATGCTCTCTTTCTCTCTCTCTCTCTCTCTCTCTCTCTCTCTCTCTCTCTCTCTCTCTCTCTATCTCTCTCTCTCTCTCTCTCTCTCTTCAGAGAGAGAGAGAGAGAGATCATACACTATAGCATAGCATATTACTATATTATATCACATATCTTTTGCTCCTGTTTCAGGGAATTCTTGGACCTCAAGGAGCAAGAGGATTGGAAGGTCGCACTGGAGACCCTGGAGCTCCAGGCGCTGCTGGTCTTCCAGGGGCAGACGGAGAGCAGGTATTCCTTATGACTGTTTGCATATCGATGGTCGGCAGATTAAACCTTTGAAGTCCTGATTTTCACGATCGACGGATCAAAACTCTGAAGTCTACAAAGAGCTTTTTTGCACCATGTTTTATTTCATTTTGGATGGATCAGACCTCTCACATGGTGCATAAAGCTTGTGTGTAGACTTCAGAGTTTTGATCTGCTGTTCGTTAAAATCGGGACTTCAGAGGTTTGATCTGCCGACCATCAATATGTATATGTGCATGTGTCTATGTGTCTATGTGTGTGTGTGTGTGTGTGTGTGTGTGTGTTGTGTGTATGTGTGTTGTGTGTGTGTTGTGTTGTGTGTGTTTTGTGTTGTGTGTGTGTTGTGTTGTGTGTGTTGTGTTTGTGTGTTGTGTTGTGTGTGTGTGTGTTGTGTTGTGTGTGTGTTGTGTGTTTGTGTTGTGTTGTGTGTAATAATTCAGAGCAATTGTCCTATATAAAATTTCATAATGTAATAATTCAGAGCAATTGTCCTATATAAAAGTTCATAATGTAATAATTCAGAGCAATTGTCCTATATAAAAGTTCATAATGTAATAATTCAGAGCAATTGTTCTATATAAAAGTTCATAATGTAATAATTCAGAGCAATTGTCCTATATAAAAGTTCATAATGTAATAATTCAGAGCAATTGTCCTATATAAAAGTTCATAATGTAATAATTCAGAGCAATTGGGACCATGGAGCTGGAGTTTATCCCTGTTCCTCTTTTTGAAAAGGACAATAGCAAATACTTGCTATTCTCTTTGGATAAGACGATAGTCTGTCTCAAAGTACTTTCCTCCAGATCTAACAGACTCAGGTACAGCTACCCAATCACTGCTAAGTGGACAGGGGGGGGGGGGCAAGGTGGGAGGAGTCAGAAAAAAATCTCAAATCACCCGGGATTAATCTCGACCCTTTTGCAAGTGAACTGAGTGCTCTATCAACTGAGCTCTTGGGACTCCCATATATAAAAGCTCAACGCTTCTTTTTTAAAATTTGCTGTTTCTTTCTGTTTTAACAACCAAGACTTGTATGAGGATTTTGATGGAACTGCTTTCTGTAATGGTTTCAGCACTCTTTTTTTATCGGTGAAAAAGCCTTTTCATTCATAACTCCACGCCAATGGAACGCACTTAGTCCTTGGACACAAAGTCCTGTGGAAATTTATCACCTTTCAGGAAATGTCTCAAGACTGAGTTGTTCTATGAGGCTTATTTTTTATGAAATAGATGTTGCTTAGATTTTGTTTTTGTATGCATGCTTATTATGTATCATGTAGTGTCGTGATTTTTAATTTTGTTGTTTTTAAACATTTTTATTTTTATTATGTAAAGCGCTGCAGAGCACGATTAATGTGGATGTTTAGGCGTTATATAAATTAATTATTTACTATTTATTTACTATTTACTATTTACTATTGTCCCCAGGGAGAGCAAGGTTTCCCAGGAGAAATTGGTATGCCAGGTGCACGTGGGCTTCCAGGAGGACAGGGACTACCAGGTGCTATTGGGTCCAGCGGGCAAGTGGTAAGGGGATGAAATTATGTAGATGTATGAACTGTCGAAGCTCAGTTCAGAAAATATGCTTCAGCGGGCACGTGGTAAGGGGATGAAATTATGTAGATGTATGAACTGTCGAAGCTTAGTTAAAAAAATATGCTTCAGATAAAATGACTTCAGCCTATAGGGAATGAGATTAGTGGAAGAGGAGTGTCCCTTGATTGGACGTCACCCATAGTCTGTGACGTCACCGGCGGAAAAGTTATTAGAGAGAGAACGTCATGTTGGTTGTGAGCATGCGTCTCTCGTCCTCGCTTCCGGTGAAAGCGGCTTGAGACACTTCAAAACCAAATTGACATTCTCTCTGTAAGGTGACGTCCAATCAAGGGACGTTACTCTTCCGCTAATCTCATTCCCTATTCTAGATGATGGGATAATGATGGTGATGATGATATTGATGATGATAATATTTACTAATAATAATTAATAATAATAATAGTACAAGGGTGAGACAAAAAGTAATGGGACCCCGCTTATTACTTTAAAACAAATTGAATCAATTCTATGCAACATACCTTAAATTTAAGCTTGGCATTAGCCAAGTAGAATGCTATGTCTCAACATAGTCTCCACCTCTCTCTCTCTCTTGAGAGAGACTCAGTCTACCTTTTTGTAAGGTCATGTATTCCACCCTCGTAAAATTCTTGCTTTCCGTCGCTTCAATGTCTATTTGTTCCTGTCTATTTGTGCGGCTATGTGGTCTTGTGGTATGACACTTGCTTTCTGATCGGAAGGTCCTGGGTTCGAGCCTCGCTCAGCGCATAGTTGAGTCCTTGGAGAAGGCTCTTTACTCACATTCTCTCACGGTACTCAGGTGTAAAATGAGAACCTGGCCGTTAACAGCGTTATCTCTGTCCGAAAAAAATTATAACATCGCCTAACAGGCATCATGTCCTGTCCTAAATGTTAAATGTTGCTGTTGGCCAGGGACCCCTTGTAAAACGCTTTGAGCACATTTAGTGGATATTGCGCTATATAAAAGCTCAATTATTATTATTTATTTATCATATCAAGAGAAGTTCTTCTATCGGACCTGATCAATGCATCTGTCTTTATTTGATTGACCGAGTTGACACTGTTTTGGGCAGCGACCATTACAAGACTTGTCAGATAAAGACATGGTTGAGGAAGTTTCAGGTTAGGTGTTGGATTGCATCTCATTTTCTTCTAAATGACAAGATACACATTCAACCCACCTAAAAACACTGCCTCCACAAAATGCCTGAGTTTTATAAACTTTCCCATGGCGTTTAAAAATATTACTCGAGGTCTCTTCTTTGAAAGTAAGAAATTCAATGATAGCTTCCTGTCGCTAACGTACATTCGAGGCGGCAGCCATTTTGAACTGCGATAACTTTGTCGAAATTTGACACAATTAAAATGTTCAACTTATTGTGTAAGTTCAATTGAGCAAAAATGACGTCACATAGAAAAGAAATTAACTCAGTAGATTTGCCCCATTACTTTTTTGACTCACCTTGTAATAATAATAATAATAATAATAATAATAATAATAATAATAATAATAATAATAATAATAATAATAATAATAATAATAATAATAACTATAAAAATAATGATAATGGTAATAATATTCATAATAAAAATAATAATGATAATGATAATATAATAATAATATAATAATAATAATAATAAATAATAATAATAATAATAATAATAAATAATAATAATAATAATAATAATAATATAATAATAATAATATAATAATAATAATAATAATAATAATAATAATAATAATAATAATAATAATAATAATAATAACAACATTTTAAAAAAATTAAAAATAATAATAATATTTTGAATACCGAAATTTTTATTTAAGTGCATCAAATTTCACAAGCATTTAAAAATAAGTTGATAAAAACATTGTGCGATATTAAAAGCAAAAAATAAATCATCATCATCATCATCTTGATCATGATGGTAACGATGATGATGATGATGTTGTTGATTGTTGTGGTGGTGGTTGTGGTGATGATGATGATGTTGTTGATTGTAGGGGTGGTGGTTGTGGTGGTGGTGATGATGATGATGATGATGATTATTATTATTATTTTCATTACAATGATGCTAATAATGATGATGATGATAATAATGATGATGATAATGATGATGATAATTTGTTAACAGAGGAGAAAGCGAAACAATCCGTCATTTTAATTGAATTCCACAGGGCCCACCGGGACCTATGGGGCCCAGAGGATCTCCAGGAGACAGAGGTGCTTCGGTGAGTTTGAAGAATGTCTAGCCTTTTGTTTGTTTATTTAGGTGAGTAGGCCGAATAGAAAAGACACAGTACTTCTACCCAGAGAGCCGGGGTTCAAGTGATGCTGTCGAAATCTCATTTTATTATTTATTTTTTCAATAGGCAATAGGGAATGAAATTAGCGGAAGAGTAGCGTCCCTTGATTGGATGTCACCTTACAGAGAGAACGCCGAAATGGTTTTGCGCATGCGTCTCTCTCGTCCTCGCTTTCGGTGAAGTGTCTCATGCCGCACAACCAACATGACGTTCTCTCTAATAACTTTCCGCTCGTGACTTCCAATCAAGGGATGCTACTCTTCCGCTAATCTCATTCCCTATTAATTTTGCCTGCACTGCTTATTTTGTGGCACTGCACTGTTTTTTTAGTGATCTCTATCTTTGTTTTATTTATTTAACGCCACAAATTTGGAGAATATTCTAAACATAAAAGTTATTAAAATTATGTGATAAAAAACATTAATAACAATAAGAATAATAAAAATGATGATGATAATAATAATAATAATAATAATAATAATAATAATAATAATAATAATAATAATAATAATAATAATGATGATAATAATGATATTAATAAAAATGAGAATTACTATTGATAAAGTACGTCTTTGTGGTCCTATGGTATTACACTTGGCCTCTGACCTTTAGCTTCCCAGTTTAAATCCTGCTGTGAGCAATGCACAGTTGAGTCCATGGAAAAGACTGTTCAATCACTTTCTCTCATCTTTTTTTAAAATTTTTTTGTAGATCGATTTCACATTGGCCTTATACAATTTTATCATCAATTTTCTTCAATCTCTAAGATAAACGATGCCATTTTAAACCTGTAAAAACTGGGAAACTGAGTATGCAGAATATTCACTCCCTCAAATTTTAGTTTGCAAGTTTTTATTGTATCAGTTTTCTTTTTTGCCATTGTGTTTTTGTTTTTGTTCAGTTTGTTGATAAGGGTTTACATTTAGTGTAGCGCTTCCTGTGCAATTGCATCTCAAAGCGCTTTACAATAAAAATACAATTCATTGAATAATAATAAAATTATAAAACACAGGATCATTAGCGTGACACAGATGACATGATTATATGATAAGACCTATGAGTAAAAGTATTTTTCGAATAATAATGTTTTAAGATGCACTTTGAATGTTTCCGTTGTTTGCTTTTCTCTGATCTGCATGGGCAGTGCGTTCCAGACTTTTAGGCTTAAAAATTTGAAAGAGAACGATCACCGATAGTTTTGGAATTTTTCTTTGGTACAATTAATAATATGGTGTTGCTGGAGCTCCTTAAGAGCTGAGAATTTGACTTCCTTTTAATCTTTTAAATCTTCTAATATATATATAAATTGTTTGAGAGATTTGGACGGAGAAATGAGAGAGTGGTGGGGGTGTCCGTGATTAGTTTTACATCGAAGACGGAGCAGGCTTGCTAGACTATTTATATAGCTAATACTCTGCATGCAGAGATTACAGATTTTATATTTTATACCACTGGCTGTAATGCATTTTCTTGTTTATCTGCCTCCAGGGAGTACCAGGGCCTAAGGGAGCCGCTGGACGTATGGGACCAAGAGGAAACAGGGTAAGGCTATTCAAAACTATTAACAAGTATGCCTTTGCCATATATGGTATGTGCGGCTATGTGGTCTTGTGGTATGACACTCGCTTTTGGAAGGTCCTGAGGCTCGGCGCATAGTTGAGTCCTTGGAAAAGGCTCTATACTCACTTTCTCTCACCGTACTCTGGTGTAAAATGAGTACCTGGCCGTTAACAGCATTGTCTTTGTCCAAAAAATTGTAATCTCGCCTAATAGGCGGCATGTCCCATCCTACATGTTAAATGTTGCTGTTGACCAGGGACCCCTTGTAAAGCGCTTTGAGCACATTTAGTGGATATTGCGCTATATAAAGCTCAATTTAAAAATTTTTTTTTAACACTTTGCTTCTGTCCTGTAGATTCCCGGTTCTAATCCTGCTGTGAGCAATGTAAAGTTGAGTCCATGTAAAATCACTCTTTACGCACTTTCTCTAACTTTACTGTGGTGTTAAATGAGTTTCTGGTTGGTAACAGCGGTTTTCTCTGTGAAAAACAAAATTGTAATCTCGCCTTACAGGTGTTTTGTCTCATCGTACATGTAAAGTGTAGTTGTTAGTTTTCGGTTTTGGCCCTTTGTAAAACGATTGAAATGAAAATATTAGGAAGGTTGTTGTGATGATGATGATGATGATAATGTTGATGCCGTTTTTTTGTTTGTTTTTTTAAATTTTTTTTTATGACTACTATGTTACTAGTGTGCATCTGTTTGAGTGTGTCTATGTCAATATTGTATCGTTATAAATGTGTAACCAAATGACAAATTGCCACTTTTTTGAGGACAATAAAGATTTATTATTATTATTATTACTTTGATTACATAAAGTAGATGTTGCGCATTTTAAAAGCTCGTGATTTTATTTTAAAAAAAAAAAAAGTTATTATTTATTAATTAGATTTTTTTCATTTATTTATTTATTAAATGTTTTGCCTGTTTATTTTTGTAATGTAGTTGTTTTCATTACTTAGTAATGATTTATAAATATATATATCTATATATATATATACATATATAGGAGATTGATCTGTTAATGTTACATACCATGCTATTTGAGATTATGTGATAAATAAGTGTGTGATTGTAAACGGCATTTAAAGGATTAGTCTTATATTTAGCCTTAAATAAGATGATAAGCGCTTAGAGTCTGGTGTCTCGGAGTTATAGTGCCATATAAGTTTTCAGCATTATTATTATTATTATTAAATGATAAGAATGAACACTTTTGATATATTATGTTAACCTTTGACCTCCTCCAGGGAGCCCGTGGTCAACCTGGTAAAGATGGAGAGCCAGGTGTTCCAGGACCAAGTGGGTCATCAGGCGTCCTCGGTATTCCAGGCCCCAGTGGAATTTCCGACCAACCTGGAGACGCTGGCCCTCCTGGGGACAAGGGACTTATGGGTGTTATCGGTAAGGATGGGCCTCGAGGACCCCTGGGCCCTCCGGGACAAGCTGGAGATCCGGGCAGTGCAGGAGTGGCTGGCAGAGGCGGCCCGAAAGGCCCCATGGGACCAGCTGGACTTAGGGTAAGAAATTGTTTTCTGTGGACTCCTCTTTTATCCGATAAAGATTTGTTGTTAATGATGATGATGATGATACAGATGACGACGACGATGATGATGATGATGATGATGATAATAATAATAATGATAAGAAGAAGAAGAAGAAGAAGAAGAAGAAGAAGAAGAAGAGGAGGAGGAAGAGGAGTGGTAAAGTGATATTTAATATTTTTAAAATCTCATTTTCATAGACAGGCGTAAGTTAACATTTAATTTTTTAATTAATTTTTTTTTATTCACGTAATTTCAAAAGACTTGCAAATGTTAATATTTTATTTGTTTATCTCTTTTCCAATATTATTTAATTTGTTCATCTCATTTTCACAGGGAGACATGGGTGTACGAGGTGCCGCTGGAGCTTTGGGACTACAAGGAGCTGCAGTAAGTTGTTGGGATTTAAATTTAAAGACTGGTTTTACAAAACTCACTAACTCTATTTTTTTCCATTTTGAGATATTGAGCATTATTTCCCCTACAATTTCTAATTCGGTCAATTTATTTTATCATATTTAAACTTCAAATTCACACAAATCTAGGGAAATTCTTGTGCTATTTGATGCTTAAAATAAAGTTTACGTTTCAATTTATCTCATAGATGGAAAACCTCCAAAATTAGAAAAATCGACTTGACGAGTTTTGGAAAACCAGCCTTTATTCGTACCCCACCACCTCCAAACAGGAGGTCAGGATGGGTCAGCTGGTGAAAATTGAATTTATAGCCAGAAATAGGTGACTTGTGCCAACAATTTTTGTGTTATTAACTGGGATGCCAAATCTCAGAGTTTTCAGGCTTTTTTCTGGGTTTTTTCCCCCACCAGTTTACACATCACCAGCCATTCCTGTCTCCAAGATGAAGGAGAGGGTTAAAGCTTTATTTTTAAATTTTAATTTGATCATTTAATATTTTGATAGTATTGTTCATATATACACATTTGTGATATTATTTTTTCACACTTCAGGGCAGCGCCTGTTCTCCTGGCCCCAAAGGAAAGCAGGGAGAGGTTGGACTTCAAGGACATGCAGGACAGCCAGGACAACCAGGACAGATGGGAATTGAGGGTCTGCCCGGACAAAAGGGTGCCCAGGGTCCTATTGGATCAGAAGGACCTCGTGGAGACAGGGTAAGAGAAAGAAACAAAAGCTACAACTTTTCCATAAAATTTGGGAAAAAGTAATGCACAAAAAAAAAAGAAAAAATGGATATATAACAGCTTTTAAAAAAAAGGAGCAAAACACCAAACACGGAAAGTTAACTCACTCAACCCTAACACCGACTATATCCGTAGTTTACCCAGGTTACTTTTACCCCATGCCTATTTATTACATTTTTCTGAGACAAATTATAGGCGTAGTATCAAAGTTAATGTTTTTAATTTTTACATGTTAATGAAAGTTGAGTAAAACTATCTATGTACATGCTAAATTTTTAATACATTTTTGTTTCCAATTTTGAAAAGTAGCAAAAATCTATAGGATTGAGTGAGTTAAGAGTTTTTGACAAGATGAGGGTCATATTATTCGATTGATATTGAAGGATGAGTTTACTGGCCAAAATTTAACTATTTTTCCCAGAGTACAGAAGACTTGAAGAGATGTAAACATTAAGAATCACCGTGGGATTGAGCGCTATATACCTATAGCGTTCTATGTGTACTCACACAACCAATGATGAGTATAGTGTAGTAGTAATAATAATAATAATAATAATAATAGTATGGTGGAATGCTAGTATGGGGACTATAGTACTATATATAGCGTTCCATGTGTATTCACACAACCAATGACGAGTATAGTGTAGTAGTAATGATAATAATAATAGTATGGTGGAATGCTAGTATGGGGACTATAGTACTATATATAGCGTTCTATGTGTATTCACACAACCAATGTCGAGTATAGCGTAGTAATAATAATAATAATAATAATAATAGTATGGTGGAATGCTAGTATGGGGACTATAGTACTATGATATTTATCATGTATGGCAAACTTTCATGACCAGCCCAGTTTGAAGGACAAGTCATCATCACTGCCTTTTTCACCCTGGGTCAGGGTATAGGCCACAGACAAACAGTTTCCATCTTTTCTACCCTGAGCTAACTTTTTAATCTCATTCCAGGTCTTACCATTCTCTGTATATCAGCTTCTTTAATTCTTCTCCATGTTCCTCGTGGCCCTTTCGGCTTTGTCTGTTGTCCTTCATAAATTCTGTCATTCCAGAAACTCTTCGGTCGCCCAAGCTAAAAAAAGGATTTGGTTTGTCTGTCTGCGTTTCTGTAACGGTTTGAGTTTAACGGAAAAGGGTGTTAACCCTTTGCCAACCCCCAACCTGGACAAGTTTTCTGGCCAAAATGGTTAGAATGGCTGTTGTTTCAGAGTATGACAGACTTGTGGATGAATATAGTCTGCATCGTATTGTTATTGTTTTTAACAACGGCTATGTGGTCTAGTGGTATGACACTCGCTTTCGGATCGGAAGGTCCTGGGTTCGAGCCTCGCGCGGCGCATAGTTGAGTCCTTGGAGAAGGCTCTTTACTCACATTCTCTCACCGTACTCAGGTGTAAAATGAGTACCTGGCCGTTAACAGCGTTGTCTCTGTCCCAAAAATTTGTAATATCGCCTGACAGGCATCATGTCTCGTCCTACATGTTATGTGTTGCTGTTGGCCAGGGACCCCGTGTAAAGCGCTTTGAGCATGTTTAGTGGATATTGTGCTATATAAAAGCTCAAGTTTTTATTTTTTTTTATTTTTTTTTTTGAATTGCCGTGATGATTGCGTGATGACTTGATGATTGTGTGATGACTTTCTCAGATGTAGAATGATAACAGTGGTAGCACTGTGAATAGACTTGTTATTCTACTGGTTGGTGGGGAATTTGACCTGACAAGTTATTAATCAAAACCACACTGCATGAGTCTCAGAAAAATCATCCTGAAGATTTTTTTAGGGTGAAAAGTTCAGTGTTATTCCTGTTATTATGTGTGAATTTAGAGTTGTTTTTTTTTGTCGAAATGTGTTAATTCTTGATTCAATTTAGTTTATGTGTACTTATGAGTATTTGAAATATGAAGTCTTTTAGACTCATTGTAATTTGACGTACTTATATCCAGAAATTATGTGGTGCATAAAAATGAAATGTCAAAGAAATAATATAGTACATAACAATAGTTAAAGATTATAACGCAAATGAATTACAAATGATTACATTTCATTTTAATGGAATTGTGACGGTACTGGCAGTAGTTCGTTGACCCCGGCCAGGTCACATGACCTCGTGACCTAAGAGCAACGCACTTTACAACTAAAAGTTAAGCTTTATTCCTCTGTGAGCCAATAACAAAAAACAGAAAAAATGTTAACTCACTCAACCCTAACACCGACTATATCCGTAGTTTACCCGGGGTTACTTTTACCCCATGCCTATTTATTACATTTTTATTAGACAAATTATAGGCGTAATATCAAAGCTAATGTTTTTAGTTTTTGCATGTTAATGGTAGTTGAATAAAACTATCTATATGTACATGCTCATTTTTAATACATTTTTTCCAATTTTGAAAAGTAGCAAAAATCTCTAGAATTGAGTGAGTTAATACATCAAATTAAATCCCGACACTTATTCTCCATGATGTATTAAAGTTCTAACTATTGTTATTGACTGAAGAAGGGGTTTGGTGGGAAATGTTCTGTGTTTGTTTTTTTTTTCTTTTTTAAAGTTTCTATATTCATTTTTGACCATTACTTTTTTCAACATGAAATTGAAAAGTGATGGTGATGATGTAACTATAATTATTAATGCTGCTGTTGCTGATGATGATGATGATGATGATGATGATGATGATGATGATGATGATGATGATGATGATGATGACGTTGATGATGATGATGATGATGATGATGATGATGATGATGATGATGACAATAATGATGATGATGATAATGATGATGATGATGATGACGTTGATGCATTGTGCCTATTTTATCTCATATGAAATGAAGTATCTGTATCTGTATGGTTGGCGCTGAAGAAACCAATGGTCTGGTTGTATTTCAGCGGCGTCCTCATTGGCCCATGTCAGTCAGGCCTTGAAATCGTTTAGGTGTGGTGCCATGATGACCAGTTCATCCAGCCCATTCCACTCCGAGATAGTTCAAATGAAGAAAGAATTTCTATAGTTTTGTGTTCTTGTCTGTGGGATTTTGAAGCAGTTCGAATTGTTTGTGGCGTATCTCTCAATGGTTGATTTTTTTTTTCATCCTTATCTTTTCGTGGACAGGGACCCGTTGGACAAACTGGACCCCCTGGACCCAAGGGAGATGCTGGAACCGTAGGACCCCCGGGTATGGATGGGATCAACGGAGACCGTGGTAACCCTGGTAGCAATGTAAGAAATCTTGAATGGTTTTTAACTTCTTTCAATAATCTATCTACGCTTTTTGGATTGTTTGGGTTATAAGACAAGTGAGGTTGGCTATCCCATATTATAAAAATGTTTTGAAAAAGTTACTTGGGTGTTTTTTCTACTTGTTTTTTTTTTTTTTTTGTGTTTTTTTTTTTAGTCTGTAACTTCAATTTTGAAGATTCCACAGACCACAGTATTGTTCTTTTATTGGGAGATATGAGACTATTCCAGTGCCTCAAAGTTGATGGTTGTAAACAAATCTATAAATGGGCGTCCACTCTTGTGTGGGGAACCATATTATACTTGGATGGCTTCCTCTTATTTAGTTGAATATCACCGAGAGGTAATTTCATTTTACCGTCAAGGCATTTGCAAAATATTAGCACTTTGTTGCGCTTTCTTCTCTGTTGTGATGATTCAAGATTACTGTAGTGAACCTATTTTATTTTAAAATCATTCATTTTTTTAAAGATGAACTCTCTGGCTACCATTACCAATTGGTATTGGAAAAATGCAACGCACCATTGACTAATACATATACCGAACCTTGTCAGTTTTGTATTTCTCTATTTATTTCTACTATTTACCAGCATGCTTTGAGGACTGAATGACTGGAATTTTAATATCACAGACCTTCTCTGTTTTATAGATTTCTACACTAAACAAAACTAGTGCTATATTATTTAGGTGGTCACAAGGAGTCTGAGCATATACTATGTTTTGGGGTTTTTAAAAAAATTCTATAAACGTATTGTGACATTCAACATATTCATATGAAGCATATAATAAACATATGAACGTGAAACTTAGCTAATCAGTTTTCTTGAAATCATTATTTATTTTTTTCAATTTTTATTTTCCATTTTAAAAAATCAAAAAAGTTTATGAAAAATATTTAAGAAAGATCAATCATTTTTTATTTAAGTATAATAAACTTTATTAAGTTTACTTTAAATTGGTTTTTAAATCGTTTAAATTATCCTAGACAAAATAGCCTGGCAACCAGTAGCTTTTCTGGGAACAAATCTCTGTAACCAGGGAGATAAAAAGGGTTAACATGAAATAATGACATTGTTCGACGAACAAACCTTGGCTTGGACATTTTTTTTTCTCTTAAATGTGAGAGGAAGTTGATTCATGAGTTTTGAAAATTTATGGGATATCTCACTGGTCCACTTATGATATTGATAACCCAAGTTTTAATATCTCATTGTTACACTATGTGGTCCTGTGGTATGATACTCGCTTTCGGATTGGAAGGTCCTGGGTTCGAGCCTTGCTCGGCGCATAGTTGAGTCCTTGGAAAATGCTCTTTACTGTCATTCTCTCACCGTACTCAGGTGTAAAATGAATATCTGGCCGTTAACAGCGTTGTTTCTGTCAGAAAAAAAATTGTAATATCGCCTAACGGGCCTCATGTTTTGTTCTGCATGTTACGTGTTGCTGTTGGTCAGGGATCCCTTTGTAAAGCGCTTTGAGCATGTTTGGTGGATATTGCGCTATATAAAAGCTCATTTTAAAAAAAAGAAGCTCAATTTAGTTTAGAAAATTCTTAAACCAATGCAATCTACTTTCCCTTATGATGATGATATCGTTTGCTGTCAGTTGTCCCTCTTACCACAATTTTATGTATGATATGAGCTATACGAATGAGTGAAATATAAGATTCGCACAAGAGTGATTGGTAAAGCCAGTGTGTTTTTGAACTTCATGAAACACATTGTATGCTGAACGAACAAACCCTGGCTTGGACTCTTTAAAAAAATGTTGAGAGAAAATGAATGTGAGTTTTGAAAAATAATGGCAGTCTTTGAGAGAAAATGAATGTGCGGCTATTTGGTCTAAAAAATTTTTTATTCTCTATTGTCTTCTGGCACTTTTCTACTCACTTCATATCTTGTTGTTACCAACATAAGTGCCTGCTCCACTCACTTTTCTGAATTAAAAATTCACCCCATACACCGGAGCATACTCAATGTCTCAATCGTTTCTATGTTATATGTTTGTGATGAGAATATTGGCTATTAAGCTTAACTGCTGGTCAAAATTACTTCGCGATGGTGGTGAACGAATCGGCGATCTCAAGAAGTGGGTGAGAGAGGGATCTAGAAATGACTTTGGGTTTGAAACGAATATTTTTGTGTTCGTGGATAGCTCACACGGTAGAGCCACGCTCTCACCTGCCAGGCGGAGTTGTCGTACCAATAAGGTCGCAGGTTCAAACCCCACCACCGCCGCGAAAAAATTTTTTATTCTCTATTGTCTTCTGGCACTTTTCTACTCACTTCATATCTTGTTGTTACCAACATAAGTGCCTGCTCCACTCACTTTTCTGAATTAAAATTCACCCCATACACCGGAGCATACTCAATGTCTCAATCGTTTCTATGTTATATGTTTGTGATGAGAATATTGGCTATTAAGCTTAACTGCTGGTCAAAATTACTTCGCGATGGTGGTGAACGAATCGGCGATCTCAAGAAGTGGGTGAGAGAGGGATCTAGAAATGACTTTGGGTTTGAAACGAATATTTTTGTGTTCGTGGATAGCTCACACGGTAGAGCCACGCTCTCACCTGCCAGGCGGAGTTGTCGTACCAATAAGGTCGCAGGTTCAAACCCCACCACCGCCGCGAAAAAATTTTTTATTCTCTATTGTCTTCTGGCACTTCTCTACTCACTTCATATCTTGTTGTTACCAACATAAGTGCCTGCTCCACTCACTTTTCTGAATTAAAAATTCACCCCATACACCGGAGCATACTCAATGTCTCAATCGTTTCTATGTTATATGTTTGTGATGAGAATATTGGCTATTAAGCTTAACTGCTGGTCAAAATTACTTCGCGATGGTGGTGAACGAATCGGCGATCTCAAGAAGTGGGTGAGAGAGGGATCTAGAAATGACTTTGGGTTTGAAACGAATATTTTTGTGTTCGTGGATAGCTCACACGGTAGAGCCACGCTCTCACCTGCCAGGCGGAGTTGTCGTACCAATAAGGTCGCAGGTTCAAACCCCACCACCGCCGCGAAAAAATTTTTTATTCTCTATTGTCTTCTGGCACTTTTCTACTCACTTCATATCTTGCTATTTGGTCTAGTGGTATGACACTCGCCTTCGGATCGGAAGGTCCTGGGTTCGAGCCTCGCACTCGGGGCATAGTTGAGTCCTTGGACTCACTTTCTCTCACCGTACTCAGGTGTAAAATGAGTACCTGGCCGTTAACAGTGTTGTCTTTGTCAGAAAAATTGTAATATCGCCTAATAGGCGTTATGTTCCGTCCTACATGTTAAATGTTGCTGTTGACCAGGGACCCCTTGTAAAGCGCTTTGAGCACATTAAGTGGATATTGCACTATATAAAGCTCAATTTTTTTTCTTTTTTTAATTTTTGGAATGTGCGTGTTTTGAAAAATAATGTCTCCTTATCCTTAAAAGTGACAGTTTTCATATCGCATAATTATTTCATAATTGTTTCAGGGTCCCCAAGGAAAACCTGGCCCTACGGGACCTCAGGGAGAAAGGGGTAACATCGGATTCCCTGGTCCTGTTGGAGAAATAGGACACGCTGGTGGTATTGGAGAGAAGGTAAGAAGAAGAAGCTTTGTTATTAATAGTATACATTTAAGTAGAATACTCACAACCTCGGTCCACCAGATGTAATGTACCAACATGCAAAACTTTTGTGTAACCTTTTAACGTTTATAGTCTGATTGTTAGAATTTAGTGAGAAGTAATAACTCAACTGACAGTTTAAAAAAAAGACGATTGTTAGAATTTAGTGAGAAGTAATAACTCAACTGACAGTTTAAAAAAAAGACGATTGTTAGAATTTAGTGAGAAGTAATAACTCAACTGACAGTTTAAAAAAAAGACGATTGTTAGAATTTAGTGAGAAGTAATAACTCAACTGACAGTTTAAAAAAAAGACGATTGTTAGAATTTAGTGAGAAGTAATAACTCAACTGACAGTTTAAAAAAAAGACGATTGTTAGAATTTAGTGAGAAGTAATAACTCAACTGACAGTTTAAAAAAAAACCCGAAAAAACAAAACAAAACAAATACCAAAAAGCTGTGTGACATCATCTTCATTCCTTCTATAAACTATTATCAAAACACACGTAGCCCAATCCCACATTATGGTATCAGAATATTCCTAACTAATAGAGTAAATCTGAATACTCTTTATTACTTATTACCCCTAGTTTATTTTTAACACTTGTAATTCCTTGAAAAAAAACTCAAACAAACTAGGAATGGAACGAATATATGTATTAGCAACTGGCCTGATAAATGAAAATATTGACTTTAAATGATATCTTGATAAATTTATTAAGACTATTTTTGGTGCCACATGGTCCTTGCCTGGAATCTTTTGATGGAAGGGCAACAGTCAGATTGATTTAATTTTATCTGAGATTAAAAAAAAGTGTGGCTATGTGGTCTAGTGGTATGACACGTTCTGAGCAGCGCATAGTTGAGTCCTTGGAAAAGGCTCTTTACTCAAATTATCTTATCATACACAGGTGTAAGATAAGTAGCTGGCCATTAACAGCGTTGTCTCTATCCGATAAACTTGTATTATCGCCTATCGTGTGTTATGTCTCGCCCTACATATCAAGTGTTGCTGTTGGATAGAGACCCTTTGTAAAGTGCTTTGAGCATGTTTAAGTGGATATTGCGTTATATAAAAAAGCTCAAGAAAGCTTGAAAAAACCCGGAATAAACTAGTAATGGAATGAATATACATATCAGCAACGTGCCTGATTAAAAAAAAGATATTGACTTTAATATGATATCTTGAAAAAATTGATAATTCGTAAGGTGAAATCTGGAATCTTCTGTTCTTTATCTGAATCATCAACTTTGTCTTCCTTTTCTCTTCTGCTTTGAACTTCAGATCTAAAACTTTTCATCTCTGTCATCTTCCTTTTTTATGTTGAAATGACCTTGTAGTGTCGAATGTGCCGTAAAACATCTAAAAACAACAAAAAGCCCCCCAAAAAACAAGGTCAATTCACTAAGCTTATAAAATTATTTTTTTTTAAATTAGTCCTTCAGAGCCATTAGGCCCATAGAGCCGGAATTTACCCCAGTTTCGATAGCATGAAACGGGACAATAACAATGGCTTACTACACTCAGGATAGGACACTAGTCTGTCGAAAAGCACTTTCCACCAGTTCTATAAGACCCAGCTACACAATCAGTGCTGGTGCTGGATGGATAGGGGGGGGGCAGAAAAAAAAATCTTTGGTCTTCACCCAGGAACAAAAGCTCAGTCCCGTTGCTTATGAAGCAAGTACTCTGCCCACTGGGCTATAAGGCCCTCCTTGAAAAAAAAATAAAATTGCAGTTTCGGTTATTTTTTATCTAGGTATTCTCTCTCCTTAAAAAAAATAATTGCAATTTCGGTTATTTTTTATCTAGGTATTCTCTCTTAAAAAAAAAATAATTGCAATTTCGGTTATTTTTTATCTAGGTATTCTCTCTTTAAAAAAAAATAATTGCAATTTCGGTTATTTTTCATCTAGGTATTCTCTCTTTTAAAAAAATAATTGCAATTTCGGTTATTTTTCATCTAGGTATTCTCTCTTTTTAAAAAATTGCAATTTCGGTTATTTGTTATCTAGGTATTCTCTCTTTTTAAAAAATTGCAATTTCGGTTATTTGTTATCTAGGTATTCTCTCTTTAAAAAAAAAAAAATTGCAATTTCAGTTATTTTTTATCTAGGTATTCTCTCTTTAAAAAAATAAAATTGAAAAGAGGTATATTGTATATAAAAACAAAATGAAGGGATGGCTCTTGATAAAAAAATGACATGAAGTCTCTTTGGAGGTTAGCACATGAGAGAGAGGACTTTATTTTAAAAACCTTTCCTTTTATACCCAAAAAGGGAAACAACTATAAATGACAAGGGCAATGTACTAACAATAATGTAACAAATATAATTAACATAAAAGAATAGGGTCTAATAAGGGGATATAATTCATGACAAACTAACTCAATGAACATATTAAATGGTTATCTTCCTTTGATCATTCACACAATAATAAAACGTCGTGTTTTTATGCACCTCCGTTGACGGTGTATCTTAACGGATTGTTTTTATACACCTCCGTCACACATGCGCATCCCACCCAATTTCATCAGCGATATTGTGTTTCTGTATTTGGACATGGCAAAAGTTATATTGTGACATCTGTGGGATGTTTTTGTTATTAAATGTATAGAAAAATAATAATAATTTTAAAAATCGAAATATAAAACCAGAAAATAGAAGTTGCATTGAAGGTAGAATACTGTTTTAGAAAGACCTTATTGAATGTGAATTAGTCAGGTGGCTCCGTAGCACAGTGGACAAGCTGTCAGACTCTACCCTTGAAAGTACCGGGTTCGATTCCCATTGTAGACAAATATTTTTTTTATATTTACTTTATTGAGAAAGACATCATTTTTCTTTCTTTTTTTTTTTTTTTTGATTTCATAAAACTTTTTATCCTGTTTTTAAAAAACTTCGATTTTAACTTTCTAAAATTATTTATTTATTTGAGATCAGTTTTTGTGTGCCAAGTTTCTTTTTACCTTTGATTTTTTGAATTATTGTTATTATTCTTTCATTTATTATCATTGTATAAATGTATATAGGTAATCACTAAGCAGCGTGCTAAACCGACAATCTAAAACTATTTAAACCTCATGGACGTATGCAGCAACATTTTCATTAATTTACCATCACCGCCAACGGAGGTGCATAAAAACGGTGCGTTTTTGTACACCTCCAACGGAGGTGCATAAAAACGCCACCATAATAATATAAAGTATAAATAAAAGTCAATCATTCCAATGACTAACATTCATCTCATCAAATCTGTCCTTATCTTCCTCATCAAGGGACACAAAGGACCTACTGGTAAAAATGGAGATGACGGCGGTCCGGGACCGATGGGACCGATTGGAATGGCAGGACCTCAAGGCCTAACCGGAGACCCTGGATATCCTGTAAGTATGGATATGGATAGTTTCAAAAAAACCTGCCAACCACCCCCTGTTTATCTGAGAATGTCCGGATTTGCCCCCCCAAATCAAATGTACTGGAAGTGAGAGACTAAATGTGTGGTACACTTTCCCGCTATCTAGAAGTTAGTGATAATTTATCATCTCAATTTCTCTAAAGATGGGGTTAATGCAGTAAAAATTGGGCTTATAGTAGGCAATCATTCTAAATTTTCCTCCTTTTTCACCAGCAGCACCGATTTTAGGCATTTTAATGCTCCACAAACTCAAATTCTTAATCCCCCCCCCCCCCCCCCCCCCCCCCCCCCCCCCCCTCGTTGCTCTCCATTCTAGGGTGAACGTGGATTGAATGGACAACAAGGTGCCGCTGGTCGTGCTGGAGACAAAGGTTCCCGTGGAAGACCAGGAGCCCCCGGAGCACCAGGTGTGACTGGACCCCCCGGGCCGCTCGGCCCCTATGGACCAGCTGGACCCCAAGGAGACGTTGGAGAGAGGGTAGGCTGATGTTGTTTTGTGTTGCGTTTGGTTTTTGTCTCGTGATATGGTGTCCACGTGGCCAATGTGATTGTTTCATTTCGCACCTAAGAATGGCCAAAAGTGACTTAAAAAGCAACACAGATTTCATGCGCACTGCAAAGGATCGTGATTCGTGGAGACAGCTGACCGGCAACGTGCTCAAGAGCACAAGCCACGATGGATGATGATGATGGGTGTCTAGTAAGCTGTGGCTTGCCAGATAATGTGGGTGTCCAGTAAGCTGTGGCTTGCCAGATAATGTGGGTGTCCAGTAAGCTGTGGCTTGCCTGATAATGTGAGTGTCCAGTAAGCTGTGGCTTGCCTGATAATATGAGTGTCCAGTAAGCTGTGGCTTGCCAGATAATGTGGGTGTCCAGTAAGCTGTGGCTTGCCAGATAATGTGGGTGTCCAGTAAGCTGTGGCTTGCCAGATAATGTGGGTGTCCAGTAAGCTGTGGCTTGCCAGATAATGTGAGTGTCCAGTAAGTTGTGGCTTGCCAGACGATGGATGATGAGCCCTCAATTTTGGGCGGCTGACTGGATCGTCGTTTAGTTAATGCATACCTGGGCTGGTCGTCTGAGGTGCTGGACGTAATGTTTACTGGAATGGCCTAGTGGTAGTGACCGGTAAGCTGCCGGCCCCTGCAGTATTTTTTAGGCACTCCCACCATGACAAGACGATGATCCTTTAGGGGCGGCCCCCCACCATGACAAGACGGTTATCCTTTAGGGGCGGCCCCCCACCATGACAAGACCGTGATCCTTTAGGGGCAGCCCCCCACCATGACAAGACCGTGATCCTTTAGGGGTGGCCCCCCACCACGACAAGACATTGATCCTTTAGGGGCAGCCACCCACCATTACAAGACCGTGATCCTTGAGGCCCCCCCCCCCCCCCCACCATGACAAGACCGTGATCCTTTAGAGGCGGCCCCCCACCATGACAAGACCGTGATCCTTTTAGGGCAGCCCCCCACCATGACAAGACCGTGATCCTTTAGGGGCGGCCCCCCACCATGACAAGACCGTGATCCGTTAGGGGCGGCCCCCCACCATGACAAGACAACAATCCTTTAGGGGCGGCCCCCCACCATTACAAGACCGTGATCCTTTCGGGGCGCCCCCCCAACATGACAAGATCGTGATCCTTTAGGGGCGGCCCCCCACCATGACAAGACATTGATCCTTTAGGGGCTGCCACCCACCATTACAAGACCGTGATCTTTTAGGGGTGCCCCCCCCCCACCATGACAAGACCGTGATCCTTTAGGGGCGGCCCCCCCACCATGACAAGACATTGATCCTTTAGGGGCGGCCACCCACCATGACAAGACCGCGATCCTTTAGGCCCCCCCCCCCCCCACCATGACAAGACCGTGATCCTTTAGGGGCAGCCCCATTGCTAAAACCCAAAAATAAAGGACATAGGAAACAGTATTACGTACTTGCTTTGTGACAAGTATGGTTCCCTGGAATTTTCACACACAATGTACTTGTATTTGAACATATTATATAACTATTATGACTTTAATTTATTTATTTTTTCTTTGTGTCCAGGGTCTTCGTGGAAACCCAGGAGCTGTAGGAATGCCAGGAGCTCCTGGACCTTCTGTAAGTCTTGACTTTTTTATATTAGATTATCCCATCTACTTTAATGCGAACAGAGCCATTTGGAGGCCATGGTGCGCTCACATGATCACTTTTAGCATGCGTCTTTCTAGTGATCAGTTCATTATTTGGAAGTTCAGTCAATTAATTATTATTAATTTCTATTTCTGGATTATAGTTCACCTAATCAATTTTATTAATTAGTAAAGGATCGTACGATACTGAATGTGCATGTTCTGTGTATATATTCATTAAAATAATTCTGTAATAGGCTAGTTATAGGTTGAGGGCTGACGGCTTTTGTTTGTTCCTTTGTTGAACAAAAGTGAATGCCATATTTAAATCGAGTGAAGAAAGGCCTTGCGCCAGTGGCCTTGACATTGATAAATCGGTCGATTTGACGAATGAGGGGAGTAAGAGAGTCATAGAGTGTGATTACGCGTCATTTGCCAAGAGGTATTGGGTCTCGTCTCGAAACAAAACATGGGTGCAAGCAAATGGACCTCAAAAAGCCTGCAAGTCTACTTATGACCAGACATATAATCTGAAAACGCCTGCAAGATTCACGGACTTACCTCGTCATTTGAAGTCTTGTTCTCAAGACTTGTTCTCAGCATCTAGTCTTCATAATAGTAGTCCACTAATTGTTGTATGTTTAATCCAGAGGTTGTAATGCAGTAATTTATAAAGTTTCTTGTCACAAGTTGCACAAAAAAAACAAAAAACAAAAATCAATCAAATCCAAATCGCAAAAAGCCGGCGACGTTTTTTTCGGTAATCCAATCGGCCGGCAGGCCGGTTGTAGCCGGCACTCTTGCACCCATGACAAAACCAAATGTTGTTTAGCCAGGTCAGAGACTGTATGGGTGACAATGATCTGAAAACTTGGTCCTCAGCGTTGGGTCATTGGGTAAGGTTTTTATTTTTATTTTTATTTTTTGTAAATGTTACTCTCACTTGACTCAGGTGTGAATGAGTACCTACTATATGGTCTAGTGGTATGATACTTGCCTTCAGATCGGTGCATATTTGAGTCCTGGGAAAAGTCTTTTTACTCACATTTTTTCACCATACTCAGGTGTAAAACGAGTACCTGGCCGTTAACAACGTTGTTGTCTCTGTCAGGAAAAATGTAATATCGCCCGACAGGCGACATGTCTTGTTCTACATGCTAAGTGTTGCTGTTGGCTAGGGACCCCTTGTAAAGTGCTTGGGGCATGTTAAGTGGATATTGCTCCAGTTAAAAGCTCATTTTTGTTTTGTTTTGTATTTTTTTTTTTACCTGGCTTTACAGACAGTGACAGATATTGTCGTAGTGTTAGTACAAAAAGGATACATTACAGGTCACTTGTACTGTATGAAATGGAAATTTAGTTCCATGTGACCAGCTGGGGTAAGGAATTCCTTGCTACCCTTTGGATAGGATATAAGTCTATCACAAAGTACTGTCTACTAGATCTTTCAGACCACCTACTCAGTCACTGCTTCATGGACAGAGGGCTTTGGCACACAAAGTGGCAGAATAAAAATCTCGACATAATACCCATTGGCTGGCTGTATGTAACATCTGCTCGGTTAAAGTATCACAGTAAAATCTCCTTGAAAGTATTTAAAAATGAAAATAACAGCTTCAAAACAGAACAAAATATGAAAGACAAAACGTTTCAGGCTCAAAATCTTTCTTCAGCCAATAACAAAAAAAAAAAAAGAAACAACAACAAAAAAAAATCCCCAGTAAAATGTTTAACTTTTTACTATTTTGCGAATAGCTGAAGTAGGGTTTTGAGCCAAAACATTCTGTGTTTAGTTTTTTGTTCTTTTTTCTTTTTTTTTTTTTTTTTTGAAGCCATTATATATTCATTTTTGTATAGATTACTTTGTCCAGTCTACAGCTTCTTCTAGCAGCTTAGTAGTATTCAATGAGAAAAATCTCTTATATTTCCACTTCAGGGACTTGCAGGTCAACAAGGAGTTAGTGGCCGTCGTGGAGCCCCAGGTGCCAATGGCCACAAAGGATGGACAGGACGACCCGGTGCTCAAGGACTCCAGGGACCAAAGGTTGGTTGTCTCACTTAATAATTTTAATAATAATAAATAATAATAGTAATGTTGAAAACTTATATAGCGCTATTCAGAAAAGTGAGGCACTTTGAATGCATATAATTCTACAAGAATGCACATGAGTGTTAACAATTCTATTTCTACTTCTTGTTGTAAGTGAAAATGTTTAATTCACTTCGTTCAGTGCTTGGTGGTTATTTGTAGTAGTCATCAAGATTGTTCTTAAAATTGTCAGTTTTAGAATTAACCACATATTCTTGTAGATGTTCCATTTATCCATTACTTTTGGGCATATCATTTTTTTTACGGATATCTAATGTACATCTGGGCCTTGAACAGTTTGAATGACTGAGCTCTCAGTTCATGGGACATTCCAGATGATACTTGTGCGGCTATGTGGTCTTGTGGGATGACACTTGCTTTCAGATCGGAAGGTTATGAGTTCGAGCCTTGCTCGGCGCTTAGTTGAGTCCTTGGAAAAGGCTCTTTACTCATATTCTCTCACCGTACTCGGGTGTAAAATGAGTACCTTGCCGTTAACAGCGTTGTCTCAGTCCGAAAAAAAATGTAATATCGCCTGACAGGCGTCATGTCTCGTTCTACATGTTATGTGTTGCTGTTGGTCATTGACCCCTTGTAAAGCGCTTTGAGCACGTTTAGTGTATAATGAATGTTATACTTAAAACTGTCTTTATTTGATATTTCACCTGGAGCTGACTGATTGACTGACAGTGGGTAACAATGGTATCAGAATGGGAACTTAAAAGGAGTAGGAGTACCTACATATATTGATGATGTTTTTGCAATGAATTTTAAAGTCTCAATCGCTCTATATTGATAATGTTATTGCAACGAATTTTAAAGTCTCAATCGCTCTATATTGATAATGTTTTGGCTATGAACTTTAAAGTCTCAGTCGCTCTATATTGATAATGTTATTGCAATGAATTTTAAAGTCTCAGTCGCTCTATATTGATAATGTTTTGGCAATGAATTTTAAAGTCTCCATCGCTCTATATTGATAATGTTTTGGCAATGAATTTTAGTCTCAATCACTCTATATTGATAATGTTATTGCAACGAATTTTAAAGTCTCAATCGCTCTATATTGATAATGTTTTGGCTATGAACTTTAAAGTCTCAGTCGCTCTATATTGATAATGTTATTGCAATGAATTTTAAAGTCTCAGTCGCTCTATAATGATAATGTTTTTGCAATGAATTTTAAAGTCTCAATCACTATATTGATAATGTTTTTGCAATGAACTTTAAAGTCTCAATCGCTCTATAATAATATTGCAATGAACTTTAAAGTCTCAGTCACTCTATATTGATAATGTTATTGCAATGAATTTTAAAGTCTCAATCGCTCTATATTGATAATGTTTTGGCAATGAATTTTAAAGTCTCAATCACTATATTGATAATGTTTTGGCAATGAATTTTAGTCTCAATCGCTCTATATTGATAATGTTATTGCAACGAATTTTAAAGTCTTAATCGCTCTATATTGATAATGTTTTGGCTATGAACTTTAAAGTCTCAGTCGCTCTATATTGATAATGTTATTGCAATGAATTTTAAAGTCTCAATCGCTCTATATTGATAATGTTTTGGCAATGAATTTTATAGTCTCAATCGCTCTGTATTGATAATGTTTTGGCAATGAATTTTAAAGTCTCAATCGCTCTATATTGATAATGTTTTGGCAATGAATTTTAAAGTCTCAATCGCTCTATATTGATAATGTTTTGGCAATGAATTTTAAAGTCTCAATCGCTCTATATTGATAATGTTTTGGCTATGAACTTTAAAGTCTCAGTCACTCTATATTGATAATGTTTTTGCAATGAATTTTAAAGTCTTAATCGCTCTATATTGATAATGTTTTGGCAATGAATTTTAAAGTCTCAATCGCTCTATATTGATAATGTTTTTGCAATGAATTTTAAAGTCTCAATCGCTGTATATTGATAATGTTTTTGCAATGAATTTTAAAGTCTCAATCGCTTTATATTGATAATATTATTGCAATGAATTTTATAGTCTCAATTGCTCTATATTGATAATATTTTTGCAATGAATTTTAAGGTCTCAATCGCCCTATATTGATAATGTTTTTGCAATGAATTTTAAAGTCTCAATCGCTCTATATTGATAATATTATTGCAATGAATTTTAAAGTCTCAATCGCTCTATATTGGTAATAATATTGCAATGAATTTTAAAGTCTCAATCGCTCTATATTGATAATATTTTTGCAATGAATTTTAAAGTCTCAATCGCTCTATATTGATAATGTTTTTGCAATGAATTTTAAAGTCTCAATCGCTGTATATTGATAATGTTTTTGCAATGAATTTTAAAGTCTCAATCGCTCTATATTGATAATATTATTGCAATGAATTTTATAGTCTCAATTGCTCTATATTGATAATATTTTTGCAATGAATTTTAAGGTCTCAATCGCCCTATATTGATAATGTTTTTGCAATGAATTTTAAAGTCTCAATCGCTCTATATTGATAATATTATTGCAATGAATTTTAAAGTCTCAATCGCTCTATATTGGTAATAATATTGCAATGAATTTTAAAGTCTCAATCGCTCTATATTGATAATATTTTTGCAATGAATTTTAAAGTCTCAATCGCTCTATATTGATAATGTTTTGGCAATGAATTTTATAGTCTCAATCGCTCTATATTGATAATGTTTTGGCAATGAATTTTATAGTCTCAATCGCTCTATATTGATAATATTATTGCAATGAATTTTAAAGTCTCCATCGCTTCTTCTCTCTCCAGGGACCCGATGGTGAAATGGGACCTCCAGGCATCCCTGGCCCTAACGGACAAGCTGTAAGTGTATATTTTAGTATATGATTTATTTATGCATGGAACAATGAGAGGCTGTCTCAAGCTGCATTTGAAGAAACTACGATGTGAACCCATTTTTTTCTCCTATGAATCATATCAGTTGATGCCATGCATTTAGGTAAGATACTCAAAACATCTGCGTGCTAAATGAAACATACCAACTCAAAAACAATGAGTACATTTAAATTTTGGTTATAGTCTGATTGATGTATTTTAGTGAGAACTATTCACCTAACTGGTGGTCTAAAACAGTAACAAAGGACTGAGTGGCATCAACTTCATTCCTTCTATAGACAGAAGAATGGACAGTTTGCCTTTTAAAATCCATAGGACAGATCTAAACAATCATATGATATTATTATTATTATTATTATTATTATTATTATTATTATTATTATTATTAATATTATTATTAGTATTATTATTATCATTATTATTATTATTATTATTATTATTATTATTTTTATTATTATTATTATTATTATTATTATTATTATTATTATTATTATTATTATTATTATTATTGATGAATAATGATTTTGTTTTCCATCCAATCCAGGGACAAATGGGTCAGAGAGGTCCCATCGGAAGAACGGGAGAACCAGGAAACATTGGACGAGCTGGACCAAATGTAAGTTTGGGATTTTATGGCTTATGATAATCTCCGCTAATCTGTCTTTTCAAAATCTAGAGGTGCCTGAGTCAAATGAGTCAATAAAATGGAGAGAAAGATAAAGGGAGTAAATGTGACTCATAAATAAGGGAACAGCGAAAAACAAACGATGTTTCGGACTTGGCCCTTTTTCAAGTAAACTTCGGTCAAAGATGACTCGAAATTTATAATCTTTCCTGCCAAAAAATCACATCGAAAAACATTTTAAATTATTATTTAGCTGGAAATAAAGTTATCACAAAAGTCATAGTTTATCTTTTAGTGAACGTTTGGAATGCATTAAATTTGAAACCAAAGCACTAGTTCTGTTAACCAATTTTTAAAGAAATTGATCGCCAAAGGATTGTATTCATTAAGATACGTATGTGATTAATGTTTGCCATAATCAAAGACATTAAATGTTGTCTATTAATACTGTTCAATATCATGTCATGTATAAGGCATTGAAAGGATATTTAGTATCCTATATAGCTTTTTATAAGATAAGATAAGATAATAAAAACGAAATTCACTTTGAAGATTATAGAATGTTACACCTCTTAATTTAGGAGAATCTTAATATTAAAAATTGTAATTTTTTAAATATTTACGTATATTAATTCATTATCATTATCATAATTGTCATCATCATCATCTTCATCATCATCATTATTATTGTCTTCATCAAAATTTATTCAGGGTATTACCACCATAGTTCTTCTATTTCTCTTTCACATCAGGGATTCCGAGGAGAGCCTGGAGATGATGGACCCATGGTGAGGCCACAAATCATTTCATTTATTAATTAAGTGTCATGCATTCGATTAAATCATGGGTGCCAGCAGGAAGAAGTGCTGAAACCTGAAACTAAAATCTCAACACTTTGCCAAACCTGAAAATGTTCCTACTGAAAATGCGGCGTAAACTTTACTCTTATTTCATCACCGTTTTTATACCATTATTAAATGATTACACAGCAAACATATTGATACAATGAGGAAATTAATTTGATTTTAAAACCAACTTTCACCAATCTACCTCCATACACTGAAAAGGTGGCTAAATCACGTTTTCGAATTTTTACAGATGCTATTAGGTTATTTTACTCAAAACACAGGTATTTGACTTTGAGATATCGCAAAACCGGAATTCCGGCATGAACCGGAAAACTGGCACCCATGGATTAAATATTGCTAAAAACTTAAAACACTATATCAATGCAATGAATTGTGGAGTGATTTTAATCATAATATTTAATACTGGTAGCCAAGAAGAAGGCGCAATGCAGTGTGTAACTCAGCTATCTGAGTTCAAATCCACTGTGGGCTCTTTTATGTTTGTCCCTTATGCAAAGTTGGTAATTTTCTGTTTGCTCACCTCACTGTGGTAAAAATTCTGTACATATCTCATGGAATTTTGAATGATTTACTTTTTGCATATAGTAATTTCATGGAGAAGATATTTTAACTCACTCAACCCTAACACCGACTATATCCGTAGTTTACCTGGGTTACTTTTACCCCATGCCTATTTATTACCTTTTTTCTGAGACAACTTATAGGCACAGTATCAAAGCTAATGTTTTTCGTTTTTACATGTGAATGATAGTTGAATAAAACTATCTACAATGAACATGCTCACTTTTAATACATTTTATCCAATTTTGAAAAGTAGCAAAAAATTCTTAGGATTGAGTGAGTTAAGATGTAGTGTTAAATACATAATTTAAAAAAGAAATCAAATATTAGCCATGTACATAGAATATTATTCAACTAGTGAACTCTTAGTTTAACCTTCATTTTTTGGTATTATGCAACACAAGAGTAAAAAACTTACAATAAATAAGAAAATTATATTTTAGATCTAGCGGTGTAAAAAGTTTCCTTTATGCTGTATTTTGTTCATTGTTTCTATTTATCTATCACATAAAACTTACTATTTCGTTTTTTTAAATCTTTTGTTTTTATCTTATCACAGGGCGCCGCTGGACCTCAAGGACCCCCAGGACCTCCTGGACCCCCCGTAAGTGGATAATTTGTTTAGTTTATCAAAGTTACAGGTCAAATTCGAAGGTCTCCATGGAATTGAAAAATGATACAAGGAAACTTAAAAAAGAGGATGATTCTGTTTTGCTCAGACAGCCACTATAATATGTGACATACGGTCTCAAAATGCTATTATTTCATAACAGTTTAGATGGGGAAAATTGAAATTTACAGCCAAAAATGTGGAACTTTTGCCAATATTGTTTTTTTGTTTTTTTAATTTTGGTTTTATTAAGAAGAAAGTATATAAAATGGGGCACAAAAGTAGAATGTTATACCTCTGATTATTTTAACTTTTAATTCATCACCCCGGTAGGGTAGGGTACGAGCACAACTCTGTGAGTGTGCCATTTACTTGCTCAAGACTGTGACATGAACCACGCAATTCCAGAGAAGATATCAAGACCATACCTCTATGCCATACTGCCCTTTTATAATATTCTAACCCTCTTGATTCCGCCATTCTTGTCCACAGGCATACAGTAGTGCCTTCCCCAGAGCTCCTGCCTTTAGCCAAAACAAGGGACGTGATCCTTACATGGTAAACACTTTATTTGTTGTCAGATGAGTATAAGTTTGTATATTTAGTTATTTATTTATTTTCAATCATTCCTTCTTCTTTCTCTAACTGAACGCCAAAGAGTCCATGCTATTACCGGTGAAACATGGTGGACGTCCTTTTTGAGTCTACTATATCTAAGAATCGTTTTTTTGAATAGAATTTTACAATTTTTTGTTCTTTCACATTATTCGGAAATGAGGATTATACCCAGATAAATGGTAATGTAATTTTGAGAGATATGGAGAGTACATTATGGATTGAACTTGAATGCTGTATTTGAAATAACCAAGGTAAATGTTGAACATAAACTCCTCTCCAAACCACTTCCCTCCTTTGATTTCCATTCCATCTGACGAATGTACGTATTTGAATGTTGTCCAGCACAGTTTTAAGTATGGATTTCATGCTGTTATCTGAGTGGGACCGAGTTTATTTGTCTTGGGACCACATATATAGATTTATGCAGGGATCTGTTCCTATTTTTTTTAAAAATTAGTCTCCCTTTACCTTACTTTTCCTCAGCACATTCATTTCTACCAATGATAAAAAAAAAAAAAGTGTATGCGTTTTTAAAAACTAAATCAATAATATTTGTACATCTCCAATCATATTCCTTTTTTTTTTTGGTATGCAATCTTAATATCCTACAATATGTTATTTAAGTCTTTTTCTTTTATAAGGAGAGATATCTAAGTCTAATTGATTTTGTTTGTTTAAAGCATTAATTGTGTTTTTTCAAGCATTAAGAAAAATACTGAACTCACAGCATGATTATGCAATAAGAAAACAATTATTTCATTTTGGTCTCAAGAGCCTTTTAGATTCTGAATTTTACATTTTAAAAGTAATTTTCTCAAAACTTTAAAAATCGAATTCAGCAGTTATATTGGCTAAGCTGTAAATCTCCTGAAAACAAATAACTCTATCTCTACAGCAATATGACCAACCTATTGAAGACACAGAGCAAGCTTACTTCAGCTACAACCTGGCTCGTTATGCAATGCAGCGTGTGCTGAAACCAAATGGCAAGAGATATTCTCCTGGTCGTACTTGTCAGGACATCAAAATGGCTCATCCAGATGCACCAAACGGTAAGCGTAAAGAAGTAACATTTCTAGATGGATGGATTTTATCATAGATGTGATTTTCTGAGATTTATTGCTATGGCTATACTAACACAAGAGTGACAACGGTGAGGTCTTGGATTGGGAACAATACAGACCATGGGCGTTTCAGGTACAAACCCTTCATCAGCCTAACAATAAACAAATAAGCGTTGAAAACAAATAAAATTAATACGAGTGTAAATTTATACAGACGATATAAAGTTACACTGCATTTTATTTGTTTTCAACATTTATTTATTGTTATGCTGAAGAAGGGTTTGTACCCAAAACGTCCATTGTCTGTATTGTTCCCATCCAAAGCCTCTCCATTATCACTCTTTCATTAGTATTTTCATGATCCCAGGCTTCAGGCAGCTTCCAGCGCTCATTGCTATGACTACAGTTCTTGCGAGATTCTTTAACACACCAAATTCCACCAATACGACACACTAAAAGCTGGGTGACTCATAGCTGCCAATCCTACCGGAAATTGCGGGAGACTCCCGCATTTTTAGTTTGTCTCAAGCACTCCCTCCCGTCACACCGATTTCCCGCATTAAAAAAAAACTTTTAAACTCAATTGTTGGTCATTCTAAAACTGTTTCAAGTCATAGTGTATCTTGATATCAAGTATGTTTAGTTTAATAGTAGTTGCCAGAGACATTCATGGATGGAGATTGTTTGTGTTCTAAGTGCATGTGCAGGCTACTTTGTAATTTCGCTTAAGAGTGGATTAATTCAACCATACCTTGCCCAAGAGACAACCTTATAGGCTGTCAGTCTTTTGAAATGTAGATTTATACATTTATGTATCTCCCTGACTTTTTCTGAATCTCCCTGATTTTCTGACCAAAACTCCCTCTTAAAAAGCTTGGTGGGTTGGCAGCTATGGGGTGACTGAATATATTGGTTACCTCCCATGAGCATCGGATTTCGGCATGCTTGGATTCTAACACACTGTTTGGCTTCTCATGAGAGTGTGGGGGAATCCAACTAGGACTGTATTTAAAACCTCCATGATAAACTGGAACTAAAAACATACACATATTATTAAATAGCAAGGCAGCCAACTTTTCAAATAGATAAAACCGGAAAGATAAAGAACTGAACAAGTGTCTATGAAAGGTGCCAGGTAGTAGAGTGCCTGCTGATCTAGTTGTCGAGCTCTTCAAACATAAAGCTTTCCTTAATTACTTTCTATCTATTTTCTTATTTTAATTTGCTGATCAAATATTCTTAATCCGGGGACATGCAAGGGTAATTTTGTTACAGTCTTATTTTTTGTGTGTTTATTTATTTTTTTTAAATGTATTCAGTTACCTAAGTTTTTGGTTTATTTTTCATTATTTATATCAGATAAACTGATGAAAACATTGTTATTTTCCCCTCAATTTTACGAAATAACTTAATATTGGTGTATTTTAATTTTTTTTTAGCAAATGTTATTTTTGCGGCAAATGTTACAAAAATGACTCAAATAGGAGTATTGAAAAATTATGGGATAGCATAGTTGTTCTTTATATACTGTCCCATTTTACTACCCTTTATGCAAAAAAAACAAAAACAAAACGTATCATCTTCATCACATTGTACGGCTATGTGGTCTAGTGGTATGTCACTCGCTTTCGGATCAGAAGGTCTTGGGTTCGAGCCTTGCTTGGTGCATAGTTGAGTCCGTGGAAAAGTCTCTTTACTCACATTCTTTCGCCTCACTCGGGTGTAAATTGAGTACCAGGCTCTATCGGAAAAATTATAAATATCACCTAACAGGCATCATGTCTCGTCCTATATGTTATGTGTTGCTGTTAGCCAGGGACCCCTTGTAAAGCACTTTGAGCAGGTTTAGTGGATATTGCGCTATATAAATGCTCTATCATCACAATGATCTCTTTTCACAGGCAACTACTGGGTAGATCCCAACGGTGGTTCCGGCAGTGACGCCATCAACGTCTACTGTAACTTTGACACTGAGGAGACCTGTGTTCTTCCGTCAAGACGTACAGTAAGTCATATTAAAAAACTCATTCCATTTAGAAAACAAACTACAGTCATATGGTCCTTACTCTCGATTGAGGTCATGTGTTCAACTGTTTGGTTGAATAAAGGGAATTTTATTTTATTTATTTATTTATTTATTGTAATAATTTGTTTTAACAATGCCATACTCTCTTCACTCACTCATTTGTAGTGTCTCAATCACTGTATTTTGTTGACAAAGGGAAAACCTGAAACGTCCACATCATGTCTCCTTAGTAAATTAAATTGAAACTTTTATTTCATTATTTGTTATTGGGATTTCTATATTGGAGCTTCAAGCAGCAACATTTCCACTTTGATCACTTGACTATTTTATGTCCCCAGTTTGAACCTCAGAGATGGACCAAGGACTCTCGCAGTAACGGACAATACTTTATGGTGGAAGTCAATGGAAAGAACCAAGTAAGGGGTTATATGGCTGTGCTGTAGGATGCTGTCATCGTTGGTCATGGTTGTGTTGAGTTGTTGGTGGTGGTCGTGGTCATGGTGGTGTTGGAGTTGTTGTTGCCGATGTTGGTGTTAGTAGTTTTAGAGTTGTTGGTGGTGTTGTGTTGTTGGAATTGTTGTTGGTGGTGGTCTTGGGGTTGTTTGTGGTAGTAGTGGTGGTGGAGTTGTTGTCGATGTTGATGTTGGTAGTTTTGCAGTTGTTGTTGGTGGTGTGCTGTTGGAATTGTTGTTGGTGGTGGTATTGCTGTTCTGTTTTGTGGCTGTTGTTGGTGGTAGTGGCGTTAGTTGTTGCTGTTGCGATAGTGTTTGATTGGTTTGATTTTGTTGTTTCAGTTTCTGCTTCGGCAGCAACTTCTGTTTATTTTTGTTGTATTGTCCTGCTGTTTTGTCGTGTTTTGTGGATGTCCTTGTAGCTGTTGTAATTTTGAATAACATTTTTCTCTCTTCCCATAACAGTTTGACTACGAAACTGTTTCCAACCAACTCAAGATACTCCAGCTTCTGTCTAACGGTGCCAGGCAAACCTTTATTTACGAATGCCTCAACTCCAACCCCGCTGGCTTGGCCATTTCTACCAATGACGAGAATGTCCTTTTCAGTAATACAAGACGGTTCAAGCGTACCACCTTCATTGATGTTGTTGACGATTGTGTAAGTAGAGGTTCCTTTTTAATGTCAATTGCCAGCCATCAACATTTGTTGATGATTGTGTAAGTAGAGGTTCCTTTTTAATGTCAATTGCCAGCCATCAACATTTGTTGACGATTGTGTAAGTAGAGGTTCCTTTTTAATGTCAATTGCCAGCCATCAACATTTGTTGATGATTGTGTAAGTAGACGTTCCTTTTTAATGTCAATTGCCAGCCATCAACATTTGTTGACGATTGTGTAAGTAGAGGTTCCTTTTAATGTCAATTGCCAGCCGTCAACATTTGTTGATGATTGTGTAAGTCGAAGTTCCTTTTTAATGTCAATTGCCAGCCATCAACATTTGTTGACGATTGTGTAAGTAGAGGTTCCTTTTTAATGTCAATTGCCCGCCATCGTGTTAAAACTGGTATTTTGTCAGAGTGATGTGTATGTCAAAAAACTGAATTTTACCCTTAACATCTAGCCCCTGCCCAGTATTTATAACAATCTATGTTCGGTAGCAGGGAGAAAACTCTCTCTCTCAAAAACAAAAACAAAATTATTATCTCGGTTATTTGAAACAACTATAAAACAACTACAATTGTAAAGAGGAATGATTGCTCTTTAATTTGATACCAAACACTTTTTTCAGATTATGTTTTTGATTTTAACGGTTTTACGGTGCTTATCAGCGCCAGTAGAAAGGATGAAAACTGGAGAGTAAAAACATTCTAGATGTACAATTAAAAGGACTTTAGGAAAAAAGTAAGACAAAGGGGAATGGTTCGAATAGGGAACAGATGTAGATTCTAAGAGCATATTATCAGTGTTCTTAGTTTGAGATCACTTAAAAGTCTCACCAAGACACCAGCACAAGTCCCCACTAAGAGGAATATACTCAAATGCTTACATTCTCATCTCATGTAGTTCCATATCTGAAGCAGACGTCGGAGGTCATCTTCCGCCAAGCTGATCTATCTCTTGCCAATTCTATTAAAGCAGCGCCACCTTTCTCAGCTTCATCTGTCCAAGTTCTTATCCCTTTCAAATACGTTATTCTTTGTCTTCCTCTTATTCTTTTTCCATTCATCTTTCCAGTCAAGGCGAGTATTTCCAAACCAGGGTGGCGGATAATGTGTCCTAAAAATTCCATTTGGCGTTTGATGATTTTTGTTATCAGTGATCTTTTTCTGTTTGCCATTTCTAAAATTTCTTCATTTCTTTTCCTTTCCATCCATGACACCCTCATCATTCTTCTGTAAAACCACATTTCCACTGCCTCCAGTCTTTTAACCATGGTCTTGTTTATGGTCCAGCTCTCACAACCATATAGCAGCACAGACAGTACATAGCAATCCAGGACTTTGATTTTTGTTTTCATGCTAATATTCCTGTTTTTCATAATTGTATGCAGCTGGTTGAATGCATTCTTCGCCATACCTATTCTTTTCTTTATTTCACAATCTGATTTTCCATTGGATGTTACATTGAAGCCTAAATATTTGAAACATTCAACTTGTTGTATTGTTTGTCCTCTGCTTGTTATTACACAGGCTGGTGGGTTATTATTTTTAGATACCGTCATACATTCTGTTTTAGATATATTCAGTTCCAGTCCCATATTTTCACTACTCCTGACTACAACATCCAGTAATTCTTGTAGTTCATGTTCAGATTCTGCCAGTAGAACCGTATCATCTGCATACCTCAGATTTGTTACATTCTTTCCTCCAATACACACCCCCTTCTTATGTTCGATATCTCTTAATATCATTTCACTATAGAGGTTGAATAAATCTGGAGACAAAACACACCCCTGCCTAACTCCTCTTCTAATAGGTGTAAAACTGCTTAGTTCGTTGTCAACACGCATTGCTGCTTCTTGTTCACATGCTTACATTATACATTCAAAATAACAACAAAAAAACAATACATAACAGAAAGATGATTTACAAGGAAAAAAATATCATCTCCCTATAACAATAACTATGCAGTTGACTTTCCCTCCCAGCTAGGACTCTGGCCAGAGCCAGGACAAAACCAATTAAAGTACAAAAGAAAAGGTAAGACAAAGGGGAATTGGTTCAAATAGGCAACAGATGTAGATTCCAAGAGCACACCGCCAAAGTACTTAGTTTGAGATCACCTAAAAGTCTCATCCAGACACAAGCACAGGTCCCAACTAAGAGGAATACACTCAAATGTTTACCAATCATATAATATAATATGTAAACTAAACATAATACAATGCATAACAGAGAGATGATTTACAAGGAAAAAAATATCATCTCCCAAAACTATAACTATACATTCGACTGTTTCCCTCCCAGCCAAGGAACTCCGGCAAGGATCAGGACAAAACTAAGTAATCTCACACCAAGACAAAGACAGAAAGCATGTTGGAAAACAGATATAACCGGATAGAAGACACAGTAAGTGCCACCCTGCCCACTATGGGAGGTCAGGAATCCCACATTGATATCTGAACAGCATTGAATATAAAAATTGTTTCCTCCTTCCATTTCAGGTCAAAGACAACCAATGGCATCAGGCCAGCTTCAGCATACGCACCAACTACACAGAGATTCTACCTGTGATGGATTTGCAACTCTTTGACATTGGACGGGAAAACCAGAAGTTTGGTATACAAATCGGGGACGTATGTTTCAGTTAGATGCATTCTGGGTAATAATCATAGATTCTTGTAGTTTGTTTTTCTTTGGTAAGTTTTGTTGCGATGTTTTAAAATTCTTTTTTCTTTTTTTTTTTTTTCTTTGTTAGTTGTGCAGGGTGTTGTTTGTTTTATGTCAAAATGTGTCATTGTGTATTCCTATATATGTATAGTTATATACGTTATAAGTGGATAGCAAGAACTATTTTTGACTTGTTACCCTTTATTGTGGTCGTTTAATTTTATATGAATCTCTCAATACGCATTTGGACTTTCATTGTTTTATATTTATTATACGTTTTTAATTTTTTATATTTGTCTCATCTCCATATTTTACTGATTTAATATGAGATGTTTATTACAAGATTTTTAGGCTTAATAAAGATTCAAACAGATTTCAAATTTGTGACTATTTATGGCTCACATTAAACTCTAATTCTTTACATATTATTTTCCCGGTTGCATTATTTAATTTTTTTTTTATATGTGTGTGTCATCGATTTAAAATTTGAAAAAAATTATTTCATTTTTACCCCCTTTCTTTTCTTTTTTTTTTTTAAATCTTTTTTTTTAAAAAATATACCATAGCTAATAATTGCTGATGTTGCCATCACAACTATTACCATTATCATTTTCATCATTGTTATCATCTGTATCATTGTCATCATATTATCACCAAAATCATCATGATCTTCATCATCACTATGGTTATCATCATCATCATTATCATCACGTCCATCATCATATTCATTAAATAAACAATAAAAACTGCGTGCATTCACACAGTGCCTTATCACAATCCGTCCAACCATTGCAGTATGTTATATGATATATTATAGTATACATATATTATATCAATGTGTTCTATCCATTTTGATATTCTTCATTTCATTATAACTGTTGTTGTCATTCATTTATTGGTCATGCTTATTCTTATCGTTAAGAATGATTTTTTAAACTGTTGTTTAATTTCATTTTTTTTTTAAAATCATGTAAGAAAATTATAATTGCTGGCATTTTAAATAATCAACAACAAAAAAAACCCTTTGATAAATATATTTTATGCTGCTGTAATATCAAATATTAATTAATTTTTCATTTTAAAAATTAAATATTTTTATAAATATTTATTTTTTAAAAAAAATTATAAAGCATTTTAACCGTAACTTATTCATCTACATTTACTTTTTTTTCCCCAGCAAATTCCAATACCAAGAAATAATGATATAATTTTGTTAAGGTTTTATAAGATAAAATGACTAACTATTACAAGCGGCTTTTTTACTTAACTATATAAACATAGCATATAATAAAATAAATAGGCAAAGAACCAGTTACGATTTTAATTTAGACACTTTACTGTTGTCCTTCCTGTCCTCTCAACATTATGATAAGCATCATACTAATGAAGATAATCAAATCAAGATAAAGATGATGTTTTTAAAAAAAAGTTGCTGCCCATTCAATTATCTTAGCTAACAACGCAAATGTTAACGTATACGTAATGACGTCAATCACCATCAACATGCTAGTCTTTCTGAAATAAACAAATATTTTTTTCCAACTACAGATAAATATATATGAGAGTATAGGGGAATGGATGGCAGTAAAATTGTCTAGATAAAAGTGGTAGAAGGCATTTCTTTGACCTATGAGAAAATAAGTAGACCAAGTTAAAAATAGAATTTCGTACTTGCTAATATTCGTTTTGTTGTGTGTTTTATTTCATTCTTTTTTCTTTTTTTTCTGTCTCTTTTGTGCGTGTGTATGTGTGAGAGAGGTGTGAATAGATGAGAGAGGCAAAGAGAGAGAGAGAGATGGATGAAAAGAGAAGTGTGAGAAAAAGTGAAGTCAAAGACGGGAGTATTATTAAAGCTTGTGTGCTCTTTTTGATGATTTAATTAATTCTTGTGGTTAATGGAAGAGTGAGTGAATTTATTTGTGATTTATTGAATGGTTTTATTTGAAGAGTTTATTAGAAAAAACCAAGTGATTCGTGTGGGGGCAATGTTGCACTCACTTTGGCGTGTTTAAACATCAGTGATAATTATGAATAATTGAATTGAAAATAAATAAACATCTATAAAGAGTTGGTATCTTTCTTTGTTATTGTTATTTATATATATATGGTCTTGTGGTATGACACCCGCTTTCGGATCGGAAGGTCCTGGGTTAGAGCCTCGCTTGGTGCATAGTTGAGTCCTTGGAAAAGGCTCTTTACTTACTTACATTCTCTCACTGTACTCAGGTGTTAAATGAGTACCTGGCCGTTAACAGCGTTGTCCGTCATGTTTCGTTCTAATTGTTACGTGTTGTTGTTGGCCAGGGACCCCTTTCAAAGTGCTTTGAGCACTCAGTGGATATTGCGCTTTATAAAAGCTAAATTTAAAGAGGAAGAAAATGGAGATTCAGAACATTCTAGATTTACTATCAAAAGCACCCAAGAAAAAGTAAGACAAAGGGGGACTGGTGCAAATAGGGAACAGGAAATTCTACGAGCGGTCTAGCAATTTGCCTATGTTGACATTTAAAAGTCCTGTCCAGGCACTAATAAAGGATCTGATCCTGCCATAAAGGACAAATTTGTTTGTTTTTTGTTTTTAAGGGTTTTACGGTGCTTGCAACGCATTAAGGTCATATCAGTGCCAGTAAAAAGGAAGAAAATGGGATAGTAAAAAGTTCTAGAATTACAATTAAAGCACCCAAGAAAAAGTAAGCCTTAGTAAGACATAGGGGAACTGAGAACAAATAGGGATCAGATGTAGATTCCAAGAGCACACCATCAAAGTACTTAGTTTGAGATCACCTAAAAGTCTCATCCAGACACAAGCACAGGTCCCAACTAAGAGGAATACACTCAAATATTTACCAATCATATAATATAATATGTAAACTGAACATAATACAATGCATAAGAGAGGGAAGATATACAAGGAAAAAAATATCATCTCCCAAAACTATAACTATACATTCGACTGTTTCCCTCCCAGCCAAGGTCCGGCAAGGATCAGGACAAAACTAAGTAATCTCATTCCAAGACAATGACAGGAAACGAGTGGAAAACGGGTATGGGGGGGATAGAAGACACAGCATGTACCTCCCTGCCCACTATGGGAGGTCAGGAAGGACACACTTGTCGTCTCCAGCGAGCTGAGAACTTGAGTAGCCAGACAGATGATTGTCACAGGAATTGCAGAATTTTCTTTTTCTCTACCAGCTTGACAAGATAATGTGCGCATGTTGAAAATATGATTTTTAAAAAAGAAGAAATATGGGAAAATGAGCATAAATATCGGGAAAAAATTGATAAATCCTTTCAAATTGGTTGAGGTTGGGTGGCCAGTCTGTAAAGATTCTGAAAAGTGTGTATGAAACTGAAACAATGCCAGACAAAGCAAGAAAGAAAAATACAGGTACAAGAAAAGAAAAGAAAGCATCCCAAAAATCGAGGAAGACTGCCAGGACCAGGAAATGATAAAGATCTGAACAAGTGTGTATCAGCGGCGTAGCCTGGTCATTTAGGAGCATGGGGCTGGATTTGAGATTGGTTGTCGCACACACACACACACACACATATATATATATATATATATATATATATATATATATATATATATATATATATATATATATATATATATATATAAGAGAGAGAGAGAGAGAGAGAGAGAGAGAGAGAGAGAGAATATGATGCACTCAATTATTTTACCAAAATTTGTATGTTCTTTGTAACTTGTTCATCATGCCTGGCTAAGGATAAGCGATAGCCACTGTCAATCTGTGCACCTATGTGAAGAGTACCAACGGTTTTCAATCTAGTGGTGATATTTAAATGTAAGTTCTGATGGTTCAATGCTCTCTGTGTTAAATTTTTTCAAACAGGTAAATCCACTTCTTGTCCAAGACAATTCTGTATTGCTGTTATCGCCAAACAAAATACAATTAAAAGAAAATAAACTCTTATTTTCTATTCTCACCGATAGCCAAGGAAAACGACTATACCAATCTTTATCAAATTAAACGACCTATTCTGTTTCCCGTCTTTAATAGTGAGTACAAAATCGTTTGGTTGATGGGGACCGAGACTTTTAATCAAAAGTTTATTTTCCCTATTCAAAGAACTGGTATTGATAGCCAACAGGTAATCAACGTGATTCATCACACTTAATAGCAATTAATTAAAATTTTAAAAACAAACACTGCACACATCCGATTAACACACTCAAGTTAAAAGGGACAATGGGGAATTCAATATCACCAGGAATGAATATCACATGCCTGACACGCCTCAAAGAGGGATGGGTAACAGGTACAACACGATTGTCATTAACGGAACAATTAGGTCATTGTGTGTGGCTGCGAGTAAGACAGCCACAATGACTCAGTCCAACGTCAAGATGCCTCTTGATGCCCACAGTCATAGCACAGTCAATGCATCGCCTGGTTGTACCGTGGGAATATGGCTGAAAGCTTTCTCAACCTTTAAAGCCACACGCTGTACTGATTGGTCAGTGGCACGAGTACAACTCGAGCTGTAGTAAATTCAAAGCGGTGTGATTGGTTCCAAGTTTTGAGGCTCTGTAAGGGTTTTTTAACACCAGGTCAACAATGAATTTCATTGTTTGTGAAACAGAAAATTAAAAGTGTTACTTTTTATTGTTAAATTCTTACATACTTTCAAGACAATGACGACCTGTGGCTTAGCCTTAATAGCCTTTAAGGCCCTACGCCACTGGTGTGTATGAAATGTGCCAGAAAAAGCAAGAAAGAAAAATACTTGAAAAAAAAAGCATCCTAAAAAATCAGTCTGTTACTGATTTTTTGGGATTGTTTTTTTTCTTTCTTGCTTTGTCTGGCACCTTTCATACACACTTGTTCAGATTTTTATCTTGCACCGGTGCCTGCTCTTTAATTTCTTAATTTGATGCCAGGAAATGAACCGAGCAATCTCAATCCAGAACAAAGACAGAGTGCAACATGGAAAGGAAAGGGAAAACAAGATATGGGGTATAGAAGACACAGCAAGTCAAGTGACCTCCTTTTCACCATGGGATGTCTGAGGATGCCACCCAACTGAGGCAGTGGGTCTCAAATCTATCACTATGTGGATGAGTTTGTCTAATATATTTATATATCTACATGTATTACGAGACGTCTTTGTTTTGTTTTTGTTTCTAAAGGTTTTACGGTGCTTGCAACACATTTAGTTCCTATCATCATCAGTAAATAGGAAGAAAATGGGATAGTAAACAGTTCTAAAATTACAATTAAAGTACCCAAGAAAAAGGAAGACAAAGGGGAATTAGTTCAAATAGGGAAAATATGTAGATTCCAAGAGCACAATCAATATCAATGTACTTAGTTTGAGATCCCTAAATGCCTCATGCTGAAACAAGCACAGGTCCCCACTAAGAGGAATACACTCAAATGTTTACAAATCATATAATGTATAAACAAAACATAATACAGTGCATAACAGAGAAATGATTTACAAGACAAAAAATATCATCTCCCAGAACTCTAACAATACATTTGACTGTTTCCCTCCCAGCCAGGGTATCCGGCAAGGGTCTGGACAAAACCAAGTAATATCATTCCAAGACAAAGACAGAGAGCATGTTGGAAAACAATACAGGGGGATAGAAGACACAGTAAATGCCTCCCTGCCCACTATGGGAGGTAAGGAGCCCCACCCAGAATGTACTTAGTTTGAGATCCCTAAATGTCTCATCCTGACACAAGCACAGGTCTCCACTAAGAGGGACACTCTAAAATGTTTATTGTTTGTTTTTGTTTTTAAGGGTTTTACAGCGCTTGCAACACATTTAGGTTATATCAGCGCCGGTAAAAAGGAAGAAAATGGGATAGTAAAAAGTTCTCGAATTACAATTAAAGCACCCAAGAAAAAAGTAAGACATAGGGAAACTGGGAACAAATAGGGATCAGATGTAGATTCCAAGAGCATACCACCAATGTACTTAGTTTGAAATCACCTACAAGTCTCATCCAGACACAAGCACAAAATCCAACAAAGAGGAACACACTCAAATGCTTACATTATACATTAAAAATAACAAATATAATAATACATAACAGAGAGATGATTTACAAGGAAAAAAATATCATCTCCCAAAACAATAACTATGCATTTGACTGTTTCCCTCCCAGCTAGGATCCCGGCCAGTGCCATGACAAAACCAAGTAATCTCATTCCGAGACAAAGACAGAAAGCATGTTGGAAAACAGATATAAGGGGATAGAAGACACAGTATGTACCTCCCTGCCCGCTATGGGAGGTCAGGATCCCCATCCAGCTAAAATGTTTACAAATCATATATAATATGTAATACAATAATAATAATAATAATAATAATAATAATGATAATGATAATAATAAAATCCATATCATCTCCCAAAACTATACATTTGACTGTTTCACTCCCAGCTAGGGTAGCCGGCCAGGGCCATGACAAAAACAAGTAATCTCATTCCCAGACAAGGACAGAGAGCATGTTGGAAAACAGATAAAAGGGGGATAGAGGACACAGTAAGTACCTCTCTGCCCACGATGGGAGGTCAGGAACCCCACCCAGCGAAACGTCTTTATGCGTGCACATTTGGGGATCATAACTTCCTTCTTAAGTCAAGTTGGTCTCGAACCCGTGACAGTGCAATCATTTACACCTTTCTTGTCCTATAATAGCCATGCTCTTTCACGATTATTATTGAAAAAGGCCATGTTCAACAGAGAAAATAATGCTCTCTATGCCTCTTCTATTGTATCTATTGTCAGTCACGATCTTCCATTTTGGAGCTAAAAAAACCCAACAAAATAACGAAACAATAAAACAAATTATTTAGATGATTCATACTCTGTTGAAGCACTAGAATATCTTTATACACATTAACAAAGACACACACACACACACACACACACACACTCTCTCTCTCTCTCTCCCTCTCTCTCTTCCTCTCCCCCCTCTCTCTCTCTCTCTCTCTCTCTCTCTCTCTCTCTCTCTCTCTCTCTTCCTCTCTCCTCTCTCTCTCTCTCTTCCTCTCTCTCTCTCTCTCTCTCTCTCTCTCTCTCTCTCTGTCTTTCTGTGTGATAATAATAAGCTGTTAGGAGAAGGGTACTGTATAAAGTATTGAACAGAAATGAATACAACGACTTTAAAAAAGAAAAGAAGATAATACCAAACACAGAACCTTTCGAGCTCAAAAGTCTTCTTCATCCTAAAACACAAACAGTTGAAACATTAATATACATTGGTTATAATACGGACAAACAGCAGAAAATTATTTGGCATGTCTAGTCTAAGGACATTTCGACTTAGTGTTTTTTGCCAAATAGACATCCAAAACACTTTTCTGTCTTCTGTTCGAATTTTAATAAAATAAATAAATAAATAAAATTCTCTTTATTCATGGGGAAAATTTGTCTTTAGGGTCTATTCCAAGGGAAGACTGGAATAACCCAGGGGTCAGCAGCAGAGCAGCACTGCAAAGTGAGTTAGGGCAAGGTGACTTGCTCAAGGCCACACAGCGCGGTGGGTGATCGAACTCCGTACCTTTTGGGTACAAAGCAAAGACTGTACCACTGAGCCACGCTGTCCCATAAAGTGATGTACTAATGGTTGTTTTTTTTTTTTAACCAAAGAAGGGATTTGATCCCGAAATATACTGTGTTGGTATTTTGTATTTTTTGAAGCTGTTCTCTAACACACACACACACACACACACACACACACACACACACATAGGTATTACATTGTGCAAGTAGTATACCATGTCTATACGTGCGGCTTTGTGGTATAGTGGTATGACACTCGATTTCGGATTGAAGGTTTAAGCCTCGCTTGGTGCAAAGTTGAGTCCTTGGAAAAGGCTCTTTACTCACATTCTCTCACCTTACTCAGGTGTAAAATGAGTACCTAGCCGTTAACAGCCTTGTCTCTGTCCGGAAAAATTTTAATATCGCCCAACCCGCATCACGTCCCATCTTAGATGTTAAATGTTGCTGTTGGCCAGGGACCCCTTGTAAAGCACTTTGAGCCCATTTAGTGGATATTGTGCTATATGAAAGCTCAATTTGTTTGTATACAGAATACTCAGTCAACAGGCTTGTCAAATTATACATTGTTTTCACTCTTTTTAATAAGTTTAGCATCTCTGTGTGTTTCATTTTCATCATCAATCCCTCCCACGCCTGTCAATCAATTTTTATATCTGTCTCATATCGGTCCCCTCTTCCCATTCAAAGCCCATTTCATTGTTTGTGATACTGAAGGCTATGATGAGCCTATCATTCAAAACCCAAAGTACCCCTCTCAGACTAAAATCAAATCAAAATTAAAAGCTTTTCCCTCCTACATCTGTCAATGAAACTAAAGGTCCCTCATACATACGTCAATGAAACTAAAGGTCCCTCATACATACGTCAATGAAACTAAAGGTCCCTCATACATCTGTCAATGAAACTAAAGGTCCCTCATACATACGTCAATGAAACTAAAGGTCCCTCATACATACGTCAATGAAACTAAAGGTCCCTCATACATACGTCAATGAAACTAAAGGTCCCTCATACATACGTCAATGAAACTAAAGGTCCCTCCTACATACGTCAATGAAACTAAAGGTCCCTCCTACATCTGTCAATGAAACTAAAGGTCCCTCATACATACGTCAATGAAACTAAAGGTCCCTCATACATACGTCAATGAAACTAAAGGTCCCTCATACATACGTCAATGAAACTAAAGGTCCCTCATACATACGTCAATGAAACTAAAGGTCCATCATACATACGTCAATGAAACTAAAGGTCCCTCATACATACGTCAATGAAACTAAAGGTCCCTCCTACATCTGTCAATGAAACTAAAGGTCCCTCATACATACGTCAATGAAACTAAAGGTCCCTCATACATACGTCAATGAAACTAAAGGTCCCTCATACATACGTCAATGAAACTAAAGGTCCCTCATACATACGTCAATGAAACTAAAGGTCCCTCATACATACGTCAATGAAACTAAAGGTCCCTCCCACATCTGTCAATCTCTTCCATGACAAAGTTCATATCACTGTGGTCGTTGTTTGGGTTGTTGATGACAGTACGGAAGAAGTTGACCAGGCCTCGACTGGACATTGGATGGTATCCGATCATCATGGACCCAGCCTTCACCATCCTCTCTTTGATCTTCGGAGCCACCTTGGAAAATGTACGTAAAAAAACAAGACAATAATTAAAATAGGAAAAAGTAGTCCTTCACAGCCATTAGACCCATGGTGCCAGAATTTATCTTGGTTTCTATAGTATGAAATGGACAATAGCAATTGTTTGCTATCCTTTGGATAGGATGCTAGTCTATCGCAAAGTGCTTTCCATTTGATCTAAAAGATCCAGCTACCCAATCACTGCTGGGTGGACAGAGAGGGTCAGAAAAAAATCTCAACTCCACCCGGGGTCGATCCTGGTCCTATTGCATGTGAAGCTAGCGCTCTACCAACTGAGCTATGGGGACCCCCCCCCCCCCAATCATCAAAATATATAACCAAAAAGGGTTCTGACAGATCAGCCAATGGAGCACTCACTTCACAAGCAAAGAGACTGGTATTCATTCTGAAAGTCACGATTTTTTCTGTCCACCCAATAGTGATTGAGTAGTTGAGTCTGTTATATCAGACAGAAAGTACTTTGCAATAGATTAACAACACCCTATCAAAAGAGTGACAAGCAATTATTGCTGTCCGTTTGACAACGAAAATTGAGAAAAACTCTCCTCCATGGTATTATTATGCTCTGAAGGACTTTTAAAAGGCTTCCTCAATTCTTTATCGTTTTGTATATAACTATAAACAAAAAAAGAAGTCCAATTTCAAATTATCACCACAGAGGAAATTAATTATCTACAACAAATATAAGCTGAGAAAAATTAATCCCTTTCCAATCATCTCAAATCGGTATGGAGTCCAGGTGAATAAAATGCTGACGTCAGTATATTTAAAGTAAAATTCTACAGAAAAATAATAAATTTCCGATATTTTAAAGCCAAAATCTACAAAAAAAAAAAAAAAAAAAAAAAAAAAAAAAAAAATTTTCTAACGTTGAACATAAATTCAATTTTCAGCACCTCGTTTACCCTAGCGTAGTAATAGCATTTTGATACAACTGATCACAAATTAGTAGTAGTAGTAGTAGAAAGCTTCGCAGTCTGAATGACGCTTGCTGAGAATTGTGTGATTCAGTCATGGTCGATGAGTATAGCTGCTCTCTCCATCCATGTTGTTAATTGTTTCCATTGGTCGCGGTCCTGGGCCAGAGATATGAGGCTGTCAAGATCTTGTTGTGACTTTAGTACGGAGGGCACTCCAGTATTATTAATTTCGGCCTCATCTGAATCCAGAAATTTCTGATATGTAGAGAGATCCTGGTTCAGGGTAGTTACTATTGATGTTGGTCGTCTCCCTACATATTTGTTGCCATGAAGGAAATATTCTGTAATTGGTGTTTGGGCTGGGATGTTATCTTCTCGACGTAAGATGTGACCAAATAGCCTCCATCGCTGTTCTTTTATTAATGTACTCAGGCATTGGACCCTGTTTTTTTCATAGAGATCAGTATTTGTAATTGTCTCTGGCCAATAGATTCCAATTACCCTGTTTTTTTCATAGAGATCAGTATTTGTAATTGTCTCTTGCCAATAGATTCCGATTACGCGATGTAACTGTTTGTGATGGTATGAATCGAGACTTTCTAAGTTCTTTTTTTGTGAGGCCCCAGGTTCCACAATTATATGTCAATATTGGAATAATCAGTGCCTCGTAAATCTGTATTCGTTTATTCTCACTGATTATGTTATTTCTATTCCATAAATTTTGGAGTTGGTTGAATGCATTGGTGGCCAGCTGCTTTCATTTTCTGATGTCTTCATTTTCACTGATCAAATTGCCTAGTTTACGTACACTTTTCCATTCATTTAAATTTCTGTTGATCCTTGTAGCGTATTCTGTTTTGGATTGATTCAATTTCAAATGGTTTCAATGTTATTTGTCCCCATAATGATATTCACAGTATTGGACATAATCAGTGATCAGTGCATTATCCTAGTATCACAAGATTAATGATTTTTTCCCTAAGAGTTCATTGTAGGCACATGCTTTTTTGTTGTACATAATGATAAAAGATGACAATAAGCGAATTATTCATAATCATGGGTTACACAGGTCAAAAATACCCTGTTGTTTTTGAAAATATAAATATGTAATAGTTAAAAACAAACAAAAGAAAAGATCAAATTAATGCATGGTTATTATAAATACACAAAATCGTATATACAAACAGAAGGTTAAGTTGGTGCATCATACACTTTAATATTGGATTTTACAATATATCTGCTTCAACTTTGCTTTTTTGAGTAGTATTCGAATGTTCGTTATTTTTAGGTTATCACAACTTCAAAATGCGATACATTGACAAGTAAGTTTTGGGCTTTCTTGTTTGGCAATTATTCACATGCAGATGGCTAGGACATGTGGCCAGAATGGAGGCAACTCCGCTGGACAGCTGATGGCAAAAGCCTAAAAGGCCAACTCTCAGAAACCTGGAGATGTTCCATGGATAAAGTCCTTTGGTAGACGACTTATGTGTACAATAGATCAATGGTTTTTGGTGCATCACTGTAAGACATTTTGTTTTTTTTTGGGTCTAATTTTAGCCTATATTGGCCCTGTAAGTCACCATTAAAAAAAAATTTGTTTCTGCTTTTTTGGTGTTAATCATCAAATTAGACCTCCTACCACCTAAAAATAACATGGGAATAGCAATATTAGCATTACAATCAAAAATGGATTTTTTTTTACTATTGGTCCTCATTTAAGTAAGTAAACTTGTGGTGGGAAAGATGGGTATAAAGACAATTGAGATGACTTACAGTTTTAATCTCTTCCCACCATTCTCTAGTCTCTGTCTGGCCCCTCAGACGTGGTGGAATGTACCAGAAACACACGTTGGTACACGACACCTGTGGAATAGTATGGGAACATAATATAATAATAATATAGGTATTTCTCTTCATCACTGCACCTTGTTCATGAGATACAATGGGTTTTTTTTAATGTAAAGGACAGATAGATATATGACATCGAGATTGCTGGGATGAATATTAAAAAAAAAAATTGAGCTTTTACATAGTGCAATATCCACTAAATGTGCTCAAGGCACTTTACAAGGGGTCCCTGGTCAACAGCAACATTTAACATGTAGGATGGTACAACGCCTGTTAGGCGATATTACACTTTTTTCGGACAAAGACAACGCTGTTTACGGCCAGGTACTCATTTTACACCTGAGTACGGTGAGAGAATGTGAGTAAAGAGCCTTTTCCAAGGACTCAACTAAGCGCCGAGTGCGAGGCTCGAACCCAGGACCTTCCGATCCGAAAGCGAGTGTCATACCACTAGACCCATATAGCCGCACACATATATAAATTCAGAAAAGTGAGTGGAGCAAGCACTTGTGTTGTTAATAACAGGAAAGGAAGTGAGTAGAGAAATATTAGAAGACAATAGAGAATAAAAAAGTCTGCGGTGATGAGGAGTTGAACCCAGAACCCAACTGTTACGGGTCCCTCTGTTTGGTCACAAGAGGGATGCACTCTACAATCGATGCCACCCACCATTCCAAAAGAAAATTAAAAATAATAAACAGTGGAATCAAACGTACTATCTATCTTGAGTCCCTCCTGAAACTTCTTGAGTAGTGTTGGGCAGGGTTGCCAGATTATTTTTCAACAAAATGCCAGGGGAAGACTCAAAAAATGCCAAAACACTCAAAAAAATGCCAAAGTCTGTTGACTCCCACCCCTACTAAGAAAACTACTCACTTTTGATAGACAATTTACTATCATATCCTGGTGGCTTGCGTGTTTTCTTTTCTTCTTTTTTTCTTTTTTTTTTTTTGAATTATACTAAATTTCCTGTTGGGGTTAACAGGCGACCATGACGCAAATTTTCACGAGTTTTGCAGGAGATTCCCAGAAAACTTACGAGGATACTTGTCGAGGGCTGAATTTGAGTGAATATCTGAGGGAGGCAGGGCTAGTTCAGGGTGTGAGTTTTAATAGCAAAATTTTCCGATGTGAAGAGATTTGTTTTTACGCGTTTAGAAATAATTAAGAAAAGGTGTCATTTGAAGAATAATATACAAGAAAAGAAAATGCCAAATGAAAATGCCAAATGCCAAATGATTTTTCTAATGCCAAACGGTTTTCAAAAATGCCAGATTTTTGGAATCTGGCATTTAAAATGCCAAACTGGCAACCCTGGTGTTGGGTTATTTGATCGCTTTTACCCGATCGACGATCGAGTCAGGGACAGCGAGTCAGCGTCCGATCTCAATGCCGGAAGAGCGAGTCAGTAAAACGATCGAGTCACTAAAACGATCAGGCGGGTTGTGAGCTTGAGACGATCATGACACGTGAGACGAGCTTGAGACGATCAGAATCCGAGCGAGCGGAGGGGTAACGAGTGTTTCGAATCATTTCAAATTCAAACGATCACAGTTTGCCATCCGATACCAATCGCCAACGTTTGCACACGATAGTCTGTGGTTCTTCCACAGCCCTCACTCCTTGTCAGATGTTAGTGTGTCTGGGTGGCAGGGAAATTCGTATAGGTGTATCACGCGTGTGTGACAAGTCTTCATTAAACCTACTCAAGTTTGACTATCACACACACACACACACACACACACACACACACACACACACACACACACACACCTAAGGCTATTTCTATGACACACACGCATCCATCTATCAATGAACACTCCTACAGTAGTGCGGCTATGTGGTCTAGTCATGACGTACCTATAGTACTCTTGTCGGCCATGGGTCTAGTGCATTATAATGGTCTAGTGGTATGACACCAGCGTTCGGATCGGAAAGTCCTGGGTTCGAGCCTCGCGCTCGGTGCATAGTTGAGTCTTTGGACAAGGCTCTTTACTCACATTCTCTCACCGTACTCAGGTGTAAAATGAGTACCTGGCCGTTAACAGCGTTGTCTTTGTCTGAAAAATTGTAATATCGCCCAACAGGCGGCATGTCCCGTCCTACATATTAAATGTTGCTGTTGACCAGGGACCCCTTTACAACGCGCTTTGATCACATTTAGTGGATATTGTAAAGCTCAATTTTTTAAAGTAAAACATTAGCTTTGAATATGGAATGTTTCAATTTTAGATGCCTGTGTATTCTTTGTTAGTTCCCATCATCATCATCATCATCATCATCATCATCATTATCATCATCAGGGGCAGCGGTACGGTCTTTGGTTGGCACCCGAAAGGTACCGAGTTCGATCACCCGCCGCTGAGTGGTCTTGAGCAAGTCACCTTGCCCTAACTAAATTTGCGGCGCTGCACTGCGGCTGTCGCTTGGGTTATTCCAGTCTTCCCTTAGAATAGACCCGAAAGACGAATCTCCCCTATGGGATGAATAAAGGGAATTAGATATGTTTAATTTATTTATCATCACCATCATATCAGCGGGATCATCATCATCACCACCACCACCACCACCACCACCCTAATAATAATGAATAAAATAAATATCAACACATTTCAATGTAATAATCAATCTAAAATCAATCAGTGCTCCTAAAAGACCCCTTTGATTTCTTTGTCTAATTCGTTCCATACTTTTGGAGTCCCGACAAAGAAAGATTTTCAGCTAACAATAGTTTATATATGGGAACATTAATCAGTCGTTTATATTGGAATCGGAGTTGTCTAGCAGGTGTATTAGTTCAAAGCGCATTTCCAAGGATTTACCATGCTCAATGAATTTCACAATATTTAATTTAATTTATTCCTCCGGCACGCCATATCGACCATACATCCATTTCGTACAGTAGGTACCGATCGCTGTTTGGAGTCTTTTTGTATTAAAGCTCTTTACAATACCCGCCATTGCTTATAAGATAAGAATACATTCACACCTGAGTCAAGTGCCTTACACACGGACTTAACGTCTGGATCACAATTTTCAACAATCACTGTCACTCATTCGGCCATTGACAAGGCTTGATTTTGTGACAAGAGACACCGTACCACTGAGCGACCGAACAAATAATCACCATCTGCGCCATGGTCATCATCATCATCATCATCATCATCATCATTATCATCATCACAGCCGTAACAGCCAGCAATACACAATCATCATCTTCGGGTCCGGTCTATCCGTGTGGGGGGTGGGGGTGGAACCTGCTAAAGTATTTCATTTTTTAAACAGAAACACGATAATCATCATCATCGTCATCCATTGTCGTCGGCATCGTTATCATCGTGTCCGGGCAATCCGTGTGTGTCTGGGTGTGGAACCTGCTAAATATTATTATTATCTACCTACCTAATAAAAACACACCATTCTTGTTCATTTATTTTTCAAATAATGAAATGAAAGGCACGACCTTTTCCCGCACACACAAGAGGCAATGACGACCAGTGACAAATTATGGGAGGTGGGGGCGGCCGACAACTTTTGGCGCGACATAAATATGAAATGTTAAGGTGACAGCGGGATGATGGTGGTGGGAGGGGGGGGGGGGGTCTCAACCCTTCACCATCAACAACTGTTTGATGGCGTGGTGTGTGTGTGTGTGTGTGCGTGTGTGTGTGTGTGTGTGTGTGTGTGTGTGTGATGCGACGAACGATCATAATCAAGGCTGCCAGACAGCCAGATTTCTCTTGCCCAAGTAGTCAAATAGACCTCAAATAGCCAAACACCACAAGCATTCTGACTCCCTTGAAAAACTCATTGGTTTTGATTAACAAAACAATCGACTACAGTTGGATAAACTTATCTTTTCATTTTTTTTTAAATAAAAGATTTTTTTAAAAAATGAATAATAATAGAAAAGCGTTTCTTAGTAACCAATTTTGAACTTGGCCATCTGGCAGCTCCCATCATAACCAGCTGCAGTCAAGCCAGCCACAGACATATGAGAGGAGGGGTATGTGAAGTTTCCTGTGGCAAACGAGATGCTCGTATTTTTTTTTCAAACGAATCACTGCTCGATGACGTCACTGACTCGAAACCCGCCCGAAACCGACTCGATTTTAGAGGACTCGATCGAAAACTCGCTCGATTTGATCGTTTCAAACTCGACCCAGCACTATTCTTGAGGTCATAAGTAGTGCTGGGTGGGTACCCGGGTACCCGCGGGTAATAAAGTTAAACCGAGTACTAGGGTAAAAGGGGCGGGTAGCGGGTACCCGCTTCAACAAATGGAAACCGAACTGAGAGTGATAATTGGATGTAATACAATTTTGATCTACATAAATATTTACATTTACATGCCATTTTTTCAAAAGATTTTCCTCCTTTATTTTTCAATTACATTGATTTTTTTTGTTTTATTTGTTAACACACATTTGATTCAACTTTGGAATCAACAGACTATAGAATATATTAGTTCGTATCTTTTAAAGGAATCTCAGGTTGTTTTTTGTTTTTGTTTTTTTTTTTTGTTTTTTTTTTGGTTTCATTGTAATTAATTATCCTTGTTTCTTACTTCAGTTTCGTTTCATTTGTTGTAATAAATAATAAATGAATTTAAAAAATTGAAAGAATAACCCCCCCCCCCCCCCCTTTCACAAAAAAAACATTGTTTTTGGTCAAAAAGTCACTCCTGCCACGGGTACCCGGGTAATCAGACCAATAGCCGGGTATTACCTGGGTAATGATTTGGGCGGGTAATCCCAGCACTGGTCATAAGGTCAATACACAAATGCCGCAAAAATTTATTGGCAAGCTAACCCGTTAGGCTGTGAGTTTTATTCTCAATACATACGTGTAACACTGAAATGATTGAGACAATGAGTAATGATAATAATTTTTTTAAAAAGTAGTCCTTCAGAGCCATTCGGCCAATGGAGCTGAAGTTTATCCCAGTATCTATAGCATGAAACGGACAATAGCAATTGCTTGCTATCCTTTGGATAGGACACTAGTCTATTGCAAAGTACTTTCTGCCAAATCTGACAGACTCGGCTACCCATTCACTGCTGGGTGGACAGGGGGGTCAGAAAAATAATCTCGACTGCACCCAGGATCGATCTCTGTCCCTTTGAGTGTGAAGCGAGTGCTCTACCAACTGAGCTATCGGAACCTCCAATAATAATAATAATAATAATAATAATAATAATAATAATAATAATAATAATAATAATAATAATAATAATAATAATAATAATAAAAATAATAATAATGCCTAATATCTGTAGCACCCCTTTCCACAAAATGTGCTCTGAAGAACACATATAATATATATATATATATAATCAGTTTTACCAGTAAGGTCTTGGGTTTGAGCCCCCGTCGCCTCAAAGTTTTAAAATCTCTATTCTATTGTCTTCGGGTACTTTTCTACTCACTTCATTATTTATAGAAAATATTTACCATTTTTCTGTTTGTATATTTTTGTGTTGGGAGAATGTGGTTTCGAGGAAAATTTTGAAAATGGCTGGTAAGGAGAGAGTTAAACAACTACTAAAAACTTGAGCTTTTATGTGGAGCAATATCCACTACATGTGCTCAAAGCACTTTACAAGGGGTTCCTGGCCAACAGCAACACTAACATGTAGAAAGGGATATGATGCCTGTTAGACAATATTACATTTTTTTTGGACAGAAACAACGCTGTTAATGTCCAGGTACTCATTTTACATCTGAGTATGGTGAGAGAATATGAGTAAAGGGCCTTTTCCAAGGACTCAATAATACACCGAGCAATGCTCGAATCCAGGAAATTCCAATCCAAAAGCGAGTGTCATACCACAAGACCACATAGCCGCAGCTTCTAGAAAACAGAGATGATAAACATGCTACCTCTTTTGTCACAAGCTTGAAGCCGTCTGTTTTACTCATCTTCTCTGCCAAATACCTGCTAGGAAATACACAAAGGCATTTGTAAAATTTGTCTATGAGTTTTCATAGTAACTGTCCCAAATTTGATGCAATCAGTTAAAAATTTAACAGAGAAAAAAAAACTTTAAGCAACAAATGCTTGCAAATTTTGAACTATGTATATAAATCATTCTCATTAATTATGGGCAAATATTACAATGACAGACCAAGAAGAAATGGAGGTAGAGGAGATGGAAACAGCTGGGAAAGCCAGGCAGGGTATGAGAAAATGAAGAAAACGGCATTGGAACAACTGGAAGGGGTTGGGGGTAGAGGCATTGATGAAGGATTTGAAAACTGAAGGCTTAACATGGAAGGAAGCAGGGAAAGCACAGATCCAGACAAGATGAAGATAATTCATGAATGGTCTATGCTCCAGCCGGGGTGACGCGGTGAGTAAATGAATTTTACTATTTGCATAACCAGAGATATTTGTTTTGTTTGTTTTAAAGGGTTTTACGGCGTTTGCAACACATTTAGGTCTTATCAGCGTCTGAAAAAGGAAGAAAATGGGAAAGTAAAAAGTTCTAGAATTACAATTAAAGCACCCATGAAAAGGGAAGACAAAGGGGAATTGGTTCAAATAGGAAATAGATGTAGATTCCAGGAGTACACTATCAAAGTACTTAATTTGAGATCACCTAAAAGTCTCATCCAGACACAAGCACCGGTCCCCACCAAGAGGAATACACTCAAATGTTTAAAATCATATAAAATATGTAAATAAAACAAAATAAATAATAACAGAGAGATGATTTACAAGGAAAAAAATATCTCCCAAAACCAACTATACATTTGACTGTTTCCCCCTCAGCCAGGGTATCCGGCCAGAGCCAGGACAAAACAAAGTAATCTCATTCCGAGACAAAGACAGAATGCAAGTTGGAAAACAGATATAGGGGGATAGAAGACACAGTATGTACCACTATGGAAGGTCAGGAACCCCACCCACCCAGACTTATTTCCTCAACATGGTAGCAGCTTCTTATGGTTCACACTATTATGTTATGACGATCGACCCAATCAGCAAAGTCCGGTCCGCATTCGTGCACCGTCGCGAACCCGCCTGGTAGCATCGTCACAACACACCTTTCGACTAGATGCTCTGCCGTTTCGGGTTCTTGTCCACAGCGTGGACATAAAGGACAGGAAGTTAGACCCCACTGATGTAACGCACCGGCCGTTAGGCAGCTCCTCGACCGAAGCCGATTCGCAGCTACCCAGTGTCTCCTCTTACTGGTATCAAAGCCTGGCAACTTCTCACCAAGCTTAGAGGAGTGTAGGTCCCCGCCCCCACGAGGGATTGAATTCGTCCAAACCGACTTCCATCTCGTATGTGCAGCTCTGTCCGTAGTCAGGGATTCTGCGTACAAGGGTTGCCGGGACTTATTTCGGCTCGAAACGGGGGCACCGTTCATTATGCGCATGAGAGGGGTATCCCATTCCCTCTCTCTTTGATCTTACTCAGCCAGTTTCCCGTAATGGTCTCTCTCCGGACATCGGGGGGCTGGATCGCTGCCATTACCGGGCCCCATTCTCTAGGGGTTGTTGCTAGCGTTCCCGACACTATGTGCATCGACTTGCGAAGTTTTACATCCACCTTCTCAACGTTTCTGCTTCTACCCCACACTGGAGCGCAATACTCCGCGGTGGAATAGCATAGTGCCAGGGCGGATGTTCTCAGGAGCGCTTGGCTAGCGCCCCAAGTCGATCCCGCCAGCTTCCTCAGAAGACTATTCCGCTTCTCTATCTTCCGGGCAACCCCTTCGAGATGAGCCCGATAGGTAAGGCTGCGATCCAACGTCACCCCTAAATATTTTGGACGCGGCTCATATGGGAGTGGCTGGTCCCCGACTAGGACATTCAGTTTACGGGTGTGCCAACCACTGCATAAGTGAAATGCAGTGGCCACGGTTTTTGAAGTGTTCATCTTCAGGTACCACTTGTCAAAGTAGGATTTGAGTCTGGTGACGTCCTCGCTGAGTACGCTCTCGAGACGGGTCCACACTTTACTCTGAGTAACGAGTGCCCAGTCGTCTGCGTATCCCAGCCTCAGGGAGGAAGTGTTCGGCATATCGCCAATGTAAACGTTAAACAACATTGGCGCAAGTACCGACCCCTGAGGGACCCCATTCTTCAATTTCCTTACTTTGCTCGTGACGTCTCCCAGCGCGACGTGGAATTGCCTTTCCCCTAAGATCGAAGAGAACAACTTCAAGGTCTTTTTGCACCTTATGATTTTTGCAAGTTTGAGCATTAACCCATCGCACCAGACCGTATCGTACGCCGCTGATAGGTCTATAAACACAGCACCTGTTTGCTGTTTTCTCTCGAACCCGTGCTCAATATGCTCTGTAAGGGCAATGACCTGCTCCGTGGTGCACCTCCCTTCCCTGAAGCCTGCCTGCTCTGGTGGCAGGGCAGCGTCTAGGACCGGCCCCCATCGGTTTAATAGAACACGCTCCAACAATTTGTAAAGACAGCTCAGCAGCGATATGGGTCTGTAACTGTCTGCCTCCTTCGCCGGCTTCCCTGGCTTCAGGATGGCAACTATCTTCGCGTGCTTCCACACTTGTGGAAGCTTTCCTTTTGCAAGGACGTCCGACATTGCCTCTGCTAGCCAGGCCCGTGCCCTGGGGCCCAGATGCGTCACCATATCGGGATATACACCATCTATCCCTGCTGCTTTGCCGTTCTTTACTTCGCTAATGGCTGCACCCACTTCTCGGGAACTGAACGGGGCCGTCCAGTCCGACTCCTCCGCAGGTAGCGAGTCCAAAATCGTTCGGTACGCCTTGCGGACACCGCGCTCAAAAGCCTGATTAGGGACCCGCTTACTACGGTTCTTAATATTCTTGGCAATTGTGTCTGCCTCGCATTCCGGTGCAGCCTTCGCGAAATTCCGATCTGGGTCCAATTTCTTTATCAAACGCCAAGCGTGGCGGCTGGAGTGTGTAAAGTCGAGACTTTCCACGGTCTCCTGCCACCGTTGCTTCCTTCCCTCTGCCAGAGACTGAAGTAGTCTATCGGCTGTGTCCTGAGACTGGGTCTGCTGGTACTCTCGGTACAGCTCTTCCGACTCTGCTGTCCAGCAAGGGGTGTAGAATTTCCGCTTGCCCCGTGGAATAGAGCGTTGAGCGCTCTTAACCAGTAGCCTACTAAATCTGGTTATATTCTTGGACTTGGGAGGAATGGCAGGGCAGACCTGCTCGATATAGGAACTGAATTCCTCCCAGTCAGCCTTCCTGAAATTCCATCTGCAAAGTGGGAGAGACTGCACCCTCGGTATTGTCACCCCAGCTGTGACAAGAACCGGCCTGTGCTGGCTATGCGGAAAGTCCCCGAGGACTGTCCGCTTCACCTGCAGCGGTTCACCGTTCGCGCTTTTCGTTACGAGGGTGAGGTCTGGAGTGTACTCCTTCTTATGGCGGGTACCCCGGAAGGTACCCTTGGCTGTAGGATCGTACACTAGGTGTAGATCATTACAGTCCATCCATGAGCGGAGTTGTCTTCCTGCCTCGTTGCAGTCTCGGTAGCCCCATTCGTGATGGTGGCTATTAAAGTCTCCCAGACAGATGGAAGGATGGCTGACCACCGGTACCGGTGGTGTAGTCCAAGTCGCTCTAGGTGGTTTGTAAATATTATGCAAACACAGTCCACCTACTTCCACGGAAATTCGGTTCACCCCATTGCTGTCCGTTACGCTCTCAATGACCCTTACCTTCGATGGCTCTTTAGCGTAAACGCTAACCCCTCCTTTGAGCCTCGAAGTGTCCTCGCGTTGGACCACCGTATAGCCTGGGATCTGGAATCGGGAAGATTGCGCGCCTGAATAAAGGTGGGTCTCCTGTAAAAGGAGGATATCAACGCAATGAACGGCCAATAGCTTTGATAAAAGCTCATTTTTTGCCATACTCTGGCTCTCGACGTTCAGGGACAATATACGCGTCAGTTCGCCATCCCCGCCGTCGCATTTTCCAATCGGCAGGCCGCGAATCGATTGATGCATGGGACGTTCGCTTTTTTCTCGGACGTGCCGACGACCCGGGCGACACGAACGCGGTATTATTTGGCTAGGCGGCAGACCGCTTCGCCATTGACGGGACTGGTTGGGACTCGACATAAGGACAATAGTGTGGCGCCCGGGATAGGGCTGCTATTCGGGCACCGGGTTTGGATCAAATTTAGTCACACACCGGGGCGAGCAGCTCATGTGGCTCGTTGGCTCGATACCCGGGATGGTCTCGTGACGGTCGACCGGGATTTACACCTTTGCCCTCCCGTGTGCCTCAAGCCCCCTCACCAACTGCAAGGTAAAGATCCACGAGGGGGCTCAACATGGTGAGTTCAATGTGGCAACCGGCTTGATAGAGATCAACTCATTGACAGTGGGGATGAAATTTGGTCACAATGTTAGTCTTTCAAGTAGCTCCAAAGACGAAAGACAAAGTGAGTTTATTCTGGACCGTCAAGGGGTCCCAGGACAACAGCAGCATTTACCAAATCAAGAAATCAAGGAGCTGGCATCGGTGTACGATAAAGAACTGAACAAGTGTGTATGAAAGGTGTCAGACAAAGCAAGAAAGAAAAATACAAGAAAAAAAACCATCCCAAAAATTCAGTCAACCTCGATTCATAGTAGCACGTCTGACCAGTAATCAGAAGGTCTGAGGTTCAATCCCCAGCCGAGGTTGTCCAATTTATTGGGATGGTTTGTTTTTTAATTTTTTTTTCTTTCTTGCTTTGTCTGGGACCTTTCATACACACTTGTTCAGTTAATTAGCAGCACTTACCATGTGAGAAGAGACAAAAGGCCTAAATCCTATCATATCATTGAAAGGGTTATTTAGACCAACTGACCCTTGATGTGTGTCTAAATTTAATCATAATTAGTATATCAGGAATCGATTGTTTCTTTATCAAGTATTATTTTGAGCCCCTCTACAGAAGCAGCATTTTTCGCTTCATACACGATACTGTTCTAAAAAATGTTACAGTTTTGGCGCCTTTAAAGTTGCTACAAATCAGGTACTCATTTTACACAGGTACTCATTTTCAGTATGGTGAGAAATGTAAGTAAAGAGTTTTCCAAGGACTCAACTTTCTCGACAAGAACAAACCAAGAGCAAATGGATGTCCAGGTCAGACGCAGAAAGTGGCGATGAGTTGGCCATACCTGCGGAAAGAGCCCTGTAATATAACCAAGCAGGCTCTTGAATGGAACCCACAAAGCAAGAGGAAACGGGCTTGGAGGAGGAGAAGCCTTCACCAAGATTTGTGCATCTCCAATCTTACCTGGAGTGAGGCAAAGGCCTGTGTCAAGGACAGAAGAAGATGGAAGAGTGCTGTTGAGGCCCAATGCTTCGCCAGGAGCCAAGAGGCATAGGTTCAAGTCAAGTAAGTCAACTTTCTATCCCCTCATCCCCATCCTCAAGTTACAACTCGAGCTTGGGACCTACAGGGTCACACGCCAAGTGTCACTACATTATCCAGAAAAAAACCCCCATAACTTGCATTGTCAAAAGACCTTTCAATTCTAGCCGCCATTCCTTCATCTCCAAGAGCTTTCCACTGTAACCATAGTTTTAGGCCATCAGGCTTGCGACCACACATGATGGTTTTGTCACCTGTGTGTTTGGAATAATAAACAAAAAAAAAAAACAAAAAAAAAAACGTATATGTCCTAATCTATTTTTTTTTTCTTTAAATTATTTCATGTGGAAGAGAATGCATAAGCCCTTAAGTGGAGAAATGGCCATTATTTTGAACTCAATTCTCATTTTCCCTTACACTACTCTGATAGGTCAACCCAGTTTTTAAAAAAATAAAGCCTACATATTCACTGGGTAATATGTTCAACTTATCCTTTCATCATCCTCATCATCATCATCGTCGTCGTTGTCGTTGTCGTCGTCATCAACGTGTTGCAATAATAAAGAAGGAGTAAAATACTTCATAGAAAATGGAATTTCAAACTTCCACCATTGTAAAAAATAAATTCCTTCTCTGTACAAAAATAAAACGCTATATAAATATACATGCATAAATATACATATAAATGAGCGAGATGAAGAAACTGAAGATATTTGATCGATGACATTAGAAAATGTCCATATTAAACGGGAGCAAATTTTAGTGTTTGTTTTCACCCTCCCCATGTCCATTATGCACAGAGTCAAAATAGAGGAATTTATGACAGGACGATTCGACAATATTCAATCTTATAAGAGGGCCCCTAGAGCCTGTTATTATTATTATTATTATTATTATTATTATTATTATTATTATTATTATTATTTATTATTATTATTATTATTATTATTATTATTATTATTTATTATTATTATTATTATTATTATTATTATTATTATTATTATTATTATTATTATTATTATTATTATTATTATTATTATTATTATTGTTATAATCAAGCCCTGCCCTGACTGGAACAAAGTTGGGTCCTTGGAAACGGCTCTTTACTCACATTCTCTCACCATACTCAGGCGTAAAATGAGTACCTGGCCATTAACAACTTGTCTATGTCCCCAAAAATTGTAATATCACATTGTAGGCGTCATGTCTTGTCCGACATTTTGAGCGTTGCTGTTGACTGGAACCCCTTTTAAATCTCTTTTCGAGCACAAATAGTTTTTAAAAAAAGAATAAGTTAAATGGGGCTGAAATGACCTAAATATGTCTCATGTGCCATAAAATCCTTAAAAACAGACAAATAAAAAGAATAAGGTTAACGCTGAAATTAAACAACACACTACACACAAATTGCACCACATGGAGCACGAGTTTATTCAAATGTCTATAGTGTTAATTTCTTGCTATCCTTTGGATGGAACGCTAGTGGTCTAACCCAAAGTATACTGTAATGACTCAGCTCAGACTTCGTTAATTCAATTTATTTATTTTCAATCATATGGTAAATTTAAAACAAATATATAATACGACCAGCTAGGACAGAGCTCTTTGAGTAACTAACCTAATACAAAACAATCGTCTTACGATGTTCCTAAGGAACAAAATGTGCTTCTTCGTTCGCGCAGTCAACATTCACACTCACATGCAAAACATGCACAACACAAAATGCGTACCTCTATAATGAACTCTAACATAAATAAACACAGCCGAATAACAACATTCGCACATATCCAAACAACTTCAATATATTGCAATACATGTTACATATTATACAATCCATCAGATCTGACAGACCCAGCAAGCTATCATTTGGATAGGATGCTAGTCTAACACGATTGTGTCATGCAGTATAGAAAGTGATGTAAAATGGAACAAGAACATTAATATAATGGAAACGAATATAGTTTTTTACAAATGTTAGGGATAATAGGGTCACAACACATACACACACACACACACACACACACACACACACACAAAATCATCTTAAACAGCATCCTGTAATACGAATTGGTTACATATTTTTCCCTCACCTATATCGTAAGACGTGTCGTAGAATTTGTCAGGTTGAAATAAATACTCAGCATTGGCTTTGTTGGCTTTTTCCATCAGTCCCTGAGTGAGACAAAAAACAACATGTCAGGTAAAACATGAGTCTTGTGGTATGACACTCGCTTTCGGATCGGAAGATCCTGGGTTTGAGCCTCGCTCGGCGCATAATTGAGTCCTTGGAAAAGGCTCTTTACTCACATTTTTTCACCATACTCAGGTGTAAAATGAGTACCTGGCCGTTAACAGCATTGTTTCTGTCCCCAAAAAAATTTGTAATATCGCCTAACAGGCGTCATGTTTCGTTCTAATTGTTACGTTTTGCTGTTGGTCAGGGACCCTTTGAAAAGCGCTTTGAGCACGTTTAGTGGATGTTGTGCTCAAGCTCAAGATCAGTAAAAAAAAAGTAGACCTTCAGAGCCATGAAGTAAGAATTTATCCCGGTTTCTATAGTACGAAACAAAAAAAAATTGATTGCTACCCTTTGGATAGGATACTTGTCTATTGCAAAGTAATTTCCATCAGATCTAACAGACCCAGCTACCCAATCACTGATGGATGGATAGGGGGAGGGAAGGGAGGGGGGGGGGGGGAGCAGAAAAAATCTCTACTTCATGCAAGATCAAACACGGCCCCTTACTGTGTGGAGTGAGCGCTCTACCAATGAGCTATCGGCATGCCTTAAATTAAATAGTATTTTAAAAAACCAAAAGAAAATTCCCCCCCCCCCCTTTCCCCCCCCCCCCCCAAAAAAAAAATTAAAAAAAAAAAAAATTTGAGATTTTATATAGTGCAATATCCACTAAAAGTGCTCAAAATACATTACAAGGGGTTGCTAGTCAACAGCATCATTCAACATGGAAGAAGCGACATGATGCCTGTGAGGTGTTTTTACAAATTTTTTCGACATAGACTACCCAGCAAGTTACTGCCAGTTACTTGTTTTACACCTGAGCATAGTGAGAAAATGTGAGTAAGTCAAGAGCCCTTTCCAAGGTCATCGTGACATAATACCATTTTGAGATAATTGGTCACATATGTGACTTACTGCTTCTAAACAGTACAGTATTATAGCGAGTGAAACTTGGGTGTGGGTTTATATACGTGTTTAATTGGAGACTATAATTATAATTATCGTATTAAATAAATAAATTGAGCTTTATATAGTGCAATATCCACTAAACATGTAGGACGGGACATAACGCCTGTTAGGCGATATTACAATTTTTCGGACAAAGACAACGCTGTTAACGGCCAGGTATTCATTTTACACCTGAGTACAGTGAGAGAATGTGAATAAAGAGTCTTTTCCAAGGACTCAACTATGCGCCAAGCGTGAGGCTCGAACCCAGGACCTTCCAACCGAAAGCGAGTGTCATACCACAAGACCACATAGCCGCACATTAAGATTGAACCTGCCTACTACAACAATATTTTCGTAAAATTACGAAATTTTAGTTCAATTTTAAGAACTTTATGAGCATTTTTAAGTCATTAATGTGAGTAAAGAGCCTTTTCCAAGGACTCCACTATGCGCTGCTCAGAGTGGGACTCAAACCCAGCACCTTCTGATCAGAAGGCGAAGTGTCCTACCACTAGACCACGTAGCCGCACTTTTTAATGCTACAAATAGACAACAATAGTCAAAATAAATGGGAAGCCTCAATTTAATAAACAAAGACAGATGATAATAATTACACAGAAGTTTCCGAGCTTCAAGCAAAAACATTTGGATTAGATATACTTATCGCTATGTGGCATTTGATTGAAGAGTACAAATATACAATTGCTTCTGAATTAGAGACAAAAATAACAATAACAACAACTTCTATAACTATAAAAACAACAACTACAACAGAAACTACAAAAACAACATCAACAACAACAACTTCTATAACTATAAAAACAACAACTACAACAGAAACTACAAAAACAACATAAAACAACAACAACAACTTCAATAACTATAAAAACAACAACTAGAACAGCATCTACAAAAACAACAACAACAACCATCACTCCACTGTGAATGCTATGACCGAAACAAAACCCTTCCTTACCTTTTGTTTGACTAGAAGTGCTGAACATTGCAGTGGAATTCCATTAAGTTTGTGAAAGTTCCATGCCAAAGAATCACACCTGCGTACAGGGTTAATACAAATAATTAAACAAGTATGTGAGAAAAAATTAATAAAATGCAAACAAAGTGTGGAGCGGACACATTTTAACTCAATCAATCCTTGAGATTTGTTCTACTTTACAAAATTGGAAAGTGTAAATGTTGCTGCTCGAAGCTCGAAGAAATAAATAATGTGAAGTTGAATGTGAGCTTCAATTTAATTACAAAAACAGATCAAATGAACGTTTCGGGTTTCCCCTTTATCAACAAAACAGGATGATTGAAGCACCACAGATGAATGAGATATTGTGGTAGTGGCGTAGTTAAGATGAATCAAAAATCAAAATTGGAAAGAAAATGTATTAAAAATGAGCATGTGCATAGATAGTTTTATTCAACTACCATTAACATGTAAAATCTAAAAACATTAACTTTCATCCCACACCTATAATTTGTCTCAGAAAAATGTAATGAATAGGCATGGGGTAAAAGTAACCCAGATAAACCACGGATATAGTCGGTGTTAGGGTTGAGTGAGTTAATATTGATATGAAATATATAGGGTACGGAGAAGTGCAATATGAAAACAGAGAATAAAAATATCACAATGCCAGAGGGCTAAACCTGGGGTCCAATCGGTACGACACTCAGGGCTGAGAGAGAGAGAGAGAGAGAGAGAGAGAGAGAGAGAGAGAGAGAGAGAGAGAGAGAGAGAGAGAGAGAGAGAGAGAGAGAGAGAGAAGTTCCATCACCGCTTGACTAAGAGAGAGAGAGAGAGAGAGAGAGAGAGAGAGAGAGAGAGAGAGAGAGAGAGAGAGAGAAGTCAGCAAGCGGATACACTCAGGCACTATCAATGAGCAATCCAGCATGTTGGGCCCTGGAGTTGTATGTTATGTATTCTTATTCTCTTTATTCATCTGGGACCCCTCTCTTCCCTTTATTTCTCATCATTATTGAGAAATAAATAGTAACCCACCTTGTCAAACTGGTATTTTATCTGGATGTAGTGAGTATAAAGGGAAAATGACCAGAAATAATATGAAATGTTTGCTTTTGTAATGAATGGGAAATAACTGCGTAATTATTACGGTATGTGTGGTAATAACAGAGTTATGTCCCGTGTATCCGTACCTTGTCTTTAAGAGTGAAAAACTTTGTTCATTGTTATGACTCTGCCTTCCTGTTGTTGTTTTTGTTCACGATTGCATAACTTGACATGTAATAAAATTACCACTATACGGCTCTATAATATCGTCTGTCTTTACAACAATCTATAAGGTTTATACCATGATGGGCTGAACCATTTCTTTTTATTTATTTTTTTCGGGGTTTTACGGTGCTTGTGACACTTTTATGCCATTTCAGCGCCAGAAAAAAGGAAAATGATAAAAGAAAAAATGTAGATCTGAAGCTAAAAATACAAAAGAAAAAGTAAAACAGAGAGGATTGGTTCAAATGGGGAACAGAATATTCCATATTTTGACATTACCTAAATGGTCCCACAAAAGTGCAAGCAAAGTATCCCGCTATGAAAATACTCTCAAATCTTTGCATATATTCAAAACTAATAACTATACAGTACATAACAAATGGATGATTTACAGAGGGGAAAATAATATCATTTATCAAAAAAAAAAAAAGAAAAAAAAAAAAAAAAGAAAAGCTATACATAATTTGACTGTCTCACTCTCAGCTAATGATCCCTGCCAGGACGTCATTATTACGTACTTACAATTCACTTCCTTCCAATAAATGCTTGTATTTCGGAGACAAAATAGCCGGCCCACCCCAGCAAGCCTGTGGTTTCGAAATAAACAAACAAACAATATTGAAATAAGATATGAATTGTGTTGGATGAAGTCATGGGGAGATATGTGGAACAGGGAAACACGAAAAGGAGGAAACATAAAAGATCCCACTAAAAGAATGCCTGCATTCCATAACGCCAGGAAATACTGGGTTTACTCAAATCTCCTCTTAACAGGACATGGCAGAACAGCATCAAATATGTACAGATGGAAACTTGGGAACAGTGATGCCTGCCAGAAATGTCAGGCAGCTCCAAAGACCAGCGATCACATCATCCTCCACTGTCCAACTTGAAGGTGGCTATGAAACAGTCCTTAGGGCGGAGGAAGACTTTCGAAGCTGGGTTGACGAAATGAATTTGGAGGTGTAGCCATACGCAACTACTGCTATGGGGAGGCAAAATACCTTCCTCAAAATTCCAGCCAAAGTAATTACTATAGCAACAAATTAATGTTATGAAGAATTAGATCTGAAAAAAAGTGTGTATGAAAGAGTGCACAGAGCAGTTGAGGTAGGTTGATTTTTTGGGATGGTTTCTTATTTTCTGGTATTTTTCTCTCTGCTTTGTTGTTTTGTTTTTAAGGGTTTTACGGCGCTTGCAACACATTTAGGTTATATCAGCGCCAGTAAAAAGGACGAAAATGGGATAGTAAAAAGTTCTAGAATTACAAATAAAGCACCCAAGAAAAAGTAAGACATAGGGGAATTGGGAACAAATAGGGGTCAGATGTAGATTCCAAGAGCACACTATCAAAGTACTTAGTTTGAGACCACTTATAAGTCTCATCCGGACACAAGCACAAAATCCAACAAAGAGGAATACACTCAAATGCTTACATTAAACATTAAAAATAACAAATATAATAATAATACATAACAGAGAGATGATTTACAAGGATAAAAATATCATCTCCCAAAACAATAACTATGCATTTGACTGTTTCCCTCCCAGTTAGGACTCAGACGAGGGCAAGGAAAAAACCAAGTAATCCCATTCCAAGACAAAGACAGAAAGCATGTTGGATAACAGATATAAGGCCATAGAAGACACAGTATGTACCTCCCTGCCCGCTATGGGAGGTCAGGATCCCCACCCAGTCTCTGCTTTGTTTATCACTGTTTCATACACACTTTTTAGATCTGAGATGGGTAAATCAAAGCTATTCAATACTGCTTATGTACATTGAGCTCGGATGTCATGCAAAGTTCTACGTCACATCGGTATGCGTCAATCATTCGCGGACTTTTTTAAGCAATGAAAATTCTTACTTTTAACCAATGGAAAATCTTGTTTATTTGTGATTTTATTGCTGTCACGAGTGATAAGAAAACCGACTTAAGCAACATCGACTTATGTGGAGTGTTTTGTTTTTATACTAGTGTTATATATGAAGAAGGGGGAGGGATCAAGAAAAAAAAATCGACAAAAGCAACGTCGACATATACAGAGTGCACTGTATTTATATTGTTGCTTCTGAGTCTGAATCTGAATGTTACTCTAAGTCGACTCAATTCTGAGTATTTGTATTTGAGGGTGGAGAGAGTTGTTGAATGTGACAACCATTGTTGGAATTTTCATAATCTTCACTTGAAGGTGTCTAAGTCTGTTGTGTTCACACATGATTCGAGAAAAGCATTCCAGTCTTTGAAAGTGCAAGGTGCAAATTAATATTTGAAGATATTTGAGATTGCAGATTGGTGTTTTAGTGGGGTTTTATTTTGTTGTAATGGGAATAAAAAAACCTCTCAAACCAACACAAAAAAAGTGCCCATTACATTTTTTTTTAATAAAAAAAATTAGCCCATAGTAATTGAGTTCGACTGTCAAACTTCTTGGAAAGACTTTCCAAGATTTTTCTACAACAGAGAGGACCTACAAAATTTCTCGGTCATCAATCTGGAAGTTAGTAATCTATTTATGTCTTTCTTGTGTTTTTTTTTTTTTGCTGTAGGCTGAAGAAGGGTTTTGAGCCCAAAATGTTCCGTGTTTGGTATTTTGTTCTTTTTTTGTAGTTGTTATATTCATTTTTGTTTATTACTTTTTACAGTCCACAGCTTCTAGCAGCCTGGTATCACTTTGACTGATTATTTATGTTTTATTAATGTCATTTTTTGTTTGTTTGTTTGCTTGTTTTTGGTTTTCTTTTTTCATTGTTATTGTTGATAAAGATTGATGTGAAGATGATGATGAAGATGACGATGATGATGATGATGCTGATGGTGATGTGATGAGAGTGATAACGACAATGATGTTGATAATGATGATGGTGTAGCTGATGGTAATGAGGATGATACCAACACCAATATCTATAATAATGAAATGAATAATATAAATATAATAATAAAAATAATTATAATAATAATAATAAATATAATTAATAATATATAATAATAATGATAATAATGAATAATAATAATAATAATAATAATAATAATAATATAATAATAATAATAATAATAATAATAATAATAATAATAATAATAATAATAATAATAAAAATAATAATAGATTAAAAAATAATAATAATAATAATATAATAATAATAATAATAATAATAATTAATAATATAATAATAATAATAATAATAATAATAATTAATAATAATAATAATAATAATAATAATAACATAATTGATAATTAATAACAATATATAATTATAATAAATAATAATTAATAATAATAATAATAATAATAATATAATAATATAATAATAATAATAATAAAATAATAAATAATAATAATACACATTTATACAGCGCGCTCATTCCCGTGTAAAACACAAGCTCTGGGCACTTTACAATACAAATTATCAATTTTGAGTAAAAATAGTTTTTTTAAAAAATCATAGAATATTGATAACGGAATAAACAGTAAAAATTTCTAATTCCATTAAAAGGGAAAAATGGGCCGATGACAACAATCAACTTACATCACTATGTAACCACACATTGTGCTTCTTACACACACGACTGATTTCAACCAAAGGGTCGTAAGCTCCAAGTACTGTTGTGCCACTCGTTGCCATAACAAACAAGGGGTGGTAGCCCTGAATAGGGGAACGGGGGAGGGTAGAGTGACGAACAATAAAATGAATTAACACAAAAAGAGAAGTATTTGGTTTAAATCTGAAAAAAAAGAGATTTTCTAAAGAGCAATAATCACTAAATATGCCCCAAATGATCTTTTTTTAAAATAAAACAAGATAAAATAAAATAACATTTCTGAGTCTGAATAATCTGTGGATTGCACATGCGCATTGGAATTTGAGTCTGAATAGCCACAGGAGACTATTCAGACTCGAGTCTGAATAGCCGCAGTCTATATCAGGTGTGAGAAAAAAAGGGAAAAGTTTAGAAGCCTGTAATTGCCGGACCAAAACTTTTGCAGGTCTGAAATTTCACCATAATCAAACCAATTTACTGAACTTTATGGACACAAAATTTCCTGAAATATTTATTGATAAATATTCATTTGACAATTGTTTTAATAGAATCACCTCAAATTTGCGATATCGAAGATATTGACGTAATTCTCAAATTTTTGTTTTTGTTTTTGTTTTGAGGGTTTTACGGCGCTTGCAACACATTAAGGTCATATCAGCGCCAGTAAAAAGGGAAAAATGGGATAGTAAAAAGTTCTAGAATTACAATCAAAGCATCCAATAATAAGGCAGACAAAGGGGAATTGGTTCAAAAGGGAACAGATGTAGATTCCAAGTGCACACTATCAGTGTACTTAAATTGAGATCACCTAAAAGTCTCATCCAGACACAAGCACAGGTCCCCACTAAGAGGAGCACACTCAAATGTTTACAAGTCATATATAATACATAAATAAAACATAATAGAGTGCATAACAGAGAGATGTTTTACAAGGAAAAAAATATCATCTCCCAAAACTAACTTTACATTTGACTGTTTTCCTCCCAGCCAAGGTATCCGGCCAGGGCCAGGACAAAACCAAGTAATCTCACTCCAAGACAAAGACAGAAAGCATGTTGGAAAACAGACATAGGGGGATAGAAGACATAGTATGTACCTCCCTGCCCGCTATGGGAGGTCAGGATCCCTAACCCAGATTCTCAAATTTTGAGAATCTTTAAATCCCCTACTTTGCTTTATGACTGTGTGTAGCCTTTCTTTTCCAAGTTCCAATTGATTTTCTTATGTCTGAAGATAATGATTAAACACAGTGTTTATAATATACTTTAACTATCGAAAACATTTTTGTTCAAATATTATGATGTACACAAGAAATTTGAATAACAAAAATGTTGGCCGCATTGTATCAAATGTGACGATTTTCCTATGTGTGGTAAGGAAGGGGGTTAACACTCTCCATACCAACTATAGGAAAATCGTCACATTCGTTACGATGCATCCAACATTTTTCTTATTCAAATTTCTCTTGTACATCATAGAATCTAAAGAAAACGAACAGTGTGTTGTAGAGCATGTTTTGCTAGAGAAATTATGTATGGAAAGAACTTTACTGCTATTGTGTTTGAGTGATAAAAAAATCTATTTTTGAGTTAGTTGGGTGTGAAGTTTTGGGGAAAATCCTGAAAATGGCTAACGAGTCAGTATCTTTTGTCAAGACGAGGTGAGGGAGGGAGAAGATTATCTTCTTTACCACTTACATTGTTTTTATCCTGTGATATTTTAACTTCCAGATCAGCCACATCCATCCTGCCCTTGCTGTCAGTTTTGACAAGAACCACGTTGTCTGTCCCAAGGCCAACATAACTTGCCGCCTTCTTCAATGAGTAGTGGGCCTGCAATGGATGGCGAATATTATTGACATCAATAAAGGCAGACTCCTTTTTCACGCCACGACCAAACAAAAGAAAAATCCGAGCACTCACTTTTGCCAACCACATAACCGAAAACCCTATTGAGAGATACGCCACAAACACTTCGAACTGCTTCAAAATCCCACAGACAAGAACACAAAACTACAGAAATTCTTTCTTTATTAGAACTATCTCGGAGTGGAATGGGCTGGATGAACTGGTCATCATGGCACCACACCTAAACGATTTCAAGGCTCGACTGACATGGGCCCGTGCCCAATGAGGACGCCGCTGAAATACAACCAGACCATTGGTTTCTTCAGTGCCAACCATACAGATACAGATACAGACATTAACAAACTATGTGGTCTAGTGGTATGACACTCGCTTTTGGGATTCGAGCCTCATTCGGCGCCTAGTTGAGTCCTTGGAGAAGGCTCTTTACTCACATTCACCGTTTTCAGGTGTAAAACGAGTACCTGACCATTTACAGCGTTGTCTCTGTCCGAAAAAAAATTGTAACAGCGCCTAACAGGCGTCATGTCCCGTCCTAAATGTTACGTGTTGCTGTTGGCCAGGGACCCCTTGTAAAAGCGCTTTGAGCACATTTAGTGGATGTTGCGCTATATAAAAGTTCAATCTTTTTTTTTTACAAACCAAGTCGTGTTTCATGGTGTTAAAATACAGTTTTTAATTATTATTTTTTTAAAGGCCATGCTTTCGTATACTAATAAGTCTCTCAACTGAATTAGGAATAATGATAATATAATTTAGAGGTTATTTTTTTCATCACCATAATGATTAATTATGATTAAGATGATGCGATGATGATGGTGATGATGATGATGATAATGATGATGATGCGTGCAATTTTGTTAAAGTGTTTTATTGTGGAGAATAAATTTTGATTCTTAAACTAATATGAAAAATTGAAATGTCATGATCCTGGAAACGGCTATTTACTCACATAATAATGATGACTGTGATGATGACAATCTGATGATTATGATGATGATAAAAGGGCTAATGATGATGATGATGATGACTATGATGATGATGAATCCTACATCTTCAGCCTTGTACATCCGTAACTTCGGAAATCCATACAGGCCCTTTTCTTTGATTTCAGGGTAAGCTTGGAACCGTGCAAGATGTAGAGCAAATGTGTTGGACGTGGAACCACCTGAATACAAACAATCAAGACAACAAATAAATATGTGACCTATCGCATCAAACCGTATTAAGTCGGAGAGAACCAGGTGACCATAAATGTGAGATTAAATTTACTTTTTTAGTCATTTCAAGAAACGATGTAAAGACTGATAGCTTAAATAAGCTCAGAAGACACCAGCAAAGCATCATCTTTCAACTAAGAACACAACACATACCGCTCAATAGACATTTAAGGAAAATTACAAATTTCCTGCCCCCTATGTCAACACCCCAATGAAACAGTAATACACCACTGGCTTGAATGTCAACCTCTTGAAGACCTGAGATGCACATTCCTCCCACCAAATCCAAGCATCAGTAACACACTTTATAGTCACCTGGAACAACTGCACAAGACGTCTAACTTCTACGTCATGGCACAAGACCGAAGGGCTAGAGCTCAGGTGGTCGCTGGTTCAGATAAGTAAGTAAGTAAGAAACGATGTCCATTATTTTAAAAAGACCCAAAAAGATTAATTCATGTTTTATTTGTTTGTTTTAAAAGGTTTTACGTGGCACATCAAGGTCATAGAAGCACCAGTAAAAATAAATAAAATGGGATATAAAAATAATTCTAGAATTATAAAAAGTAAGGCAAAGGGCAATTGGTTCAAATAGGGAACAAAGGAAGAATCCAAGAGCATACCATCAATGTAACTTAGTTTGAGATGACCTAAAAGTCTCATCCCGACACCAGTACAGGATCCCACAAAGAGGAATACACTCAAATGTCTACAAGAAATGTTCAAAATAAAAATAATATAATTATCAGTACATAACTGAGAGATGATTTTCAAAGAAAATAAATATCACCTCCCAAAACGAACACTATACATTTGACTGTTTCCTTCCCAGCCAAGGACTCTGGCAAAAGCCAGGACAAAACCAAGTAATCCCATTCCAAGACACAGAGACAGAAATGAAATAAACTCAGAAAACAGATATCGGAGTTATAAGACACAAGTGACCTCCTGCCCACCATGGGCAATCGCAAGTTTCATATTTTGACTATAAAATCATTTTTTTAGCATCCAAATAATAATAATAATAATAATAATAATAATAATAATAATAATAATAATAATAATAATAATAATAATAATAATAATAATAATAATAATAATAATAATAATAATAATAATACCGTCTTGTGGCAATGGGTCCCATATGATCTACAGGCTTGAGCAATCGACTCGGTACTCAAAGTATGTCCTAATGTTTGAGCCATTGACTTGGCATTTACAAGTATGTCTTAGGATTTATTGAGCAATGGACCTGGCACTTTCAAGTATGTCCTAATGTTTAAGTCATGTACTTGGTATTTACAAGTATGTCTTACGATTTGAGCCATCGACTTGGTACTTTCAAGTATGTTCTAATTTTTGAGCCATCGACTCGGCACACTCAAGGTTTGAGCCATGGACTCAGCACTTTCAAGTAGTCGAACTTGCATAAGGCGGCCACCCAAGGGAATTCCCAAAAATGGCTATCTTAGACGGTTGGCTGCCTTATGCAAGTCAGATATTTTCTAAGAGTTACATGTGCTATCAATTTAAAATCAAACTGATCCGAGTCCCAATCATAATTAACTGCATGCTTTCCATCCCCCCCCCCAAGACTCTCTCTCTCTCTCTCTCTGTCTCTCTCTCTCTCTCTCTCTCTCTCTCTCTCTCTCTCTCTCTCTCTCTCCCTTCCTCCCTTCGCCTCTCTGTCATCCATCCTCTTTCAAGTTTCAACACTTTGAACCATACCTATGAAGGTAGCCCTACCCTTTGGATATGACGTTAGTCTATAGTAATGTACTTTCCTCCATATCCAACAGACAAATACAATCACTCTTAGAATGACTCTCAGATTAAAAAAAAAAAAAAGAAGACAGGATTGATCCTATTTCCTTAACGTGTGAAACGAGTGCTCTATTAAGGGGCTTGCAGGACTCCCAATCACATTTATGGCATGCCTGATTTCAATTTAGTATTATAATAATCATCTTAATTAAATCAATGTTGTTTGACTCTAACAAGCGCCAGTATTTGATCTAAAATAGCCCTTGGTCTTTGATTTGTGACTTGGCAATAGGATTTTGCAACACAATTAGTACAGGTGTGTTATTTACCAACTCATTGTACTAGCTTGTCATTTATCCTACATACAGGCATACAGTAAACTTTCAAGTAGCGATAGAGATACGATACTCGATACTGGAGTCGGATCCTCATTGTGGAAATAAGCTTCAAAAAGTTAACATTTTGTGATTGCTGAGATTTTGACTAGGTATAAATTCAATTTTAAGTATAAATTTTATCCTAACATGATACCGTTTTCAGATGGTTGGTCATATATTTTACACTTATGATCACCTGGAAGAAATAATCCATCTCCGTTTTGATAGCCGAGTATTCCACAAATCTTCTCAACCAAATATTGCTCTATGACTATCTGGACTGGACAAACTTCAAATGTGTGTCTGGGGAGGGAAGACAAATATAAAGTAGAGATTGATTGGAGGTTGGCTGAGTTTCCTTACTTATTATTTACTTATAACCACCACTCCTTATCCAGTCCTAAACTTTAAAATTTGAGCGTATATATGGCGCAATATCATCTAAAGATTATTAACTCCCAATTTGCTCAATTGAACAACATGGGTGATTCCTGTTGACATCAGAGTTCTTGTTTGACAAATTATCTATAATATTCCTTCGTGGAATGCCTAGGCAATGATATCTTATGATGCCGTGATGGAAGGATATAATTTTTTTTTAAAAATCATCTGAATGTGCTCAAAGCACTTTAAAGGGGTCTCTAGATAACAGCAATACTTAACATGTATGATAAGTCATGAAGCCTGTTAGGCGATATTACAATGTTGTTTGGTTTGATCCTCTTGAAGACCTGAGATGCACATTCCTCCCACCAAATCCAAGCATCAGTAACACACTTTATAGTCACCTGGAACAACTACAAAAGACGTCTAACTTCTACGTCATGGCACAAGACCGAAGGGCTAGAGCTCAGGTGGTCGCTGGTTCGGATAAGTAAGTAAGTAAGTTTGTTTTGATTTTTTCAACAGAGACAAACCGATGTTAAGGATATCAGGGTATCATTTTACACCCAAGTACAGTAAGATTATGTTAAAATTAAAATTGAGCTATATATAGCGCAATATCCACTAAATGTGCTCAAAGCGCTTTACAAGGGGTCCCTGGCCAACAGCAACATTTAAAATGAAGGACGGGACATGACGCCTGTTAGGCGATAATACAATTTTTCGGACAAAGACAATGCTGTTAACGGCCAGGTACTCATTTTACACCCGAGTTCGGTGAGAGAATGTGAGTAAAGAGCCTTTTCCAAGGACTCAACTATGCGCCGAGTGCGAGGCTCGAACCCAGGACCTTCCGATCTGAAAGCCAGTGTCATACCACCAGACCACATAGCCGCACTTTGTGAGTAAATGAGCCTCTTCCAAGACCAACTAGGCATTGTTCAGAGCTGGACTCAAAACCTGGACCTTCCAGTCTGAAGGTCAGAGTGTCAAACCTCAAGTCCACAAGACCTATTAGTCGCACAATCAAATCTAATCCATACCGTTGCAGGTTCAACATTGAAGATAAAAGCAACATTTGTGTGGTGTGGGCTCTATATCGTGATCATGACAGACCTCTCTACTATTATGAAAAATTCGTAGAATTACGAAATTTTACATCCGTTTTCAGACATTCATGAGCATTTATCAGTAATTAAAACTTATTGAAAATTAACGTTGATGCATAATTTAAAAGATTCTGCCGTGTTATTTAATCTTTGTGAGGGAACATTGTGTGATGAGCGATTTTCACTCGTCCATGCGTCTACTTCAAAACCCCTTCAAATTTTTAGTGGACAACAATATTTGCAAAAGGAAATTAACAGTTTGAATTAAACACTTAAAACATGGATAGTTTTATTCTACAATTAAACTAATGTCAATATACATTGTTCTAAATTTTGCTTAAGGGATTTGGTCAAAGTTATCAGAACTCTCCCATTATTAGCGGAATGCTATCTCTTAACACTCGCTTTCCGCTTTAGGCTTATTCATCTGTTCAATTTCCTGTTTATTGTCTGTATATCCCTTTTATACGGTTGTGAAACGTGGACGCTTAACAAAGAATGTATGAGGAGGTTAGAGGCATTTGAGATGTGGGTGTATAGAAGAATGTTGAGGGTATCATGGACAGACAGGTGTACGAACGAGGAAGTGTTGGAGAAGGTGAGAAAGGGAAGAATACTGATCGATAACATCAGAAAGAGGCAGTTACGGTTTCTGGGACATGTGTGGAGAAGAGATGGAATAGAAAAGTTGGTAACATCTGGGATGATCGAAGGAAAGAGAGCTAGAGGAAGACAAAAAATGACTTATCTAAATAACTAAGAATGGCCAAATGTGACTTAAAAAGCAACACAGATTTCATGCGCACCGCAGAGGATCTTGATTCGTGGAATCAGCTGACCGACAACGTGCTCAAGAGCACAAGCCACGATGGCTGATGATCCCTGCTAATTATCCTTTCTCCTGCAAACCCCAGGTGTGTTTATGCCCAAAGGTCCGCGTCTCTATCAAATCTTTCTATTCTAGTTTCCCGCTACGTTTGGCTTCTACCCAGCTGTCAATCAAAAACATCTGAACATCATTGGCCATCTAAATATGACCATTCTTTCTGATTGCCTATCCCCATAATTGTTTGGCTTTATAAAACTACATTCATCTCACAACTGAGTTACACACACACACACACACACACACACACACACACACACACACACACACACACACACAGACACACACTAAGAAATCCAAGAAAGAAGAACCATTTCTCAAACTTCAAACTTGTAAAAAGTTCAACTATCTCTCGGTCGAAGGTAATTTATTGTTGGTTAACTTATTCAAAGTGGAATGAGATATTACTGTGAATTCGATGTTTAACCTACCATTACAATTTTTTTTTTAGTTTTCAAGTAGGCAGGTCTGTCTTTATAATATCCCTTTCATCTTTTCTCTAAAATATGGTTCACATTATAGCGATGGCCCGTTGATCAAACCTCTGAAGTATAGTATCGCAAAGAGGCTACTTCAGAGGTTTGATCAACGGGCCGTCAGTGATATCTGACTAATTGATGATGTGGTACGCAAAGAAAATAATTTATAACCTTGTATTCCATTATATTTAACCACTTTTTATCTTCTTAATTTTTTTTAGATCTCAGAATAAGATGTTATAATACGATTTTCAGCCTAAACCGGTTATTTATTGACCTATGACCTTGTTTCATACACATTTTTTTCAGATGTGTAAAAATGAAGAATGATAACGAACAGATTTTAGAATTACACTTAAAAGTACATGAGTAAAAGTAAGACAAAGGGGAATGGTTCAACTAGGGAACAGATGTAGATTCCAAGAGTACACTATAAAGGTGTATTTATTTTGGAATCACTTAAAAGTCTCATCCAGACAGCAACACAGAATCCCACCAAGAGGAATACACTCAAATGTTTACAGAATACATCCAAAACAGAAAAGATAACTAACAATACATAACAGAGAGATGATTAATAAAAAAAAAGGGGGGGGGTGGAATCATCTCCCAAAACTAATACTAAACACTTGACTGTTTCCCTCTCAGCTAAGGACTCCAGCAAGGGCCAGGACAAAACCAAGCCCTCCCATTCCAAGACAGACAGAATGCAACCTGGAAAATAGATATAAGGGGATAGAGGACACAACAATGAGCAGCCCATCATGGGAGGTCAAAGGTCCCCTACCAGGTAAATGAATCAATGAACATGGTTACTTCATATTTTCCTATTTATCTTACATGTTTGTGGTTGTGGCCTCCGTCAACCAGGCGCCAGCCTGTGAATACGGGTCTAGGCCTGCAAAGAGCTGGTTATAGTAACGGGGGTGACCTGAGGATTAGACAATGGGATTATGACTATCGTCTTATAAATTCGCGACAACTTCAATTTCGTCACCATTGTCATCAATATCATCATTATCACAACCACCACCAACATTAGCATCATCACCATCACCACCATTAACATCATCATCATCATCATTGACATTGTCACAAAGGGAAATTATCCATATTGCATTTTACCATCCCAATCTCAAAGGGACTACATTTTTTCTACGGACATTAATTATGCCAACTGAAGACGTGGACGAAAGCCACAGAAACATATGTCTTAATATAAGTGAGTGATACAATTTATATTTTATATTAGCGCTATCCATCATTATCGAGCACTTTCGTACCCACCAACACTCATAAATATATATAAACAAAATAAACAAAACAAAAGATCTGAACTGATGACAATGTGCAGACACTAACAAATTCAAGCTCAAAACGCAAAAGGCCAAATAACTCCCCCCCCCCCCCCCTTTCCTCCCTCCCCCTCCCGACCCCATTATACCCCTCCTCCCCCTCTTCCCTCCCCCCCCCCCCCCCCCCGCCGCAACCACATTCCACTACAATATCACACACACATGTACACACAACACACCTACACGCACACACACACACACATACAAACACACACACACACACACACACACACATACTCATAATATAAACATGAGAGCACATCACAATACACATAAAAACTAATCACCACTACACAGAGAAACAACTTTAGTTTGGAGTTTTCTACGGAC